>NC_141462.1:15955000-16455000 GCF_015680905.1 Coptis chinensis
GATTGTCCACGGGCCTCTCATGTGATCTTTAATGCTCCGAATTACTTCGTTTTACCCCATTTTCTCTAATATTCTACAAAACTCTCTTTTTCACCTGTAGAATCTTAAAACACAACTTATAAACACTATTAGTCCACTAAGATGGCTAAACAAGAGGCATAATCGAGGGTTAAATAGCACTTTTTGAGCACTTATCAACAGTCACTACACCATATCAGTCTATTTGTAACGGATATACTACCATTACTGCCAAATATTAGTAACGGTTATCTTGCGTTGACACAAAAGCGTTACTAATATTAGTAACACTTCATATCCGTTAGCAAATTTACTAACGGATATAAGGTGTCACTGAAATTAATTTTAGTAACAAATACATAACCATTACAGTGTATTAGTAACGAATACCAAATTTAATATTTCTCCATCAGTAACGGATATAAGTATCACTATGAGTTTATAGTAAGGGATTTTGTCAGTTAGTGTTAGAATGTTTCTAACGGTTTTGTATCCGTTACTAATGATTCATTGTTTTTAAAAAAAAATTGTGTTGTATTTTGCTATTATACCACCTACAGTATTGCTCCTGGGCTACCTGCACCTAGGGATGTCCATCTTGCCCAACACCCGAAACCCGAACAAAATACCCGCACCGAATCCTGCCTGAACCCAACAAAACCCGAACCCAAACCCAAACCCAAAATGAAATACATAGGGTAGGGTTTGGTCACACTCTCTAAACCCTCGACCCGATAATTTAGCCCTAAATCCGTTAAAAGGGCTAAAAAACCCGAAACCAAACCCGAACTAAAATCGAGATTAGCTCACCTCGGTTTCAATTACATACTACTAATCTCATATAAAAGAATGAGTTAGATAAATATTTAAATGAGTTACAATAATGAGTTATTTAATATATTGGATTATGAAAAAATTTATATCGAGATTTCCAATTTTATCAGTAATTGCACGTGATCATGTGTCTATAGTTCATTCTGAGTCCATCTATTTTTAAATCATATTAAATAATTATGTCCGAGTATAGGTGATAATTACTTCCAAATTCATTAGAAGTTTTATTTTGTTTGAAGGATTGGTGGATAGCCGAAGAAAGAATAAAATGTAGATATATATTTCAAATAAATTTTATGTTATTGTCTTCTTTATTCATTTATACCAGGCTTTATCCTAACCCAAACCCAAACCCGAGCCCGATGGGTACCCAAAATATAGGGTTAGGGTAGGGTTTGGTCACACTTCTCAACAAAATACCCGACTCTGAACCCAACCCGCTGAAAACCAGTCTGGGTTCGGGTAACCCGATACCCGTTCAAAACCTGAAAAGTCAGGTTTGGGCCGGGTCGGCTACCCGTTTGGACATCCCTGTTGCACCTGCTTCTACCATACATTCCAAATATATTACAAAACGTGTCCATCCCATTAGACATCAATAATTGCCCATGCTGTATAGCACTAATAACCTCAGCACACCTTTGGCGCTATGGTAAAAACCAAAGATTAGTACATATTAAACTCCCCTGGAGGTAAAAGCTTAGCTCACCTCGAGGTACCCTAGTGAGATACATATACTTGGAGCCACTAATTTGATGATCTTATCTTCTAATTATATGTGTCATCTCCTCCAGACGTGTACAAAATTACAGCATTGGACAAAATTATAGCAGTCTTAAAATTTAAACAATATCCAAATAAAATTTCATAAGAATCTACCCACTTACCTAGCATTTGAATAACGGTATAATTTTGATTAATTGAGAAGTAACACAAAAGAAAAAAGAAGTCAGCACAACTAAAAAGTGTGCTCATATAGGTTCTACTATAGGCATAATATGGTTTGCCTACGAATTGAAGCAACAAAATAACTGACAATTCAACAAAGTCAAATAATTACAACACCGTCAAATTGCATCATGAAAACTATATATTCAATTCGGATTTTGTAGTTCACATTTTCAAGTGAGGCAGTAAACTTGAACACATTTCTCGAGCAAATATGGTTGAATAACTATTTAGCTGCAATATGTGCATGAGATTTTCACTTAAATCCGTGATGCTTGAACCTGTTGCCAATAAATAGAAAGCATGAATAAGTTGGCAAATAAAAGAGATAAGCAAGCTAGGGAAGATCCAACTTAGGGGATTAAAAAATTATTCGGAAGGCAAAAGCATCAGGTTCGGACACTCCCGAAAGAGAACACCATCATCTAACTGAGATTGAAAACCCAGAATGACAAGAATAGCTAACATGCAACAAATATCTAACCACAATCAACCTCTTTCACTCTTTACTATACTTAGTACATGAGAGTGAAGTTAAAAAATGAGACTCAATCCAATATCAGTAACTGTTAAATGAAAATTTGATATTAACCAATCAAATTGGTTAAATAGTTTCAGCTTTAGGATTATACTAATCCACTAACACTGGAAAACTTGTACCCAATAAACAAAAAAATTAAACTAAATTATAAAAAAAAAATATAGCTAAAAATGACAGTTGTATCTTTGAGTACAGCGAAAGGAGCATTCAAATTGACAATTGTCACATCCTTTGTCATCAATGCCACACATTCTGACAACAACATACTAAGAATTACTAAACAAATCAAACTAATTGAAAATCATTTAATTGCTTATAGAAGAAAGAGGACAACAACAACAACATATATAAGAGTCTTTATAATGAGATCCATGGCTATATAAGAGTAAGACCGAGCATAACTTCTGACTATCGTAGCCAAATGCAACAAAAGAAGATTCACTAAAAAACAAGACATAAAATACTATCTTTTTATGTAAGCTCCTGAAACCTAAATTTGATTCAAACTATGTCGAAAGGCTGCTAGAAATCAATCCAGTGCTACTGGACTGGGCAGACTACAACACCGTCTAAAAAGCTAGCTAGCTAGAGAACAAGTAAGAAAACTATTATGTGAATAAATTAGAGTCGTACTTATTATTAATATGTTGACACAAATTACACGACCTGGCCTGCCATCCCAAGATTAAAATCTATAAGCCTCATCTTGACCTCAGAATTATCTTTTTTTTTATAATGAATTAAATTATAATCACAATTGCAACTCCATTGTTTCTCCCTCTCATCTTTTTCTTATTACACCAGTCTCACCTTAATGCTATCTTAAAATGACTTAAAAAAACTAAACACAAAAAGACATAATTCAAAGCCTCATTGTCAACTTCAAGATACCCTTAATTTGTCATCCCTCCTTCATCTGAAAACTCATAAGTCAGAGTATCCCTCATCCTTATACGAAAAATTGTCATCCCAAGAAAAAAGGAAGCTACGTATCACTTACTTTATGTAAATAATTAGTAATCCTACATTCCTACTCTTCCCAAATCATTTTCTCAAAAGAGGATCCCTTTCCTTATAGGTAGAAGTCACTTATAATGAATATACAAAAAATCTCCTATTACATGAATACCCAATCCAGATAACCAAAGTTACCTAGGCAGTCCCCAAAAACTCCTCAATCTAGGACTCAAATATTTAAGTCATGAAAGACTTCATACCAAGAGCTTTAGCAGGAAAATACATGTATATTTGTTGAAAAGTACTGAACGACAAAAATTAATGGAGTTTAGAAAGTGTGTTTGGAGTAGCTGACACTGATTCACATTTCACAAATACATGTCGTGCATTTTGGGAGATCTCTCACATCTCAGTATGTTACCAATCTTCAAAATTATACAGTCTTCAAAATCTAAGAGACTTAAGGCGAGTTCTGAAGGTTATTGAAGCATAAACTCAATGTCCAAAAACAGCACACTATAAAACTCCAGAAACTATAAGTGAACTAATAACTTTTGCAAAAACAACATGTAACTGTAAGGCTATAGCAGTATAGCCTCAGTGCACTTTCCCAATGTGAGTGTACGACGCTCTAAGGCAAGCCTCGAGATGTAAGCTCTTATGTGTTTTTCCAAGGTCTGCCTACTCTCTCATCATTAGAGGTCAGTTGAGCAAGGCTAGTCTTTCTTAAAATAGCAATTCCAAATATGGGACAGATGGAATAATTGTTTTGACTGCGGGCATTGTCTACCACTAAACTGCTTTCAATGTCCATAAAAGTGCACTTTAAGAGTCCAGACAATAAATAAATAGATAAATTAATGACTTAAAAGTATGGGATTTATATGAGTAAAAATAAACACAATCCAAGAAGTTATGCCTCTCGCACTGTATGTGAGGCTATACCGCTATAGCCTCAGTCCAGTTTTATGTGCAGCCTCGAAGAGTAAGCCTTAATTCACTTTTTCCTATTAAAAATAGTGACTACTCTCTCATCATTACAAGTCAGTCGAGTAATGGTCGTCTCTTTTAAACCACCAGTTCTAAATATGGAACAGATAAAAAGTTTGTTTTGACTGCTCGTGCTTGCATTGTCTCCAATATCCTGACAATATTTCCTCCCTCCCATAAATTAGTTGTTCAGTTACAATGAAGCTAGTTTCATGGTCGTGACCACATGTTTTTTAACACCACTCTATGTAACTCTAGGAATCAAATGAGACATGAAACTTTTCGCAATAATTTATCACAACTTCTATAACTTTATAACATTGGTTTCCGCTAACTATGGCAAAAGTGAACTAACGATAAATTAACTAAATTAACTAAAGATCATATTTTTATTCATATTTAAGATAATATAAACAAAGGAGCCTTTATATTATTACCTTCTGACTTAACCATGGTTAAAACTTCTTCTTTGAGTTGGACTTTCTCAATGTCGGGGATATCTAGGTGTGTTAAAAGGAAGAGCTTGTTTGCTAGTACTAGATGGGGTTGTGGTTTTTTGGGTTTCTATTTTTTTGTGTGCAGATCGACCAAAAACATTTCTATTTCATGAATGATAAGATTAGTAACTAAACAACAGCTATAACAAATCCCCATCCACTCAATATGAAATTTATTAGTAACTAAACAATGTGGTTTTCTGATAATATAGCATACTCAATGCAGACTGAAGTGTGAAACTTACTAGAGCATCAAAAGTAATTGATAAAAGTGAAATACCTTCTCTAAAAGTTGTGAAGCTGAATTGGCACCTAGAAGGCGCTGAAAAGGAGGAGGCGAAAACTTAAAATAACTTAATACGAACCTGCACAAAATTCAAAAACATACAATGAGCTGAAAAATAAATAAAACAATTTACTGCATTCAACAATGACACAATTTTAAAATCTAATCGTGTGAAGTATAGACTGTAAGTCTGTGACTAATGGTAAGGAAAAGCAATCTTCTCCGTGTAGGGTCCGTTATGGTTTCGCCGAATGATTTACTACGAACCGCGAAACACCCACGCGCAGCGGAATAAGGGATGTCACGGTTTGGTTAGAAATTTACCTTTTATATCAGCTTCTTGATATCTCTGAGAATCCAATAGCTATGAAATCTGAAATCAACCTCTTGATCTTCTGTTGTATTCCTATGTACAGAGTGGACGTTGTGTGTGGCAACGATCTTCCAACCTCTTCTTTTTCTCTTGGCCTCTCTCACTCACAAAATTGAATCCGATTTCTGGATCTATTTTTCTTGAGCAAAACCTTGATTTTTCTTGTGTAGTAAACGGCTAGAGAAAGAGGTTTCCTTTATATAGGCTACAACAGGGACCATGAGGAGAAATTAGGGTTGGGCCTCCTGACGGGCTTAGGATTCCCATGTTAGCCCAGAACACACAGCCCAAGTCCGTCAACAAATGGCTTATTCCACTAAAGGCCATTGTTGCACTACCGCCCTAATCCCAAATTACATGTCAGCATTTATGGGCTCTATATTATATGCTCGTTGATATCCCCGTGATTAAGATATCGAATGCCCGTTGATTAAGTCAAGTTACTGACAACTACATTAATCAACTTCTTATGTCCTTGAGTAGTACCACTCAACCTCATTGTCATGTCAGAATAAATCCACCTACAGGGTTTACATGACAATCCTTATGAGCTCATCAAGGGGACATCATTTACCCGACTTCTTGCGGGTCACGGATTCCTTCTATAATCAACAACACACCTTACATACAATGTCATTACCCAATACATCGAGTTTGTTGATTCACAAATGAATCTCACTCATTGATGATTTAAAGTAATGTATAATGCACATAAGTTCCCGTTATTATATCCGGATTAAGAGGACAAGCATCCATAATAACATAGGTGTTTGTTTTCTTATATAGTCAATATAAAGAGAAACAACCTCACTTGGTCTTGTTCAATACACACAAAGTGTACTAGTGTAATCCTATAGTCAAGATAGACTAATACCATATTATACTACAACCGTACCAATGGTTTGTCCAAATCCATCTAGGCTGTGAACGATTACTTATACTTTATAAGGTACTGATGATATGATCTTCTGTGTGTCACCACACACCATATCATCTACAACATAAAGTATTAGACACATGCATATAACTAACAACATATATAATATGCATAACATTTGCCCATATGATTCTCATTCAAAATATAAAAAATTAGAGTTATTACAAAAGTAATGCTTTTAGTATATAACCCTATCACTCCCTACATCAAACAGAAAACAACTCCTACAGTATAACTGGGGTATCCACAAAAAAAGATGATGAAAACCAGATTCCCAAACCCTAACCCTAAAAGCATGAGGCAATTGAAGGAGAGATGGTGGATTTGAGACGAGAGACAGCGAACTTGGTTTTTAAAAGCTCCAATTGCCTTCAAGTATTCTTTTTTTTTTTTTTTTTCGGTAAAATGTGATGTGTATATATAATCATAAAGTCAAAAATTTTAGGATGAGATATCCCACTCAGATACAACAAAGGAAAAGACAAATACAAAATAACTACTAGAAGAAGAAAAAAACTATGACTATCACCCACATGATAGCAAAAGGTAAGATGTTTTGCACTCTACATCCCTTTGGGGAATAGACATTAAGCACCCAAGAGCTCAACAGATCTTTCACTGACCGGGGAACAACTCAATACACCCTAGAGTGGCCCACAAAGTAACTCCATATCTCCCAAGAGAAAGGACAATGAATGAGAGTGTGACTCACTGACTCCCCATCAGCCATACACAAGGGACAAAAGTTAATGATTATTTTCTTTCTCCTAATAAGATTGTCTATTGTCAAAATCTTATTATGGGTCGCACACCAAATGAAAAAAGAAACAAAACAAGGAATCTTTGCTGACCAAATAAAAGAACTAGGAAAGTCTGGAATCATGACCCCTCGATTGTTAACCGGTAGATGAGAACACAAAGAAAAGTAGAAAGACTTGGCTGAGAATTTCCCATTCTTTTATATAGTTCAGTGCCGACAATCCCTATCCGGTCTCACAGCAGGAATTGCCTCTAGCATAAGCGTGAGGATGGCAATGCTCGCAATATCCCGATCAGTCAAATGAAGATGAATCCCCAAATCCCACCCAAGATTACCATTATTTAGACGCATGAAATCACAAATAGTGCGATTTTTAAAAACTAAGATGGCATAAAGTCTCGAGAAAGACAAGAATAACGGTCTCTCTGCTACCCATCTATCCTCCCAAAACCTAATTATACCCCCATCACCTAATACATATGTGATCTCTCTCTCAAAATCCACGAGACCTCTCTGAATACTCTTCCAAACCCCACACCCGTAGGGACTAGAATTTCCTCCGTCCTACCACCCAAGATTGGACTCACCAAATCTGGATTTGACCACACGCCTCCAAAGCCTCTCATTTTCTTCCCCAAATCTCCAAAGCCATTTGCCCATAAGGGCAGAATTAAACTCACAAATCCTTCGCAATCCCAGACCCCCATTCTTCTTCGACGTACAGACAATCTTCCAGTTAACAAGATGATACCTATGATTCTCCTCCTTGTCATCCCATAAAAAAATCCTAATGATCCTTTCAACCCTTTTGACCACGCTTTATGGTATCCTAAAAAGAGACATAACATAAACCGGAAGGCTCGAAAGAGAGCTCTTAATCAAAATCACTCTCACCCCTCTCGATAGGTACCGCCCATGCCACCCTTCAAGTTTCTGACGGAGGTTCTGCTATACAGGTTCCTACATAGTAGCATACCTATATCGAGCACCAAGAGGAAGCCCAAGATACCTCGAGGGCAAAGATCCAGCAGAGCACCCAGTGGCTCCAGTCATCCTATCAATATCGCTCATGTCAACCACCCCATACACTTTACTCTTAGCCATATTCACCCTAAGCCCTGAGATCACCTCAAAGCAACAAAGAATCCCACGAAGAAATCTAAGCTGTGAGAGGTCGCTACGCAAGAACACCACGATATCATCTGCATATTACAAATGAGAGACGAGAACTCGGTCTTGGCCCACCCTAAAGCCCTCAATAAACCCGAGCTCATTAGCTCTACTAATCACTCGACCCAAATCCTCCACTGCTAACAAAAAAAGAGGTGGAGACAGGGGGCCACCCTATCTAATGCCTCTAGAACTCCTAAAAAAACCTGCTGGGGACCCATTAATAAGGATCGAGAAGGAGCACGATGAGATACATCGCCTAATTCATTTCCGCCACTTCCAACCAAACCTCATACGTCTCATCACATAATCCAAAAACTCCCAACTCACATGGTCATAAGCTTTGGTAAGATCAATCTTACAAACCAGACCTGGTATCCCACTAACGTTCCTATCCCCAATCGCCTCATTAGCGACCAACACCGCATCAAGGATTTGACGACCACTCACAAAAGACCCTTGCTCCTCCGTAATGAGGTTAGAAATCACCCCTTTCAATCTCATCAAAAGCATCTTGGATATGATCTTATATACACTACCAACCAAGCTGATAGGATGCAAATCACTAATGTCCTCAGCTACTCTCTTTTTAGGGATGAGTTTGATGAATGTGCTATTCATGCTATTCGAAAGAAAAGATGTCTCCCAAAACTCCCAAACGGTCTCCACGATATCATCTCTCACTGCGTCCCAAAACTTCCGAAAAAACTCAGTATTGAACCCATCCGGTCTCGAAGACTTATCGTTCACCAGATCGACAATTTCCCTCCAAACCTCCTCCTCCTCAAACTCTCTTTCTATGTCCACACTCTACTCTCTCGAAATGCTAGGAAGGAAGAGATCATCTATAAGAGGGTGTCTACCTACGGGCTCGGTGTAAAGCCTAGAGTAGAAAGAAACCACCTCCTCTCTCAAGCTATCCTCTCCCCAAATAAGCTCACCATCAATCCTTTTGATCTCTAACATATTCTTTCTATTTCTAGCCCTTGCTCTTTGATGAAAATTTTTTGTATTAGAGTGCCCCTCCCTGATATCTTTGACCTTTGCCTTTTGTCTTCAGGCCATCTCCTCCAAATAAACCACCCTTTCAAACTCCGCCCTCTAATCCTGGCGTTGTATCCTCTCATCCAACTCGAGTTTTCCTTCTTCCTCTTTAAGATCGACTTTCCTAATATCCTCTAAAAGTGTCTCTTTTTTCCTGTCCATGCGCCCGAAAACATTCTTGTTCCACTCCTTAATTTTATTTTTCACAATTTGAAGCTTTTTTGCGAGTCTAATACTCGCTTTATCTCCATCAGTCTCGCAATTCCACCACTGCTTCAGATTCTCCACGAATTGGTTGTCCTTTAGACACATGTTCGCAAAATGAAAAGGAGTCGGGTGTCTCCTCTCAACCTCACTAGTTAACAAGATAGGGTGATGATCAGAAGTTGAGCTAGCAGCAACCGACTGGGCAAGAGAAGGCCAACTCTTTTCCCACTCCGTACTCACTAGAAACCGATCCAAACGAGATAGAATCAGCTCAACCTTTCTATCAGACCACGTGAATTTACCCCCGATCAAAGGTAAATCCACCAACTCACATCTCCTAATAAAATCATCAAATCTCCTACTGATAGTGGGACTAGGAGCTCTCTTTTTTCGCTCGTGGGAAAACCTAACCACCTTAAAATCGCCACCCACACACCAAGAACCCCCTCTACTAAAAGCATAAACGTCGTCAAGTTCAGCCCAGAAACTCGAAAAACCGGCCCTCTTAGAAGGACCATAAACGCAAGTAACAAGCTTATGGGTTTCCTTACCGTCAAAGATACAAGAAATGGACATGGAAGAGGATCCAATGAGTTGGTCCACTGCCTCAACCCTCTCTTTATCCCATATAACACAAATTCCTCTGGCTAACTCAACTGTTGGTATGTATATCCACTCCATCTCATTGATTCCCCAAATATCTCGGGCGACCTTAAGATCAAAACAATCTAACTTAGTCTCTTGGAGCAGCACAACTGAAGGCTTCTCCTTCCTAATGACCTCTTTAACAACACATCTCTTCTTATTGCTACCTAGCCCCCTAACATTCCACGACATGATTTTATGCCCCATGTATAACAATTTGGTTTCTTCCCCCTCTCCTAGAACTCCCTTCCACAATCTCCTCACCAAAGTTGATATTGGATACCAGCCTCGATAGTTCCCTATTGCCTTTTTTATTACCTTCATGCCCTTGCACTGCGTTTTTCCCAACCGATTTTCCATTCTTAATTCCTAACAAAGTATTCTCAATGAACACTGGTTTATAACGAAGATAGGGGTGGGAGAAGGGAGATGGTATCGGGTTTTTTCTTTCTGTTGGTGGCAAATCTCTATTAGATGTCGTGGCAAATTCCTTTGTTATTTTGAGTGGCAAAATTTTCTTAGCTCCCCCCAATGTAAATTTTGCCGGGATTTTGGTGGCAAATAAAAGAATGAGGCAAATCTTAAGAAAATTTGCCACCGGATGGAAAACGTATCAAACAGTGGCAAATTGATGTTTTTTTGCATTTGCCACGATTTGGCATGGCAAATAGGGCTATCAAACACAGCCTAAGTATGGTATTAAATCTTGAAAAAAGTGGTTAAGTGACTTGCTCTAGTCTAATTTTTTGTTTTGCACACATATAGATAATAATACTCGCATGAACGCAACCATTATTTAAATAATACGAACTCTTATATAGTTTCACTATATATTAAAAAAAAAACATCACTTGCTTATTTTATCTTTAAAGCAATAGCTTATTCCAAGAAGAGGGTTGCTTTACTAACTTGATTTTCAAAATCGAGGTAGCTTCAAACATAGCCTACAAAATTAAGGAAAGAAAATATAAAAGAGTTAGAGGACTAAAGAAAGAATCATTAATCACAAAAAGAATTCATCCGCAACAAACAAACAAAAAATGTACCAATCAAGTCTTTTGGTAGGCTACTGATAAGAGCCCAAAACTGTAGTTTTAACCCTGTAACAGTCATACTATTAGACCAATTATGTGAGTAATAATTAAGAGTTAACACTGATTACATGTTTTTATGCATTTCAGGGCTTCAAAGTCCATTATGTGCGTAAAATGTGCCACTTTAGCGAGATAAAGGAGCAAAGGTCGGTTACTAAGGAGTTCCGTGATTAAAGGCCAAGTTTCAAGAAGACAAAGCCTTTCTAAAGCCCGGTCAAAAGCTGAAAAGTCGACGCTGGCGTAAAAAATTGACACCTACAAGTCGCCAGAACTTCCGAAGGCGTATCTTTGGACTCGGACCTCTGAATGGGGCCTACCTTATGTCAAAACGACCGGCTCGGAAAGAGCTTTCCAATGGTCTAAGCCTTGATCCAATCAGAGGAGCAAAAGTGGACGAAAAGTCTGTTGAAGCCAACTACAGCTGAAGAGGCCTTTTTGGACTGAAAGAATTGGGTTTTGGGCCTGAGAATCAGGCCCAAAACGTGGCTCCAAGACCATGCACGATTTTTGGATCTGAAAGTATAAAAACCAAAGCTTAGCTCTTTGTTAATGGTAGATAGGGTAGATAGTTAAGGTAGCTAGTTAGACCTAAAACTATATAGAATTCTAGATCTAGTTTTCAGTAGAGTAATTAAGTTTAAGTTCCATTTTCAATTCTTGTTTTAGATTAAGTCTTTGAATCATTGTTCTTGATTGATTAGATAAATAAGAATAGTTATTTTTGTCAATTTCGATTCTTGTCAGTTACATTTGTGTTAGATCTGATTTCATTTATTACTTGTTATTCAATTCTTAGTTATTAATTAGATTTTAATTATTGTTTAAATTAGATTAGTAAATTTCAATTCTTTATATTATGTTTAGTTTTAATTTAATCGAAATGATTACAGAATGATTCTCGGCTAAACCTCCATTAGAGGGGGTTGAGAAGCCTTGATGAAAGCTTGATTCCGATTATCGTAGAGTCGTCGTATATTCCTTTCCACTCTAGAAACGATTAGTTCACCATGAGAATGGGCTTAATCGTTCACATGCTAGTTATGAATTGGTAGGAATGCCATGTGTAATTAGGGGATTAGGAGTAACCATATTGTTCTCGCAGGCAGCTTCAATTCGGATTACGATGATTCGTCGTTAGTAGGATTAAGTCAAGTTAAGGTGGAATCAATCCCCCTCTAACTCCTTATCATATAATCAACGTAGCATTCCCATAGTTGTTCTGATAATCGACTAGTTGCATCTTGTGGGTAGTTGCATCGTAGTCTAGTTGCCACTTCGTAAATCTCTCATTAGACTTTAGAGTTAAGAGTACTTATACGAAGAGAAATTAACATGCAGAAGGACTAGGAGTGGAACGAATCACTCTACTCCACTATATATCATAGGATTGAGAGTAGAAACTTTGATAAACATATAGGCACATAAGATAGTTTTAGTTTACTTACGTTTTGAGTTTCATCGTTCATTTCGTAGGTAAACTATCCAATCATATCATTTATCAAATGGCGCCGCTGCCATCTTAGTTTCACTTTCGCATTGTTTTCGTAGTGTAAGTAATTTTCTTAAAGTCCCATTTCACCCACCCACCCTTGTTTGATTCATACTGTGGTTTTCCATTTCATCGTTGAAAAATTCCGTGACAAAATTACACCGAAGCTGAAGCGATCAAGGCTTATAAGGAGCGCGCTTCCGCCTCTATAGCCTGAACACGAAGCGACCAGCCCCCGACCGCCCGACCATCTAAGTTATTTGAAACACGAGCGACCAGCTTCTATCGGCGCACCAATTTCTAAGATATATATTTTTCAGGAATTCTACAGTTTGATTCAACTTTGATATTTCAAGTTTTTCGTTGTTCTAACTTGTTATATACACCTACACGCATAAACAAGACGCTATTCATAAGCGAAGCAAGGACGCTTGTCGGTATTCCTTTCTTCCACACCTCGCATCTCCTGTTAGAGGTTTATACTAGTATATCAAATTTGTTTGGAGTGTTGATGTGTTTAGCTAAGTTTGGTTTTAGCCTTGTATGAGATTAAGGTATGGCCGAACAAAAACACCGAACGTAATTACCCAACAACGTCAACAAACAAGTCTATCTAGTATACCACCCACTACACCTCTAGCTACTATTTCACACACATCACCTGACACAATGCTTGACGAAGAAGAGACTCCTCTCTCTGACTTCTACAAAGCCTTGAGCAATAGCCCCAAATCTTGCATCGTTCTAGTAGACCCAGTGGGGGATTTCCGAATCCCCCCAAATATTTTTAATTTGTTACCTATTTTTCATGGATTATACCATGAAAAACCTTATCAGCACATGCGAAGGATTGAACAAGTCCTAACAACATTCCACCATCCTACGGTTGGGGCGAAACAAATTAAACTAAGGGTATTCCCTTTCACCTTAGCCGATAAGGCGGCGTCTTGGTTAACTGCCCAAGCGCCTAATTCTATGGACTCGTGGGCTAAACTTGTTCAGCTGTTTATGGAATATTTTAACCCACCCCTAAAGACGGATGAGATGCTTTCCAAGATTCATTTCTTTCGACAAAATCCTCATGAATCATTTTCAAAGGCTTGGAATCGTTTCACCGATCTCCTTATAGAGTGTCCACATCATAACTTAGCGAAAAGACACGTTAGTTCGTGGCCTTTTCAAAGGACTTCTACACACCACCATAAAGAAGTCCTAGACATAATGAATGGGGGTAGTTTCTTAAGCAAAGGAGCCTCGAGGCTTATAAATTTTTAGAGGATCAAACTAAGCGAAATAACAACTGGGGGGGTAGTGACGATATCCACCGCTCCGCTAGTTCTTCTAATACAGTTAAGGCCACCGGTATGTTTGAAATTAAACACGATCCCGAGCTTAAAACTCTAATCAAATCACTCACTAAAAAGGTAGAGGCCATTTCGGTTCAACAAAAGCCTATCCCCGTCATGAATGTAAATTCAAATCCATGTAGTTTCTGTTGGAGCCCTGAGCATCCCGACTTCCACTGTCCTATAGCCTATGAACAGGCTTGTTCCATTAATAGTGAACCTAACGCCCTTGAGACAAAATCCCAACTTCGGTTGGAGAAATAACCAACACGCCACACCTCCGTGGTACAATAATCAATATGTTAGGCCAACACAAAGTTTTAACCAAGCTCCACCACGACAAGGATAGGGGTCGGGTAATTTTAATAATTATAACAACCAAGTGCAACCTCGACAAGGTCAAGCACAAAGTCAAGGTAGTTATAATAATTATAATGCTAATAGAGGTATCGTTCCCAAATAATAACTATCAAAATCCACCCATAAATAATTCACGTGGAAATAATTCCAAATACACCACCCGTGACTACTACACCCACACAACCGGATCGTCTTGACACCTTCATACAAGTGAGCCAAAACTTTTCCAAACCATGGCTCAATCTAACCAACAAATTTCTACAATCCGTTAATAATTTAACCCAACAGTTGGCTCAAGATAAAGCCCAACCCAAAGGTGTGTTTCCAGTCACGCGAAATACCAAAAACAACAAATATAGCCTTTGAGGTAACCAATAATACTAGTAATGAATATGAAAATGTAGGTGAGCTAAAGGCCATCACCACTCTCCGTTCTGGCAGAGTGGATGACAACAAAGTAACTATGCCTATAGGTACCCCACCACCACCCCTACACCGCTATTTTACTAGATACCTAAATAGAAACCCAAGAGCCTACCAATCGTAGAGGTACCCGCCATAACACAACCTAAGAAACAAAGCCACGGTTAAACATCCAGTGATACCATTGCTAAATATAGACGAAACCACCGCTTCCACAAAAATTAGCCGTGTTTAACTAGGGATACTAATTATGAGAAGATTAGGGACGCCAAGAATCTAACTATAAACCTTCCCTTCCTCGAAGCTATTAAAAAGCTACCACACCATGCTAAGTTTCTTAAGGAATTGTGTACTACTAGGCGAAGACCAATATACCAAAAGACTTTTTAATGCGGAACAATTCCCAACTCTATCCGAACATAATGGAATTGTTAAGTACAAGGACCCCGTCGCCCCATCGCATAATGCACCTTAGAGATTCTTATACGACGACCGCTATATTAGACCTGGGGGCTAGTGTTAACTTACTCCCGTTTTATTTGTATAGACAAATAGGTCTAGACGAGATGCAACCCACTAAAATGACGTTGCAATTAGCTGATCGGTCTATTAAGTATCTTAAGGGTGTGGTCGAAAATGTGCTGGTAAAAATTCAGGATTTCTACTATCTGGCTGATTTTGTCATCCTCGATACAGAAGTCGTTAACGACTCTGTCCCGATCATCTTAGGGTGTCCTTTCCTGGCAACTGCCAATGCGCTCATTAATTGCCGTGATGGTTCAATGTCCATGTCTTTTAGCCATCTTGCTGTTGAAGTCAATGTTTTTCAAACAAAGACACAGTTACCCGATTCGTCTATGGATGGAGAGGTTAGCATGAACGAGAGCTTTGCTCGAGATTATTTCAACAACACGTTCCCTGATAATCATATGCCCAAATTTCTTTCCTTTGGAAGTTCTGACTCCAACATTTCCATCCCTACAGTAGTCAATACACATATTACGGATGAGGATGAGATAGATGACTTTCTCAAAGATGTAGAGGACTATCATAGTAACGAGGATATGACCAATCTAGATGAGCAATTCGATGAGTTTCTTAGAGCAGGTGATGATTCACCCTATCAAGAACTACTTTGCACAACATCCACCTCGACTTCCCTCCTTCCACCCTTTCAAAGGAATCTCGAGTTTGCACTCGATCCTTTTGTTTCTTCAGGCTTCATAAGTTTTTAAATCCACCTAGTAAACAAATACTTCGTAAGACAAAAAGCGTTTGACACCTTCATTTTCAGACTTGAAACAAATCCCTACACACACCATGAATGAAGTTTTGTGCTAAAACCACATCCTCATTGGTTACATTCTGTCCTTCTACAACTTATCCATATCCACCATATTCTCCACAACCATTCACTTTTCCACACTTATTTACTAGAACACACACTCGTTCAAAAATGAAAAAGAAGGTGCATGCTAGGTTACGTAATAGGGTTATCCGACTTCGCTTTCAATTCACTAGGTTGCGTCATAGGAAATCTTGGTGCTTGATTGTGTTTGGATATGTTTTCTGTGATATTTATTTATGGAATGATCCACAACTATTTCGGCTGTTTATATATGATAAACTGCATGTTCATGCATATGTTTAGATAAAGTCTCGAGTATCTGACTATAAACGACTCAACTTTTGTGTTTGGAGCATTTTCTTTCATTTCCATATATTGGTGAGTGCACCATTAAGGTAACCGGGCCCTCCCTTAAGAGTGTGTGGCTGTAAGTACCGGATCCTAAGTCCACGATTAACATAATTCACGTTTTCCACTCTTGCATGTTTTTCTCGGATTTTTGAGTCATGTTTCTCTATGGGGTGAATTATGTCTTTTTTGCTCATTGTTTTTCCTTATAAAAGAAAAAAAATATTAAATAATAAACATAGTAATCTAGGAAGTCTCGGGAATCTGACTTTAAAAGACCCACTGTTAAAAAACAAATTTTCGAAACTTTGTTGTAAAAAAAATTTGTTTGGGGATGGGGTGTTCGTGTTTCCGTCCTAAAATGTTTTATCTCCCATTAGAATTGCTTAGGCCGTTTAATTGTATTCCGATTCGAGTTGACATAATCTATGAATTTAGAGTTCAGTCGTTCGCATAACGTACGTCATGCACGCACTTTGAGGCATTTTCCACTATCTTATATGTCATCCACGGTTGGAATAGAGTGTTTTATGGATCATTGGATTGGAAATTCTCTCCTGATCATTTCCATATCTCATTCGCAAAAATCGGACCGGTAACGAAGCGGCAATTTTGATTTGAAGTTTCGCGAAAAATCGAAAAATTCCCAAATTTCGAATTGGGCTTGGGCCCAACCCGCGCCCACCGGCAGCGCACCCGCCCTTACCTTCACCATCAGTTCATCATTTTTTTTTTCCACAAACCGCCATTAACAAAGCTTCAAACCCGACCAAAAAAATAAATTAAAAACAAAACCTAATTAACCTACGCCCACAATCCAAGACCCAACCCAAATCTACTCCAACCGCGCCGCCCCACAACCTCCACCAATTTACATCAACAAAAACCACCGGAAAATCAAAAAAAAAAAAAAAAAATGGTGCTGCCGCCACCACCACCACCACCACCATCGTTTTTTTTAGTGAGGTGTCCCTCATTGCTTCCCCTACCTTCTACAAACCTCAAACCGTGATTCAAACTTCCAATGGCTCAACAACGCCCGAATTTTACCGTAACAAGCTTTTATTGGCGACCACTTCGGGCCGCTTTTACGGTGATGAAATGATCGAGAGAGATCGGAATAGCTTGTGGTACTTTCGACCGAAGCCTATTACCACGAAGACTTAGTCCGACGGTTCTACAATACGAGGGAGTTGGAGGGACTAGGATTTTGTTATGGTGGCAAAGAGGAGGAAGGAAGTGACTCTGGTTGTTGGTCGAGATTCTAGGCATTCCGCCTAGAATCCATCCGATGTCACGCTGCAGGAGTCCCAATATAATGGGGTAGAGCCATTAATGAACGTGGATAGTTACGAAGGGAACTACAATGCGAGATCGCATTGTGTTCGCCAGCATCCCTAAGAACCAACCACCGGTGGCTGCAGCTCGCTGGATTGGCCTAACGCCCCGGGGAAGGAGAAGGTCGGCGACATCGGCCCGAACTGCCTCCACATTTTATGGATACTCCGTGAGCGTAAGTACGAAGTTCTCAGATCTTGGAGTTTTTGCTTAGCATGATTAGGGGAGTAGGGAAGTCCGTTTACACCTCTCCCCTCGTGTTGATAACCAAGATCATGCCGAAGTTGAGAGCAGCGGCTCGCCGTCGATAGGTCTTACATCACCCTATACCGAAATCCTCGCATCTATAAGGAGTGTATCCAACGAGTTTGGAGGTTGCCTGAGGATAGGGTAGAGGACGAGGAGGATGGTGGAAACGAGAATGCCGAGGAGGATGGGGGAAATCAGAATGCCTCGGAGGATGAGGAGGACTTGACTTGTTTTGATGCGGATGCCCTGGAAAGGTGTTGGTCAGATGCAGAACGCATGGCCGTAATTCATCGTGGCATGCGTTCGCTCAACACTATCTGCAAAGACCTCTGGACTCGACAGGCAACTATCCATCATAACTTCGAGATCCATACCCAGAGAGAGGATGAGAGGTGGGAACAGATGAGGGCCGAGCTAGAAGCTCAGCGCCAGTTTCGGACCGACATGCTTGCACGATTCCCACCTCACGGGGATTCTCCTTCCGAGGACACACCATCGAGGCACGAGCCGCCGCCGAAGGGCGATCTAATGGTGCCGGCTCATCGGGAGCTCGGGGAGCCATCTCCGATCAGGTGCCCTCCGCCACCAATTATCGGAGTGGTTAGGGATAGGGATAGTATCGTTTGATATTTCTATTTCTATTTGTAGTTTCATTATTGCCCTTTATTTTAATGTAAGTTTTATTTCCGTAATTTGAATTTTGTAGTGAAATGTACTTCGAATGAAAATTTTAATATAATGCGGTTATTTTCATTATGCGTGGTTGTTTACTATTGATTACACCTTCCCAAATTGTTTGGGGGTGGTTTTATCTATTCCAGCATTATTTTTATATGACCCTCGTCTTAGAATTTATTGCGGAGTCAAGGTGAAAATATGACCGTTTAGGCATATCTATGAATAAGTATCATTGTAGGATGAAATCTCGATTAAATAGGTAGATTCTATCATAAATTCAACCTAAAAGATACTAGGTTTGTTTTAGAATCAAGAAAATGAGTTGTTTCCGCTTTGGGTTTGGAAATTTTGGTATTTCCGTGAACCGCCGAAAACCTTTTTGGCAACTTTCCGATCCGTTTTAGCAACTTAAAACCTATATAAACTTCATACATTCTACACTCACAACTCACACTACACCTAACCTCCATCACTCACCTTTCACTCCCACAATTCCCAATGCTTCGACTCATTTTCCGAAGTTTCAAAGAACTCCGAAAGACTCACGCTTCTAGAGGAGCGACTCAAGGCCGCAAAAAAATTCAGATTTTTGTCGAGCGCTTTTCAGCGCTTCAAGCGCGACCCCGCCAAACACTGGATTTCCAATCTTCAAAGCGCGACTTCAAGGCTTCTAAGAGAGCGACTTTCGGCTACGACTTCCGTGGACCAGAAAAATTCCAGTTTTTTCATGGGTAGTTTCCGGATCATTCGCAGCTATTCCAGAGCGTAATTTTGAGATGACATCTCCAACATTGATACCGAACAGTCTTTCGAAGATTTGTTCCAAAGCACTACCTATGGTGCTTGGTTTCGCGAGGCGATCACATATGTTGGTCGGGAGCCGCTTATGGTAAGACCTCGATACACTTTATTCTCCAACACTAGCATCTTATTTTTACGATAACTGCATTTTTTCTTTGAAAGACCGATGGAGAACAAGTGTTCTCCATCAACATTGATAATGAACCAATGGAAATTGTCGTTTCTTGCTAGCATTTGTTCTTGGACTTGCTATGCCCAATGAAATACAAGACCCATGGTGCTATTGGGTAGACAATATGTATGTCTACACTTATGAAGTTTTGCATGAGTCCTATGGGGCATTCATTTTTCCATATCGAGGACCAAGGGGAATATAACATCGCTTTTGGTAGCCCGTCCATGAACATTGAACTGTATGTTTTGGATCATGCTAAACATTTTAGGGAATGGCGTTTTCTTACGTGAATGATGCCACTTGCAGCCGCCTTCCTTGCTTTAGCCACTTTAACGATGTGTCATGACCTTCCCTAACCTTGATGTCTAGTTTAGCTCGATCCCATAGCAAGAGGCATAAGTTCCTTCTTATGCCTGTTCTAGTTTCCCATATTATGCTATGTTTCTTTCCTGTTTTTGTACACATTTCACGGATTGATTACGGCCACCTCGCATCGCACCCACCAATAGTATTATTCGATCTTTCCGCGGTAATTATTTGGCAAGGGTGGAGGATACAACCTCATCAGTTGCACCCTACACCCGTCGGCCGTAAAGTGGCTCTTAATAGGTTAGCAATAATAGATGATAAATGGCGGAAGCCCGCAAATTATCATGGCATGGCAGATCTAAAGGAACCTCACTTCTTTATGGAAGAAGAGGATGAGGAAGAAGATGATGAGTAATGCGGGAGATAAGGTAAGTTTTCATTCTAGCTAGTGTCTGCTTATGTCCCAAGCAATTTCATTCTTGTTAACCCCATAATGGGTAGAACTCGTATAGAGTTGCGTCAGTTTTTATTTCCTATTTTAGTACGTTCTAACTTTATTTTGCAGATGTTGCTGAATTTCACACGTTTCAATGGTATTTTTCCTACCCTCCTTATTTAAAATACTTTGAGGACAAAGCATAGTTCTTGTTTGGGGGGGGCATAGAAACACGTGTAATTAAGGCATCTGTTAGGATATAGATATGTATAATATGCATTTGTTTTCTAGTTAAAATTTCAAAAATTCAAAAATATAAATAAATAAGTTCATGCTATACACTTAGGAATAGTGGTATTGTTTTCCTTCTCTATGCTCTTAATAATCTAGAAGTCTCACGTAGCTTTTGCATTAGAATAATTTTTAAAAACTTAGGTTAATATGTAGGTAATAATCTTTGCATCTATCTATAAATATATTACATGAGTATCTATGATTGTTAGCAGTAAGTTTCTGAACTCTAGGCTAGAGTACTTATTTTACAAATCCCGCGTGAGAATATAGCCTAAAGCCTTATATGAGCCAAAACATTTGAGAAATGACACAAGGGAGAAGTAAAATCCGGATAGAAAATCACACGTCCACTTGCTTGATCACTATGCCATATCCTAAAATTTAGAATTTAGGCCCTCTTTGGATCGATATAGCCAGAAATTCAAACCTATGAATTATTTTCCGCTAGTCGCCCCTCTGAGCCTTTCTTTAGCCTTTCATAAACCACAAATCCTTTACCCTGTTACAAAATAAAACAAAATAAATAAATTAAAATAAAAAAAAATCAACCTACCCAATTTAGATAAGTCTGAGAATAGAATGAGGAAGAAAGAAGAAGAGAAAAACCTGTATAAACAAAAGTTAGTTAATTGCTTCAGAAAATAAAGAAAAGAAGTTTCCATCCAAAGAAAAGAAAAATAAAAATAGAAATAAAATAAAAACTCCAAAAATAGAATAAAAGGGAGTCAAAAGCCAAAGAAAAAAAAAAAAAATATATATATATATATATATATATATATATATATATATATATATATATATATATATATATATATATATATATATATAGCTAAGGATGGAAACAAAGTATAGAAGCAAAAGAAAATAACAAGGTTTTCTCTAAGTTACATAATATGAAGACTCTATTATCTCAGACTTGTCCTTTTGAATATCCATTTCCTTCCCTCTTAAACCATCTCCTAATCCCCGCAACACCTAATAAAGACCTCTAGCTCAATTAGGAATAGGTTAGTGTGATAGTAAGTGGCAGATGTGTTTGATCGACTCCGGCTTCCTTGTTGTCATTGAGATTGTAAGGTAAAGTGTGCACCGCATTAATCGGAGTAAATGAACTTCGAGTGGAAAAATCGAGTGTTGTATCTTGACTATTATTGTGAGAACCTACTTAAGGACGCTATCCCGAGTTTCAGAAACGAACCTGCTAGACATTTCATAGTATTACTCATTGTATATATGTTTATGGTAGATGATTGATTATTATGTATATATTAGCTTAGGTTTTGACTTGATTACTCTATATGCATTGCTAGTGAGAGGTATAGTTAATTTAGAGCATGAATACGGAAACAATAGTTTTATTTCTTAGTCGTTGTAATATAGATGAAGTTTGTGAGTACCTTCATCGAAAAACTCTCACGAGGGTTATAACTCGGTCCACTAGGGAATTCCTAGTGGTTTAAGGCCTTTGTTGCATATGGTCAATGCAATCGCACTCAAATAAAACGAAAAGTAGATAGAACTTCATTTTTGGTCACTTATTCTAATTTCTCATCTTTGCTTGAAGACAAGCAAAATGCTGTTTGGGGGTGGTTTTATAAGAGCCCAAAACTGTAGTTTTAACCCTATAACAGTCATACTATTAGACCAATTATGTGAGTAATAATTAAGAGTTAACACTGATTACGTGTTTTTATGCATTTCAGGCTTCAAAGTCCATTATGTGCAGAAATGTGCCACTTTAGCGAGATAAAGGAGCAAAGGTCGGTTACTAAGGAGTTCCGTGATTAAAGGCCAAGTTTCAAGAAGACAAAGCCTTTCTAAAGCCCGGTCAAAAGCTGAAAAGTCGACGCGGCGTAAACAAAGACACAAGTCGCCAGAACTTCCGGTCAGATATTTTGGACTCAGACCTCGGAATGGGGCCTACCTTATGTCAAAACGACCGGCTCGGAAAGAGCTTTCCATTGGTCTAAGCCTTGATCCAATCAGAGGACTAGAAGTGGACAAAAAGTCTGTTGAAGACAACTATAGCTGAAGAGGCCTTTTTGGACTGAAAGAATTGGGTTTTGGGCCTGATTCTCTGGCCCAAAACGTGGCTCCAAGACCATGCACGATTTTTGGATCTGAAAGTATAAAAACCAAAGCTTAGCTCTTTGTTAATGGTAGATAGGGTAGATAGTTAAGGTAGCTAGTTAGACCTAAAACTATATAGAATTCTAGATCTAGTTTTCAGTAGAGTAATTAAGTTTAAGTTCCATTTTCAATTCTTGTTTTAGATTAAGTCTTTGAATCATTGTTCTTGATTGATTAGATAAATAAGAATAGTTATTTTTGTCAATTTCGGTTCTTGTCAGTTACATTTGTGTTAGATCTGATTTCATTTATTACTTGTTATTCAATTCTTAGTTATTAATTAGATTTTAATTATTGTTTAAATTAGATTAGTAAATTTCAATTCTTTATATTATGTTTAGTTTTAATTTAATAGGAAATAATTAGCACAGAATGATTCTCGGCTAAACCTCCATTAGAGGGGTTGAGAAGCCTTGATGAAAGCTTGATTCCGATTATCGTAGAGTCGCCGTAGTAAATTCCTTTCCACTCTAGAAACGATTAGTTCACCATGAGAATGGGTTTAATCGTTCACATGCTAGTTATGAATTGGTAGGAATGCCATGTGTAATTAGGGATTAGGAGTAACCATATTGTTCTGCGAAGCAGTTCAATTCGGATTATGATGATTCGTCGTTAGTAGGATTAAGTTGAGTTAAGGTGGAATCAATCCCCCTCTAACTCCTTATCATAGAATCAACGTAGCATTCCCATAGTTGTTATGATAATCGACTAGTTGCATCTTGTGGGTAGTTGCATCGTAGTCTAGTTGCCACTTCGTAAATCTCTCATTAGACTTTAGAGTTAAGAGTACTTATACGGAGAGAACATTAACATGCGGAAGGACTAAGAGTGGAACGAATCACTCTACTCCACTATATCTCATAGGATTGAGAGTAGAAACTTTGATAAACATATAGGCACATAAGATAGTTTTAGTTTACTTACGTTTTGAGTTTCATCGTTCATTTCGTAGATAAACTATCCAATCATATGATTTATCAGCTACTGCATGAACGATGGTGAGAGTAGGCTTCCAACATAACTAAATATATCGTGAAACATAAACTCAGATTTTAGTTTACATTCTGTAACTGAGTTTTGTTTCCGGTCATACAACAGTAGTTGGCCTTCATCTTTCCTAATTATAATCTCTCCACTCTTTGACAAACCTATTGGATGCAAGAATTCAAACGGCATGGGACATCTCATTTTGTCCAACTTTAAACAGCTTCGTCCAAGAACCGGCAACACCATATTCTCCCATAACCCAAATATCAACTTCCTTTGCCTGGAACATATAGAACAAAGAAAGTAATCCACCCAATTCTCCAAGACTCACTCTGACCTCACCCGGATGAGACAGATAATTAACATCCAAATCCGGCAATTGCATCTCATAAAAACACTCGTCCTTGAGATCAAAACAAATAGTAATACCCTTCGATTCACAACCTAACCAATGTGTCACTCTATTAACAAGTACATAATATGTTTGATCAAAACCCGACACCTCAGGTTTTTCTAAGACTCTCCATGTCTCTTCTATTGCATTGAGGTTAATATTTTTTTGCGCTCGAATACCGACTTTAATAGTGAACACACTTACAACACAACACGGTTTACGACGGATCAATCTTATAACCTTGTACTCGTTACTACTTTCACAATAACCAAATGCAAAATTAACGTTGTGACTCGAATTCCAAAGTTTTTTAAATCGAGGTAACTTGCATTTAATAGTAATGTAATCTTTTGTAAGAGGATTTAACACATATAACACTACAACAGACAAGCTCATCTGCAGCACTATATACCGCCGCTAAAAGTCTTAAAAAGCGTTGCAAAAGACCAATTGCGATGCCAAACTAGGCGTTGCAAAAAAGTGGGTCACAAAAGCTAATTTGCGACACAATATATGGCGTTGCAAAAGCTTCTAGTCTTTTGCGACACCATGGGTCATTGCTAATACTTTTTAGTCGTCGCTATTTCTATTTTTGAAACGAAAATAATTTTGAAAATATTTTGAACTATTTGCCACGCATGGCGTTGCAAAAAACTCCTTGTAGTGGCACTCGATGGCATTGCAGAAGGGTCACCTGTAACTGCACTTTATGGCGTTGCAAAAACCAAAGCCTTTAGCAGCAATATTGTCTGTCACAAAAGGCTTAAACAATTACCAACACCCAGAACATGGCAAATAGGCTGTTTTTATTGTACCTCAAAATGCTCTACTCCTACATTTTACGTATTATATTATATATTTTTTGAATCCTTTCAATTTATAGAATCCTGCCCAATGCAATTTATGAAGATAACAATAACAATCTCATATCAATTGACAAATCATAACTAAATATATTTCATTAACTAACATCAATCATTACAAAAGTATTTGAATCATCCACACCATTGGTGTTTGCCAAAACATTGCATCAGACAATCTTGAAAGCCATAAACTAATAAATTAGACAAGTTCTTCAAAACTAGATTTTCGTGAAATTCCCAAATGTCGTATTCTGCCGATTGCTAATTTGAACAACATCCACCTAAGTTTTCTTCAATAACCTATGGGCAACTGATGCCAATCTGGTACAACAACAAATTAAGAAAAAGACACATAAGCAAACTTGTCTGATACATTACTAAAGCTAAAATTAATTAATGTCAATAATGCACGATAACATTGTTACATCTAATAAAAAAAAAGTGTGCATATTAGCATTACAATTCGAATTAATTTCCACAACAAATATTTCAATCAAACTCTCTACTGATCCCAGGAGTAGTAATCAACTAATCATACCATGATTCACTTGCTAAAAACTACTAGAGTGCTTAAAAAATGACCTAGTTAAAGACCTAAAACAAAGAATTTAAAAATAAATCAAGGTCAAAGAAGAAAAAACAAAATCCTTAGCTTACCAGCAAACTCTATTGTGGAATGCGCAAGTCTTTCTCTTAACATTTGCTCGAGTTGTTCTTGTTGGTCTTTGTGTACATGAATGTCATGAGAATCCTCATCTCATTCAAGTTGACCAAGGGACGGAAAAGGATGAACTCATCATTTAGTTCATCTTATAGATTAACTAACTACAAATAGTTATCTAATATCTAGCTAACATCTACTACAAACAAAGCCATATGCCAAATGACTAATAAGACTTCAAGAAACATGCAAATAGATTACCTGTAACTGTTTCATTTTTATACATTTCCCTTGGGCACCGAACCTCAATAATACAACCTCGGATCAAAGGACTTAAGGAAACTCAACTTGTAGAAGCACAAATTTATCTCTGGACCATGTGGACACTATAATTTTTTATTGGTCAAAAATGATATATCCAACATAGACATCCTCATAAATTTAGCACACGCATATCAATGTACTGAATTTCAGCACACACATATCAATGTTTTTCTTATTCAAAAACACTACATGGTGCACAAAGTACAAACCATTGCACCATAGAAGCTAGGTAGATCATTCTATGTTAAGCCAGAGGCCCATAACTTAATTATAATTTTCTCAATGTATACAAGAAACACCACTGCAAAATAAAATCTTACCGGCACTTGATTCATTCTTCACTTAATTACAAACTCAGGTTGTGTCCTCAATCGTCGACTTATTCCTGCAACCATAAATATATGCAAAACTTATATTAGAACAACACTAACAATTGATATAAACTATTAAATATTACTTAGTCAAGATACTATAACAAAGGAACAGACCTAACTAGGCATGCGCAACTTTAATCATGAACGTTATGGACCCCTTTATGAGCTTACCTCCTGTTCCTGTAACTCTATTTTCAAACTTTTGATTAGCACACCTTAAGTCGTCATAGGAAATCCCATGAATGCAGACATCATCAATCGTCCTCTTTAAAACAAGTTGGACACTTGGTAATACGAAACTTGCTTGTATTTTTTTCCATCAAGTGGAGTAATTGATTACTCTTGCAAAAGTGAGGACAAGCAACATCAAGATCAAGTAGTGTGTACTGACATTCCTTAAAATTCCTAGGAACCTCTTAAGCAAATCACTGGCACTTTTACATAAGTTATCTATACTCCCCAAAGAGGAATATACACCAAGAAGCTTTATACCATATCTAACCGGAAAAGCGAAAAAGTCAAAAATAAAATTTAAGAAGTCTTCCTTCACTACGGTGTATAGAACCTTGTTATGCAATTTTTTAATCAACAGATTTAACTTCATCTTTTTAGCGTCTTACTGTGATTGAAACTTGTCCAAAGGCTCAATCTTGATTTGTTTTCTCTGAATCATATTTTGCTTCAACAGAAATACATGTCATTGGTGTCTTGGAAAATAATGCAAGGAGTGATGCAGCAGGTTGAGCACCTAATTCATACCCAACAGTGGTGTACAATTACTAAGTAGTAGTAGTAGCAATTGAAGTAGTAAACCAATACTTACAATTTTTTTATAATAAAATGATTCAACAATTTTTTTGGATTGGCTACTTAAAAATTATACACACAGAATAATGTTGTAGCATCTCAGATTAATTCAAAGTTATATAGCACTTATTCAAGAACATACCTCATCTGCACCAACAATGACTACTCTCTCTTCCAGAGCCTACAGTTCCATCCTGAATTCCAATCCGTTGAAGGATAACTAGACTAGTTTCAGTAGAAACTATTTTTACCTGCAAACCATCGCTTATTATAAACTTCTCAATTCCGTTCACAAAAACTAGCTACTCCATTGTTTCTAGTGGTGGAGGATTAACCCAAAACCAATACCGAAATTAAAGCTTTAAACTTTAATAGAGAGAGATTACCATAGCTTTGTGGTGGTGGAGGAAGGAGATTAAGGCTTGCGAAACTTTAATTGAATAAATGAAAAAAAAATGGGGCGGCTAGAGAGAGAGAGAAAAAAAATGTTTTTAGGGTTTTCTAAGTTTATTCCTTTTTAGAAGAAGTCTCTGAAAAGGTCCAGCAATGGGAAACTAGCCGTGAGCCTAAGAAGGTGGCTAGTAGTACTACACAGAATGGTTTGTTCCACGTTGACAAGAAATTTGACACGAACGCTAGGATGGCCGCTTTAATTAGAAGAGTTGAAGTCCTCGAGCTAGAAAAAGAGACAAAGTCTCCAGCTTCGGTTAACAATATTGAGGCCCCTGGTTGTGTTTTGTGTGATAGTCTTGATCATGTTATAGATAATTGCCCTGGCATAATTGCACAAGTCAATGCTTTTAATTCATACCAAAAACCAGGCAATAATCCTTTTCTAACATCGATAACCCGGTGGTGGTAACCACCCCAATTTGTCTTGGTCTAAGGGTATACATCAGGGAGGCCCCGTGGGTAACTCAAACCCAGTACCAGAGTATGCACCTCAACCACCTAAACTTTCACCTATAGAAGAAGCCATTGCCCAATTATCACAAAACACCATGAAATTCCAGGAAACAACCCAACAGTTTATGCAAGCCAGTCAAACTGCTACTCAAGATAATGCTCAAGCCATTAGGAAGATTGAAGTCACCATAGGTCAAATTGCTAATACTTTGAATGAAAGGAACAAGGGTAGGTTTCCTAGTCAACCAGTGGCTAATCCAAAGGGACAGTATGAAATAGGCTCTAACTTGAGCCAAGAGCACCACCAGGAGCAAGCTAAGTCTATTACCATTCTTAGAAGTGGTAAACATATTGATAATAGGGTTGAGATGCCTAGGGATGTTGAGGTCAGATCTGATCCTATAGAGTGTGAGGGCGAGAAGAGTGATGTAAGTAGTTCTAATAGTCGTGATGCTTCTAAGAAGTGCTTAGAGCCTCCTACGTCTTTCAAGTCTAGTCATGTACCATCTTATATACCAAAAGCTCCTTTTCCTGAGAGGTTAGTTCAGGCTAAGAAAGAAAATACTTTTAATGAGATAATGGAGATGTTTAAGCAAGTTCATATTAATATTCCGTTACTAGATGCTATAAAATAAGTTCCTTCTTATGCCAAGTTTCTTAAGGATATGTGTACGCAAAAACGTAAGTTGAATGTGCATAAGAAAGCTTTCCTTACTGAGCAAGTGAGTTCGATCATTCAAAACCGCACTCCACCTAAGTTTAGAGATCTAGGATGTCCTACTATATCCTGTGTTATAGGTGATCATATGATTGAGAAGGCATTACTTGATTTGGGGGCTAGTGTTAATTTGTTACCTTATTCAGTTTATTTACAGCTTGGTCTTGATAAATTGAAACCTACGCCGATTACACTTCAACTGGCGGATAGGTCTGTCAGGGTTCCACGTGGTATTGTTGAAGATGTTTTGATTCAGGTTGATAAATTTTATTTCCCAGTTGATTTTATTGTTCTAGAAACACAACCTGTTCAAGATCTTAAACACCATATTCATGTCATCTTATGTCGTCCATTTTTTGCCACATCCAATGCCATTATTAACTGTCGTAATTGAATGTTGAAGCTTTCTTTTGGTAATATGACTACAGAACTTAATGTGTTTAATGTGAGTCAACAACCTCTTGAACCTGATGATCTTTGGGATATTAATCTTATTGAAAGTGTGGTTCACAAGACTTTCTTGGAAAGTTATTCTGATGACCCTCTTGAGTCTTGTTTAACTCATTTTGGTGGTGATTTTGATGTGGATAATTCTATTTGTGAAGTAAATGCTTTGCTGGATGCCACCCCAATCTTAGATACTAATAAGTGGAAAACCAAGGTAGAACCTCTTTCTCCTTCTGAGTCTAAACCAGTTCCTTCCATAGAGAGTCCTCCTAAACTTGAGTTGAAACCATACTAATAAGATCACTTTCCTCTTCCTTTTATTCATCAGATGCTTGAATGGTTAGCCGGTCATAAGTATTATTGCTTTCTCGATGGTTCTTCCGATTATTACCAAATATGTATTACACCTGAGGATCAAGAAAATACTACATTTACTTGTCCTTTTGGAACTTTTGCCTACCGTCGTATGCCATTTGGGTTATGTAATGCACCCGGTACCTTCCAGAGATGCATGCTTAGCATTTTTTCTAACATGGTAGAAAGGTTTCTTGAGGTGTTTATGGATGATTTCTTTGTATTTGGTGATTCTTTTGATGAGGGTTTGCACCATTTGGAATTAGTGTTAATTAGGTGCAAGGAGAAGAATCTTGTGTTGAATTGGGAGAAGTGTCATTTTATGGTTCAACAGGGTATTGTTCTTGGTCATATTGTTTCTACTAAAGGGATTGAGGTCGATAAGGCTAAGATTGATGTCATTTCTAGTCTTCCACCACCTAAGACTGTGAAAGATATTAGGTTTTTTTTAGGTCATGCTGGATTTTATAGGCGATTCATTAAGGACTTTAGCAAGATTTCTCGTCCCTTATGCAATTTACTTGTTAGGGACGTCGATTTTGTCTTTGATGATGATTGTTTGAAAGCTTTTGAGAAGCTTAAGCATTTATTGACTACCGCTCCTATCATACAACCACCTGATTGGAGTGTGCCTTTTGAGTTAATGTGTGATGCGTCGGACTATGCTCTTGGGGTTGTTTTAGGTCAACGGTTTGATAAGTTGGCCCATGTAATTTATTATGCGAGTCGAACTCTTAATGATGCCCAAATGAATTAGACTACAACTGAGAAAGAATTGTTAGCTGTTGTGTTTGCTTTAGACAAGTTTAGGTCTTAACTCATAGGGTCTAAGGTTGTCGCGTTTACTGATCATTCGGCTTTGAAGTATCTTCTTTCTAAAAAGGATGCTAAAGCGCGTCTTATTCGTTGGGTCCTCTTATTACAAGAGTTTGACATTGAGATTAGGGATAAAAAGGGTACAGAGAACGTGGTCGCTGACCACTTGTCTAGGCTTATAGTAGAGTCTTCTACTAGTCTTTTGCCTTTGAATGAGTCCTTCCCTGATGAGCAACTTTTTGTTGTCTCCCAGTTGCCTTGGTATGCAGATATTGTTAATTATCTTGTTATAGGTCAGTTTCCTTCTCATTCGAGAAAACAAGATAAATCTAAGTTTCTTCTTTGAGGTTAAGTATTTTTCCGGGATGACCCATACTTGTTTAAGTCATGCCCTGATCAGATTGTTAGGAGATGTGTTCCTGAGAGTGAGTTTCGTAGTATTCTCTCCTTTTGCCATGACCATGCATGTGGTGGTCACTTTGGTCCTAAGAAGACGGCTGCTAAGGTTTTGCAATGTGGTTTTTATTGGCCTACTCTCTTTAGAGATGCACATGAGTTTTGTTTAGGATGTGATCAATGCCAGCGTACGGGTAATATTTCCCATAGGAACATGATGCCTCTTTCCCCTATTTTGGTTGTTGAGCTTTTTGATGTGTGGGGTATAAACTTCATAGGTCCTTTTCCTCCTTCCTTTGGTTATCTTTATATCCTCATCGCAGTAGATTATGTTTCTAAGTGGGTTGAGGCAGTTCCATGTAAAACGAATGATCACAAGGTTGTAGTTAACTTTTTGAAATATAATATATTTTCTCGTTTTGGTACTCCTCGTGCAATTATAAGTGATAATGGTACTCATTTTACACATCGTGCATTTGAATCCTTAATGAAAAAGTACTCTATTACTCATAAACTTGCTACCCCTTACCATCCCCAAACTAGTGGCCAAGTTGAAGTATCTAATAGGGAAATTAAATGGATTTTAGAAAAGACGGTACGACCTGACCGTAAGGATTGGTCTCAACATCTTAATGATTCCCTTTGGGCTTATAGGATAAGATCCACCTCTTCCACATCCTTATTAGCAAAACCATCAAGATATGGTTTCAAGTGTTCACCATTAACCTTAAACACACGACCATCCGTAGGATCCTCTATCTCAACAGCACCATAAGGAAAAACAGTTTTAACAATGAAAGGACCAGTCTACCTAGAACGTAACTTACCAGGAAAAAGACGCTGTCGAGAATTATATAGCAAAACTTTTTGATTAGGTTCAAAAGACTTGCGAAGAATAGATTTATCATGAAAAATCTTAGTCCGCTCTTTGTAAATTTTGGCATTCTCATATGCCTCATTCCTTAACTCAGCTAACTCATTCAATTGGAGCTTACGTTGTGAACCTGCTCTACGCATGTCAAAGTTAAAAGTTTTAATGGCCCAAAAAGCACGATGTTCTAATTACGCATCTATGTTAACATTGAGGACAATGTCTATAAGAAGTTTGGGGGTGGGAACAAAATGTTTGTTTAGTAAAAAATAAATATGTCCAACATGGTATGATTAATGGTGATTTTCTATGATGAGAAATTTAAAAAAATTTGATTTCTAAAGCCACTGATTTTCAAGGAATCTATGAAGTTAAGAGTCACTCTTGAAGTTATTGTTGCTTTTAGACTATTTTCTACCTCTAGAAATAGATTTTGTTGATGAAGTCTAAGCCAAAGTGGAATATGCACTATTAGCCACCTGATACATGTCAAATTGAAGAGTAATTTAATCTCCTAGTGAACTAGAAGAGGAATATAGAGACTTAACCCGTGAGACTTGAGCCTTTGAATTTCTTGGAGAGTTCTTACGTAAATTCAGAGTCCAAGTTGACTCAATCATTCTTATGTGCTTAAATTCGTTGTATAGTCTCATTTTTTTCATATTTTGGTCAATCACGAAGTGACATCAACTGGGGAGATAGACATTAGGTCTTGTAGTCTATTCAAAGCGGAATATCATACTGATAAGTCAAGTAGTGAACCAATTAGCCTTTATTTATACCACCTAGTAGGATTATCATGTTAACCCCTTTTGAGCCTTATATATTAAGCCTTTTTTTTCTTAAACCAACTATCCTTAACCTAACTTCAGATAAGGAGTGTAAACCCATATTATTGGCATTACCCATATTTTTGAGAATTTCTAAATGACTAAGGAGAAAGCTAGAAGAAAGAAGATTTGGAAGGAAAATTTACCAAAATCAAATGAAGAAAATCATTCCTTTTGCTCAAAGTGATTTCTGGAAAAAAAAAAAAAAAAAAAAAAAAAAAAAAAAAAAAAAAAAAAAAAAAAAAATCATTGAGCAGAAGTAGTAAGAAAGTCAAGTAACATGGTCTACAAAGTGAAGAAATTTTCCAAGAAGGTCAAGTACAAGATGGTCTTTAGTTATTCTCAGAAATTTTTGAATCTTTTTTACCCTTTTCTTGTTAACCTATCATAAACCCCGTCTTAATACCCAAACTTATCACAAAAGTATGATATGAAGTGTAGAATAGGCGAGAGGATGCTAAAGTGAAGGACCCGACACTTCACATGTGATTGATGTTCTTTCCATGAGACTAAATTGTTTTTGAAATTTCATAAGTCTGTCTTTCTGGCTAAGTATGTGGGATGTTCTATTATTTTACTCATTTCCACAAGATACGAGGTAAAATTGAAAACTTCTCTGAGAGAGAGAGACTTTCTTGTGAGTGTATGAATGGTGAGGATTAAAGTTGATATGTTCTTTGGATAGCAAGTTAGGAATTCCATTACTTGGATATGAGCTTGTATTAGTTTGGCTAAACACACACACGCTTTGGTTTGGCGCAGTAATCAATGATTTCTATCTTTGGAAGTAGTGATGTGTCTTGGTGATAATAACGTAAACTGTGGTGATTGATGATTTTTTACCTTGTTTATTAGTTGGCAAAAGTTTTCATCTCTGAGAAAAATTATATCAGCAATGGTTATGCTATGTTAATGTTTGTGGGTACCGTTTCTGAAAACCCTCACGAGACTAAACTCGTCCACTAGGGGTTTTAAAGGCTTGTTACACATGCTAAGTGTAATCGTGATTCCTACAAAAGTGAGTTAGGATTTTTTTTTTTGTTATTAGTTTAGTTTTAGTTTTGCTCGAGGACTAGTAAAATGTAAGTTTTGGGATATTTGATAGACACGTAGATGTTACATATATCTACGCCCAATTTTATACTAGTTAGTTCGTTTATTTTATTTGGTTGATTTAGTTAGTGTGTTTTAAGTGATTTTGTAGGATCAGAGTTAACTTGATTAAAAGTGTTGAAACTGTCGAGATTCGAAGATATTAGTGTGTGTACGTTGATCTAGTTCAATGGAGGTATCCCAGGCTGGTCAAGATATTGTTTGCGTGCATTGGATTTGGCCTTGTTGTCTGCTAATGAGAATTTGAGCTCGGTACCTTACTACCTCAGCGCCTGATGATCAGTAATAGAAAAACAAAGCTATGGATATGAATATTTGGTGAATGCACATGAAGACGAAATTTAAGTGAGCACGTGACCTGTATTCTCTAGCTTTGACCTTTGGTTGGACCTTAAGTATTTGGCCTCAAGTATTTGAATTAAGCGAAAATGTGGTCATGAGCTTAAAGTCACATGGCTAAATTAAAAGAAAGTAAGGAGCTGTGAGTGGGAATATGGAGCGAAATTAGTTATGGCCCATGAGCTTACATGACCAGCAAAGGGGTGGACCAAGGATTAAAGACCGGACCATGTGCACTCAACTCAAACTAAAGGCCAACTATCTATCCTACCTACTGGACCACCGGATTGGAACATTAGTCTTCTCCATTTCCAATTCGCGAACAAACCCAAAACCCCTCAAATTCCGGCCGACCAAATCGAACACGCGCCCACGCTTCCAAAACTAAACAAGCCAATCTATCAATCTTTCCATGAATTCACATACCACCAGATCATTAGACCAATCCCATATTTCCTTTCCAACAGAGACCGACTTCCACTCAAACTGATCGAATCCGAAACTCTCGCTACCGGATTAGAAACTTTGAATTCCATTCCAAATCAAACACTGCCCCTAACCAAACCTCTATATATACCAGTAAAAACCAAAAGGAGGGGGATCTTTTGGAGAGCGCAAATTGGAACAGAGAGCAGCAGACGAAGTGGAAAAGAAGATTTCAAAGCGGATTACGGTTTTGTCGATGATTTCTTCTTCTTTTATTTCCGTGTTGCAAATTATCATGTCTAGCTAAATTCCAAGCTAGGGCTTAGATGAAGCCCTAGACTTGCGTAGATTTTCTAAGTTTAATTGGGTTATTGTTCTCTGACTTAAGTTTTATAGTAAATAATTAATTGAATTCTCTGATTTCTGTAGAAATTCCATCATTGATTATATCCTGCATGTTTAATCCATGTCTAGACTAGTCAATTGTTGGATTAAGGTTCTGTTGATATCGAAGCATCAGTTCTAAAGTTTATTTAAACCTGTGAGAAGTTGTACTATAAAAAGACAATTTTTGCTAGGGGTTTATATCTGTTTGCTGAAATTCAATTAATACAATTTGTTAGAATTGTTTAAGAATTACACGCTCACATATTCGAGCAAGCAAGGGTTGCCTTTCCCTCGTGCTACTCGTAATTAAAAGAGAAATATAAATTGATTTGACTAGGATAACCTACACCGGTCTAGGGTGGATTCGAATGCCTTAGTGTTTTCTTCGTTAATAGTTAATCCATTTAATTTATTGCCTTCATAGTAATTAGTTAATCTTAGTTAATAGTAATTCAAACTTCCATAAAAGAATATTGTCGAATTAGTTAAGTATAATTTTAATACTCGTTTGTCCTAAGTAGCAATCCCTGTGGGATCGACCCGTTCGCTGCAACTATTTTCAACGATAGCTGTGCGCTTGCGGTTTAACTAGGGTTAGATTAGTCTAATTTATTTAGACCGACTAAATTCTTATCAACACATCAAAGCGTACCCGTATTAACTATCATGTTAACTAATGGAAAGTAAAGGAACTAATGAGAGTGGTCCACTATGTAAAGGAAAGGAATGGAATGGAATGGAAATAGTTTTAAAATTGTGTCTGTTTGGTAAACTGTGGAAAGGAAAGTAAAACTGGGGAAATGAATAATCATGTTTGTTAAAAAAAATTGTGGAAAGGAAAAGAAAGTTGGAAACAAATATCATATTACCTAACAATCTTCTTTAAACTTATAGTTCCGGCGAATTTTTTTTTTGGCATGACCTATCCTATTTTGGGCACATATATCATATATGACACCTGTAAAAAGAAATTTAGCATATAGAATTAAAAAAAAAAAAAAAAAAACATAAACATAAACATAAACATAAACTACCCTGTTTTATCAACACTCGTAGAGTATAAACAAGATTTCCTACACCTGCAAACAACACATGCATAATATTATCCATAAAACTACCACAACCCATAGTTCATTTAGAAAATAACAACAAAAAACTAGGTTTAAATCCTTAAAACATCCACAACACTTAAAATAAACATCAAAAAGTGTATGTTCCTACGACATAATCAAAACATACAATTTCATACAATATATATCAGAAGGTTCTTGAATTAGTATCAGCAGAGAAAGAATTATATCCCGGGGGGAATATTAAATCATAAGCAAGATAAATTGCATTTTGCTTATGATGTTCATGCGAAGATAATAAATAAATAACATATTTAAATATGAAAACAAAGATAGTGCCTAAAAGAGGACAGCAACAACAAAGAAACAGAGTATATTTCTTCATAACCAACTAATCACATGCTTTGGGCATGCGCATTTAGCTTTGTTTCGATCATAAACATATATAATCTTTCGTTGGGCGTGCGCATTTAGCTTTGCTTTTAGATTCCTAGAAATAAAATTCTTTATGTTTTATCGACTCACTTAATATCATGGTTCGCATGTTAGAAATAGGTGTTGTCTACCACTTTTTTTTTTTTACAAATCTAACAAATTTCCCACAGAATTCCTTAAATCGTCTGTTAATGGAAAAATACTATAGAAGTATAACCAACCAAATACTAGTGTTCATAATATGATTGGAATAAGTTGGTGAGTATTCGTCAGTTTCTTGTTGATGCGAATAGTCTACTTTTTTTTCGATAATAGAACTAGTCTAATTAATCCATGCTCATTATTGGGGCAATTGCAAATAAAATGAATAAAAAATAACTCTTGCGTGTAGCTAATAGAAGTAGGTTTTCCACTTTCAAATTTGAATTATTATCTTAAATCAGTCAAATTAATAAGTTAATTACCACAAAAAAGTGTAAGCCCAAATGGCAGAATTTAATTGTCATTCATTTTGTGATAGTTAAGATTAAAAAAGCATGCATATAGGACATCACCACCAACAAATATACACAAGGGCATACAAAATTAACCTCATTAAATCACTAGAATTGCAACTTCAACTCTTAAGTCGCTTATTACATCTATCATGGTAATAGCTAGCATGAAAACAAGCAACAGAAAAACTACTAATGCAATTTACAAACAAGTATATGTTGGCTGTCTAACATACCTCCTTCCATTGATTTGATTGTAATTTCGGTCATAATAATAAAACAAAACCAAAAAAATCAATGGAAAATAGAGAGAGAGAGAGAGAGAGAGAGAGAGAGAGAGTAAAGACGTCCTTACCTGAAATTGGAGATAAGAAGTGATGAAGACAAATGAGGAAGATGAAGAAGGGGGCGGTTCCTTTCTCCCTGGTTCTCTTTTGGTTCTATTTTTTTTTTTTTTTTTTTGGGCTTTTTTTTCGGTTTCCTTTCCCTAAAATTTTTAAAAATTTGAGCGCGGACTCAAAACCATTTCCCTTTCCCCAGTTTCTGCACAGACAACAAGTTTTCTTTTTCATGGGGAAACAAACAGCTACAAAACATGGAAAGGAAAGGAATGGAATGGAAACTATTTTAAAATTGTGTCTGTTTGGTAAACTGTGGAAAGAAAAGTAAATTGTGCCTGTATTTTTCTTTCCTTTCCTTTCCTTAAATTTTTTAGGTCTAGACCATAGACTCAAAACCATTTTCCATTTTCCTAGTTTTGTTTCCGCACGGAAAGTAGTCTTTCATTTCCATGGGCAGACAAACAACAAAAAAACTATGGAAAAGGTGGACCACACCTCTTTTCCTTTCCTTTCCCTAGCATTTCCTCCATAACAAACATGCCCTTTAATTGATCAAGCTTAATTGATATTAGTGATGAGAGAGAAAAATACCTGATTGCACTTTCATTCGTTCTTCCTTAAATCCAGAGCGAAAAAATTTATAGACTAAGCAGTTTCTTTGTTGATGGGGTATCGAGAGAGAGATGGGGGAGGGCAGGAGAGAAATTTTGAGCAGAGATAAGAATCGTAGCAGAGACGAGAGAGAGAGAGAGAGAGAGAGGAGAGGAGACGAGGGGCATCGAGAGAGAGAGAGAGAGAGAGAGAGAGATGAGGGGGCGCTAGAGAAAATGAGGACAGACAGAAACCTCTAAAGCACAGACGCACCTCCTAATAGGTTGTGTCCGCGTCGGACTCGGACGCGGCATGGACGCGCGTCGGACGCGGTCAACATGGTCAAGACGCAGTCAACTAAATCGGACGCGGGTCAAGACACAGTCCGGACGCGGTCAACATGGTCAGGACGCGGATTTTGACCTAAAATAATAAAAATTAAATCAAAATAATATTAAAAAAACTCAATTTTTTAATTTTTTTTGTTTTGTTAAGACTTATGACATGTTTTAAAAGTTTGATTAGGAAATATTAAACTTAATTTTGTGGCTATTTATCTTTAATAGTTTTGAATTTATGAATGTTGATACATTTAATTTAGTGTTTAATGTTTAATTTATATAAAATAAAATTATAAATATTAATTAATTTATGCGTCCTTTGTCGTGTCCGCGTCCTACTTTTTTGAGATATAACCGAGTCGCTGCGTCAGTGTACGCGTCCGTGCAATATAGACAGAAACCAACCAAAAGCCTTTTTGGGCCACATACCCCCACCCGGCCCTAGATCGTTCGCTCCGCTCACTTGATTATGTTGAGCACCAAGTTTTGATCTGCCAAAGTATGGATGGTACATACTATGTAGCATCCCGTTTTGGGGCTTCAAGATGATCCGAACGACATTGTCAAATCGTTTGGCTCATAGCAAAGCGATCTACGTATGTCGTTAAGGCCCATTTCGTCTGTTTAGGATGGTATATCATATGTAGCATCCATTTTTTGGGATGATACATACTATATAGCATCCTGTTGAGCACAAACTTTTGATCTGCCAAACTATTGATGGTACATACTATGTATCATCCATAGCCAGTAAATTTGCGGACTGCTAAAAATCGATAAGGAAATTATTCGCCAAAAATTCAAAATTTAATCATAATAATACGTTTAAAAATTCGACTAAAACAAACAAGAAAAACGCCAAACATACAATTCGTCTTTGATACGTGTATAATACGGAAAAAATCATATATATTTTGTCATATTACAAGTTTAGAATGCAATAAATTGTCATAATTGCTCGTTAACTACTCATGCATAACTCAAATTTTCATTTATATTTACTTGCTAACACTTTAGTTCTTCGATATTCTTTAGGTATGGAAGTTTCTAACTTAAGCGGATTTTCAAAACCTTCCATTTTGAAGTTGCATCATACCTTTTATAGTACGTTTTTTTCCATTTAAAAAATACGGACCATATATTTTGGTAATTATAAGCCTGGATCATAGAATTCGTGTATTAATTCCTTGGTTGAAACGTTCGCCTTATTATTCATATTATACATAAAAATATATAAAACGGGTATTAAACACGAATTTACTAGCTATGGTACCTACAAGAGTTTTGGGGCTCGAATATTATCTGAACTACCCCGTAAGAACGTTTGGCTCCTTGAAAAGTGATCTGAGGAGGTCGTTAAGGGCCGTTTCGTCTGTGAGGATGGTGCATATTATGTAGCATCCATTTTTGGGGATGATACATACTATATAGCATGATATTGAGCACAAAGTTTTGATCTGCCAAAGTATAGATGGTACATACTATATACCATCCATTATTATAAACGACCCCTGAAGATCGTTTGGCTCTATAGTCCAACGATCTGAGTAGGTCGTTAGGGCTAGTTTCGTCTATACTTCCAAAGTATGGATGGTACATCCTATATACCATCCATTATTATAAATGGCCACATAAGATCGTTTGGCTCTATAGTCCAGCGATCTGAGTAGGTCGTTACGGCCAGTTTCGTCTGTACTGCCTAAGTATGGATGGTACATACTATATACCATCCTTTATTCAGAATGCTACATACCATATACCATCCTGTTGCGCAACTAAGAATGCTGTAGTGAATAAAATTCCAAAATCTATTACAAAAATCATGTCAGAATCTATTACAAAAATGTCAGAAGATTTCGCAACGAGTGCTTAAAATAACTTGCAGACTTATATATTGTTCGAAGCCAAATATTATTTTTCCCTTACATCATATATTTATCATTCGGAAAAAAGAGATGTCCATCATCACTACAAAACTTTTGGAGTCTATATCCGTCTTGAGGCTCGCACCCAACATCGTCATCTGGGACATCATCATCATCAGGGACATTATCAACATCATCATCATCAGGGACATTATCAACCGATAGGCCTGTAAGTTCAATATTTATATTGCGTTATTTATCTTCTAAAGTCATAATCATTAGCAGGTAACACTGAAAATGAGCAAAAATGGAAACATTCGCATACCTTGCAAATTAGGTTTGGGCACATGTGGACACTTACCCTTTGTATGCTCTGTAGATTGACAGTTGCTACACTTGTTCTTTCCATCTCTCCCATTTTGCTCAACAGCTTCCACTACAACTACATAACAAGCAACCCAAAATAAAGCTTCATCTCTTCACAAAGGAAATTTCATAATCCAAAAGTGAGATCTACATAGATACGTGTTAGTTTTCTTAAAATGTCTTAAGCGCATTTTCTTACATAAGTAAATTTATTTAGAAAAAATACTCGTATAGGAACTTACATCCAACATCTCCGTTCAACTCGTCATCTGCAGCTCGAGCATTGCGCTCAACATTCTCCCTATTTACACCTACAACAAAGCGCACCACAAAAAGAAATGTGGCCAAATAAAAATCACAAGCAACAGCCCCATCAAAAATAATCAAACAAAGTGTTAACAAACGACTGAGAAAATGGATCATTACAATATTAAACAAGGCTATCACCAACTTATATAAACTTACCCCTACCTTTTGGACACAAGCGTGGGCATTTGGGCTTCGTGTGCCCTACGATACCACAATTGCCACACTTATTTCTTTTCATCTCATTCTAACCTTTTAGTCTTCTAGGATTTTTGGGCCGACCCTTGCATTTTACATATGGTGGATCATTAACTGATTGATGATGTGTGGTTTTAGGAGGAGTAAAAGGAAACTCGGAGGGAATTGGTGGGCTGCATTCAAAAGTTGATGGAGTCTCATCCATTCTATAAGTTCGATCATGAGTAGAAGGTATGTCAGAGTGAACCTGGGGCCTGCCATCCGAAGTAGATCGAGTCTCATAATTTATTTGAAAAGAAGCTAACACGGCTTTAAAGGCTTCACTGTCTCCTTGAGGTTTGGAAGCCCGCAAACATATATCTTTGCAATTGTTTGTAAGTTCACCATAACAAACGGATGTGGTAGACCGATTAGAATCATTTGGACCGGGTACTCTAATAACTGATTTAGCAACCCGGGTCCATCTCCTAGAAAAGCAGCTTTGCGGAATTTGTCGAACGTCTTCATGTTTGTAAACTTAAATTATATCTCTACAAGGAAATCTAGATGACTCAAATAGTCCACATGTGCAATTAGCTTCCCTTTCTAGGACGTTGTATTTCACAATTGACTTTTTATGTCTGTTTAAATAACGACTTACAGTGTATGCACGAACATTCTCACTCGCATCTTCTCTACCCTCTACAATGTACATCGCTTCTTGCTTTAACTCCATCATGAAAACATCAAAACAAGCTCGAGTGTAGATAGATTCAACCTATTTTGCATATTCATCTAAGTGGGTATCGATAACAGGCATGCTCGTTATAGTCTTCACCTCTTCCTCATGCTCTCTCTGGCGTATATTCCAAACTGCAATTTCCAATTTTTTAAAAACATCAAACAACCGCATGCCAAGCCTCACATGATGCCCTATAACATAATTTATACTCTCGCACCACTGGTTGCTTTTACAACCAGCAAAGAAATAACCATGGAGATAAGCTTCTTACCACTTTTCCCTTTTCTCGTATATCATTCCCACCCAATTGTGCTTATCAACCTTGTAATTTTCCACGAACTTTTCCCATCGTTTATCAAATTCATTGCAGGAGCACTTCATATGCATCATCGAGTTGAAGGCTTTTAAAAATCCTTGCTTGGGGACATTCTTGAGGCAATTATTCATGATGTGCCAACAAAACAAACAGTGCTTCGAATTTGGGAGAGTCAATATCAAAGCCTCACTAATCGCTAGGTCGCCATCAATAATCACAGATTTTGGGTGCTCTTCGTACATTGCATCAATAAATGATTGTAATACCCATTTATAAGACTCTAACGTCTCACTTGTCATCAATGCAAAACCAAAAATTATTATTTGTCGATGGTTGTTGATCCCAGCAAACACTACAATCGGAATCTTGTATTGATTGCTCCTGTATGTTGAATCAAACAACAACAAATCACCAAAGCAACTATAATCTATACGTGAGGTGGAATCTGCCCAAAACAGCCAAACTAGCTGCCCGCTCTCATTTAATTGGTAATTATGGTGAAAGAAAGGATATGGCTTTGTCTTGCTATCCATGTAACCTAGCAGAGTATTGGCATCGCCATCAATACAACAAATTCTCCTATCATACCCCAATTTATTATACAAGCCTTTCTTCATAAAGCCAACATTTGAATATTCTTTAGCTCTATGTACAAAGATATCCATTATTTTGCAATGACGATGCCCACATCATTCAGAGTCCTAGCATATTCTAAATCATGTTGAGGTACTTTTCTATGTGATCGACCGAACATCGAGCTTGGATACGGCATAAGTGAATGTGTCTGATCCCCAACAAAATCTTTCACAATCCACAACTTGGCTTGGAAATCATAACCAACCTCAAAACGAGCTTCACATTTAAATCGAGTGATTGCTTTGGGTGCTCTTTTGTGTTTCCTCAGTATGAGACGCTTTGGATCTCGTTCACCTGCAGCTGAGCACAAAAATCTCCGCTTAACACGATCACCATTTTTACGAACTCTCAAAGTATCCTTTCGAACACTAAAGCCCACTACTTTGGCATAATCATTATAAAGTTTGTACGCCTCCTCCAAAGTTTTGAACTGCAAAGAATAAAAAGTTGTTTTGTCTTCTTCATAAAGCCTATCAGCCTCTGGCATACTCACAGATGTATCCCTGGTGTCTGTAACTTCATTATTTTCACTACCCACCATGGAAACATTTGATTCATCCTCTTCCTCAGACCTAAAACTGTCAGAACATGTATTTCTAAGCCATTCTTCGTTGTCCTTAGAGATATGATTCATGTTAGGATCACTACATAAAACAATTGGAGACTTTTAGTACGTATTTACACAGTTATACACCCTCTAAATGATAATACTTGTAAGACATTGGAGAGGGGGGCGCGGCCATTTACCCCCAACAAAACGGGTTGGCACCCACTTGGTAAAAGGGCAGTGCCATAATGGTTATTCCATCAATTTCCTTTCTTAATAAGGGTTTACAGCCCCATCCAGGCATATTTCCTTTTTTGTTGTCCAACAATGATGACAAATGTTATCTATCATTCATTATTGCCTCTAGAATGTTTCTGAAGTCTAAATTATTCATTACAATGATATATTACATGTACCATTTCTTCTTAGAAGGCAAATAGATAGAATGCACCCCTCCTTTTTGGGAGAATGTTGTCTAACAAGGTTGATACTTGTCATCTATCGTTCATCTATTTTTGGGAGAATGTTTATGAACTATCCACTATAATGATATATTATATGTACCATTCGTTCTCATAAATCATATACATAGAATATCATTCATGGGATGGGAATGAATCTCCAAAATTAAGAAATAAACCCTAAGAACTCAACACATTATAACACAAATTGCAAATTAAATTGCAAACACGTTTCAAAAATCTTTCTTTCAGTTGAGGAACCAGTTTACTAACCTTATTGTTACTGTAAAGGTTGATAGTGTGTAAGAATATAAGATGAACTTTTGACCGGTAACCGCGAATTGAAATTGATTCAATTAACAAGTAAATGCGATCGACGATGGTTGTATTAAATGAAGTTAGGGGAGGAAGAAAACTGATAATTTTGTTAGTTGAAATGGTTCGTGTAATACCCAAACCAAAATCTAATCTAATTTCTATAATTTAAAATCTAAGATGTAAATTACGTTTTTTCCCTTTTAATTAATTATCATTAAACTTACCTAGCCGGTTACCAAAAATATGACTAAAAAAAAACTTGGACAAGGAGCCTGCGTACCGGTGCAGCAGGCGTACCCTAGATTTTGGTTTAACTTAAAGCCTTCTGAGAATTTCGTGGGTGAAACTTTCGGGTACCCTTTTGATTTAAAAGCTTGGTCTAAAAAGGAGAATACGGGGACTAATAAACGGGGCAAGTTTTCCCATTATATATAAAATAAGATAAGAAGATTGCCAATTTGCCTTTTAACTTAAAGCCTTCCGAGAATTTCGTTGGTGAAACTTTCGGGTACCCTTTTGATTTAAAAGCTTGGTCTAAAAAGGAGAATACGGGGACTAATAAATGGGGCAAGTTTTCCCATTATATATAAGATAAGACTAGTTTTCGAACCCGTCCTACAAACGGGTACCGTTGTATTAAATTATTCTAAAAAATATTAGCAATTATGCAGAGCTATGAGATATATATATATATATATATGAAAATTATATTAATCACTCATTCAAATTTCTTACATCACTCTCAATAAAAATAAAACACCAAACCTTGATAAAACCTATCGACTTCTTTTAGTTGTTAGGTTTAATAATTGAAGTTTGATGAGAATGCTCAATGTGGTGAAGATGATATTGAAATTATTTGAATAGCAAGACACTCTCAATAATAATAAAAGAATTATGATAAACACAATTTAAAATAAAAAATTATATTTGTCGAGATATTATATTCCCCCTACAAATAATACAACTATGTTTCGAGGTTAGTTCAATGCACTTGCATCACGTTTCTGATTTTCTGTTAATTATTCATTGAGGTTAGTTCAATGTAGTTATTGTATCTAGTTTTCGATTTTCCGTTAATTATTTTTTGAGGTTAGTTCAATGCAGTTGCATCAAATTTCTGATTTTCTGTTAATTATTCTTTGAGGTTAATTCAGTGCAGTTGCATCAAGTTAATGAATTCTCGTTAGTTATTCATTAAGGTTAATTTAGTGCAGTTGCATCCAGTTTTCGATATTTCGTCAATTAGTTTTTGAGATTAGTTCATTGCATTTCCATCCAGGTTTCAATTTCTCGTTAATTACTCTTTCAGATTAGTTCAATACATCTGCATCCAGTTTCAGATTTCCAGTTAATTATTTTTAGAGGTTAGCTCAATGTTCAATGCATTTGCATATAGTTTCAAATTTATGGCTATTTATTCTTTGAAGTTAGTTCGACCAGTTACATCTGATTTCTGATTTCTTGTTAACTATTTTTGAAGTTATTTCAATACATTTGTATCAAGTTTCTGATTTCCCGTTAAATATTCCTCAAGATATTGCATCCAATTTCTGATCTACCATTAGTTAATCTCTTATTTTACTTTAATGCAGTTGCATCCAGTTTCTGATTTTTCATTAATTATTCTTTGAGGTTAGCTCAATGTAGTTGCATCCAATTTTCGATTTCTAGTTAATTGTTCATTGAGGTTAGTTCAATGCATTTGCATCAAGTTTCCGATTTCCCATTAATTATTTTTTGAGGTTAGTTCAATGTAGTTGTATCAAATTTATGATTTCCCGTTAATTATTCATTGAGATTAGTTCATTGCAGTTGCATCCATTTTTTGATGTTTCGTTAATTAATTAGTCTTTAAGATTAGTTCATTGCATTTGCATACAGTTTCTGACTTCCCGTTAATAACTCTTTGAGGTTATTCAATATATCTGCATCTAGTTTTTGATTATTTATGCTTTGAGGTTAGTTCGATGCAATTACATCCGGTTTCTGATTTTTCGTTAACTATTCTTTGAGGTTATTTCAATACATTTGCATCTAATTTCTGATTTCCCGTCAATTATTCTATGAAGTTAGTTCAACGCAGTTGCATTCGGTTTTTTATTTTCTGTTAATTATTTTTTTAGATTAGTTCAATGCATTTGCATCCAATTTTCGATTTCCCGTTAATTATTATTTGAAGTTTGTTTGATGTATTTGCATACCGTTTCCAATTTCCCGTTAAATATTTTTCAAAGATATGCATCCAATTTATAATTTCTCGTTAGTTATTCTTTGACATTAGTTTAATGCAGTTACATCCAGTTTTCGATTTTTGGTTAATTACTTTTTGAGTCTGGTTTATTGTATTTGTATAAAATTTCCGATTTCCTATTAATTACTCTTTGAGCTCAGTTCAATGTATTTGAATCCAGTTTCTAATTTTCTTTTAATTATCCAATGTGGTGTGTAATACCAACTTCAAACAGGACATAAAAATAAATTATATTTCATTTACTATGTGGGATCATAAAAAATTATCCAGTTCCCGATTTCACGTTAATTATTCTTTAAATTATACATGACTCACTATGTGGGATCTTCAAAGATTATCTACGAACGTGTGATGTTATATTAATTATTCTGAAAAATATTTACAACTATATATGCAGAACTATTATATATGAATATTATATTGATCACTTATCCAAATTTCTTATAACGTGAAAACCCCACTATCAATTAAAAAAAAAAAGAACTTACCCTTGATAAAACCCTTCAACTTCATTTTGTTGTTTAATAATAGAAGTTTGAGTGAAGTTTTGCGAGATTGCCTAATAAGGCGAAGTTCATTGAAACTACTTGAATAAGCAAGGCGTTCCCAATCATACGAAAAGAAATAAGATAAACACTATTTTAAATGCAAAACTATACTTATTGAGACATTCCCACAACATATAACATAACTATGTTTTGAGGTTAGTTCAATGCATTTGCATCCAGTTTCTGATTGTCAATTTCGTTATTTATTTTTTGATGTTAGTTCAATGCAGTTGCATCTAGTTTCTGATTTCTCGTTATTTATTTTTTGAGATTAGTTCAATACATTTACATCCAATTCCAATTTCCTGTTAAATGTTCTTCGAGGTCAATTTAGTGCATTTGCATCCAATTTTCGATTTTTCGTTAATTATTTTTTGAGATTAGTTTAATGCATTTGCATCCAGTTTTTTATTTATTGTTTATTATTCGATAAGGTTACATTTGCATCTAGTTTCCGATTACCCGTTAATTATTGTTAGAGGTTAGTTCAATGAATTTTCATCCAATTTTTTTGAGGTTAGTTTAATGCATTTGCATCCAATTTATTTTTTGAGATTAGTTCAATACAGTTGCATCCGGTTTCCGATTTTCCATTAATTATTATTTAAGATTAGTTCTACGCATTTACATCATTTTCCCAATTTATAGTTAATTTTTCTTTGATGTTAGTTCAATGCAGTTGCATCCAGTTTCCGATTTCCCATTAATTTAATCATTGAGGGTCAGTTCAATGCATTTCCAACCAGTTTTATATTTCCAGACAATTATTTTTTTTATGTTAATTCGATGTATTTGCATCTAAGTTTTGATTTTCCATTAATTATTTTTTGAGGTTAGTTTAATACAGTTGTATCCATAGTCCGATTTCCCATTAATTACTTTTTAATATTAGTTTAATATTTGCATTTGCATCAAATTTTTGATTTTATGTTAAATATTATTTGAGGTAAGTTTGATGCATTTGCATCCAGTTTTCGATTTCCTATTAATTGTTCTTTGAGCTTAGTTTCATGTAGTATTATATATATTTTAAAATATTTGTCATTATTGGTTTGTCGTTATTTTTTTATATACATGTAAGCTTGCATTAGAATGAATGCAAAATTTTCTATTATATATTTTGTGATGTTATTTTTTGTATAATTTAATTTTCCACTGTAATTTATTTTGGTTTTGTATATTATAAAATTGGAAATTATATTATAGTGTTGAAAAAAAAATATAAATTCAGAAATTTAATTGGAATATGTCGTAATTACTGTGTTTTTTGAAATCCTTAACAATGACTAAATGTCTAAATCCCAAAATGGATGGTGCATTAAATCTATCCAACTTTATTTGTTTAGGCCCATATAGACATATAGTGCATACAATACAATTTTATTTGTTGTCCATCCGCTTAATTTTGGGTGTACACTGTTACTTATTTTATGATTAGTTGACTTTTATTTTTTCTTTTTTGTCTCAGTCACATGTAAGGTTAACAAATATAGAAAGTAAATGTTCAGTCAACTCAATTCACTTTTTACTTCGTTATTTTATTGTCTTTTTTTAGAAAGAAATTTTGTTATGTTAAACTTCACCTAAGATTAGTGTGGAAACTATTCTTTGTAGCGTAAGAGTTATAGAAAAATCGTTTTCGGTGGAAACAATTGTTTTTAGCAATTTAGTTTTTTTGTCTCTTATTTTTTTCATGATTAGCTATAGTGTTTAGAAAAAGTTGGAAAATCTATGAAACTCTAGATGGGAGTGTTTTCTTCTTTATATCATATTTTTCGGTAATTAGTAATAGAGTTTAAAAAAAACTGGAGTCTATGTGAGTGCTCTAATTATCTGATTTTTCCATATTAGTCTCTTATTTTTTCGTAATTAGCCAAAAAAATTTACAAATATTAGAGACTGTGAATGCTCAAAAAATAGAGCCAAGTGAGTACAGCTATAACATATATCTAAAGATAACCACATTTTTTTGAGCGAGATTGAGAGTGAAGGAAGATAAAGACACTGCCATGAATTGCAAAAGTAATTAGTCCTTCGACATTGGAACAATAAGGTTTGTATTTGGAATTTTTGTGAGAAGTAGCGCCTGACCGGTATGCGAGACGAGTCAACTCAGATGAATTAGCTAGGGACTAAACTCATTTTCTGTTTGTTCATGTTAAGCGAGCTGCGAGCCTGAACTCCTAAACGGATTGTAGCGTCATTTAAGAAACTAGACTAGACGGCTTAATTAGATTCAAATTGGGAAAATTGATGAAACAGACCACTGATATATTAACATAAAAACCGTGTGCCCGTACATGCATTGACCTGTGTACACCCCAAAAAACTTGTACACGTACTAATATTTCGGGTCTCAGTTTACATGACAAAAACACCATAGAGAAGTGGCTGATCGAATATTCGTAACCAAAAGAAACTTTAATTTGAACAAGTCATGGAGTTTGAGGCTTCTTAGGATCCCTGGAATTATGGTGCAATGGGTCAGGGCCTGAAGGTACTGCCCTTAAACTCCACCCTACATCTCTTTCACTTCCATGAGGCGCAATGTTGAATTTCTTGAAGACTTCCTCCAAGCCGTGCAGAAGCTATAACAAGTACAAAATTAACATTTAAACTTGATTTAGTGAGCAAAACTGGCGAATAAAAAGTGTTCTAGGAAAAAATTATAACAAAGAAGTGAAAATATAGACCTTTCTGCTTTTATTATCTAGTGTAGCAGCTTCAGCAAGAAAGCACATTTTTGGTTTCTTGTGACAATCTATAAAACCAGCACAAAGAAAATGTCAGTAACTCATGTAAATTCAATAAACGAAAGAGATGTTAGAGAGCAACTATTCAAACCTCATAATAACCAACTATTCTTCTCTTTACTACTTTTGTAACAAAAATTCAAGTAACACATTTCTCAATATAGTAACAACTAACTCAAAAAAAAATAGCCTGTACTAAGCCCAAGTAAAACTAATTTTCATGTAAACTTGGGGGAGAGTGAGCAGCAGAGCAGATGATGTAGTATAAATATATATTACATGTAGATGGGTCCAAAAAATGTCATATTCTCTTTTTGGTAAAGTCAAAAAATGTTACATAGATACCATACGAGAAGAAAAGGATGGGATAGAATTGAAGGTAAGACTTGAGAATCTTTTCGAGCACAAACAGTGCTTGATCAAGACAGTTTTGAACTGGAAAGAACAAAACATAAGGAAACGCAACAACGACAAACCATTTAAGTCTTCCACAACGAAAAGCAAAGCCAGCAAAAGAACAAAATACACCAAAGCAAGTCTAAAAGCCATGACCACAAACTCTTAAATAAAGTGAACAGAGCAGAGAGCAGTGCAGAATCCAGAAGGAAAAATATGGAACTGAAGTTGTAGATTTTAGAGTGGAGTAAAGAGTACACAGGAAAACATATATATTTATAGAAGTTTTGGTATTTGCGTATCTAACAAATGATTGCATATGCAGCTATTTCTGGCATTTTTAGATATTCGTATCCCACTCCAGCTCAGAAACTCCAGAACCTGAACCCAGAACTCTAACCCCAACCTCAAATCATTACGGCGCGCCGGCTATTTCAACCCTCACTAGTACGTCAGACACATGCCACGTAGATTCGAATCTAGTATGTAATAAGTACTAGTGTAGTCGTCATGATCCAGTACGGCGTCAGTAATTTTCCGTTATGCCGTCAGTCATTTACAACCGCCTGATCATGATCAATACAGTCTTTTTATGTGAAGATGACGTAAAAAAAGTCTAGATGACGAAACCGTCCTTTGAACTGACAAGTACTTACTGTCAAATTTCTCTATTTTGGGTACCTAAGGCACGCGTTACCGTTATCGAGATGATTTTATATGCTTTGTATTTTTAGAAAATTCAATTATAATTACTGTCTTTTATAACTTGATTGATTGACGAGTATCAAGTGTATATGGACTCTTCTCTCATTAAAAATTAGAAACTAACAAAGGTGATTTCGTCCTTCTTTAGACTTCAGAGGTCGGTTTGATGCCTTGAGATTTGAATACTGGTTCTGGTATATTATTTTTCTTCTACATATACTAATATGTGAATATTAAGTCCGTAACTACAGCTTAATCATCTACTGTCTATTTCTCTCAAAGCTTAATTTAAATTGGATTATTCAACATCTTTTGGCCTATGATGCATAATTACACATGTTAGGTGATTGAGAAATGAATGTTTGTTTTTAAAGGAAAAAAAATAGAAGAAAAATAAACTTATATATAATTTAGTGCATACTACAAAAGTACAAATATGCAAAGCATAGTAGAAAACTTTCGAAAATTTTGTAAAATATTTCAGTGTTCAATGTACCAAAAGTTTCATATCACAAAATTTCGGTTTACTGATGTACACCGAAATACCTTGTCAACATTTTGAACTTATTCGAGGTTTTGCACCATGTTGCATAGTGCAACTCCCAAGTCCCAAGAAATTGGTCTTAGTTTGTTTTTATTATGTGGCCTACTAGCATTCCTCGTTCAGGAACAATAGGACGACATGGAAGATGCTTTTAACTGAGCCGAATAGACGGTTATGAGTGATCGATCTAGGCACTGTAGTCTAAAGGAAAATAGAATCGTTTCTTAGGTTGCGCTAGTTTACCTGTAAATGCTTCCATGTAAGTTTTGGTTAGAATATGGATGTTGAAGTAAATAAGTAAATTAATGATGTTTCAAGCTGTAGATGTTTCAGAGGAAGTCCTTCCAAAAATTGTAGGTGAAATTCCTTCCAAAAAGAAAATGCAAATGCAGCTAAAATATTAAGTTTTCAATGGCAGCATATTCTTCGCTGTATTTCATATTTTATGTTAGTTTCCCTTTAGAAATGGAATATATGCTAACTACTTAGAAGCTGCAACAGTCTCTGTTTTCGTTCAAAACTAGAGTCTTATGACTCAACGGTTACACGGAAATTTGAAATTTCAACAGATACTAATGTACCTTCTATGAAGAAAAACTAGTGATATTTCATGCAGATTGTGATAATAAATGCATTACCTCTACTTGTATTATCCTACAAACACTTGAACAGACAAGTTTTAACCGAAAATCTTAATCAGAAAAGCATACATAAAAACCAAGATACATACAGTATCTTTACCAATTCAAAAAACAAGAAAAGCATACATAAAAACCAAGATACATACAGTATCTTTACCGAGTCAAGTGACCATTGCAATGCCAAAACAAATTTATACAGAAAAAATGATAAACAGAGGGCATGAAAGGGATAAAATAAGAAGGGGAAGTCGTATACAGGTGTTTATCTAGTTACTAGTTTTGGCCTTCGATGTCTGTGGAGTTAACCCCATGGTTTTCCTCGTCTTCCCAACAAACAAATCCCGGGATTTTATCAAGCCAGGAAGACATCCGCTAATCGTCATGAAAGGTAATTGTGCGACACCCTCTTTCCTCCCTAGAGATACAAGGGCTAGCCCTGCACCTTTACTAGGCTTATAAGTGGCCATTTTGCTCTCATCCCCACCGCTCATTAACAACTTTATGTTCTTGATTGCAGCTTCAGCGTGTTTGCGTGCCAAGTAGCCCTGCTTCATTTCCTGTTGATGAAATATAATCAGATGGTATTTAATTCCTAAGTTTAGAGGATATAAATTGTAGTAGCTCATTTATAATGTTGAAGTTCCATGGTCACATGAAGCATTTGAGCTAGTTCTCTACTTCTCCGCCACATCTTTTGCTAAGAAAAATTTATTCAAACCTAAATTTAGAGGAAGTAAAACATGGTGGCTCAATTACACTGTCAATTTCGATACTTGGATAAAGCATTTGATACAATGCCACATCTTCTCTGATATGCAATTTTTTACTTTCGTAGATTTCAGCATGTTAATTCACATGATTCTTAGGGCAAAGTATTGAAACTAAAAGTTCTCAAGAGAATACTACTTTTAAGACTTACCTTGATGTCAGTAATATCTCCAACAGCAAAAACGTTCTTCCGACCCTTGACCTGCAGGGTTTCTTCAACCATCAATCTTCCTCGACTGTCCAAACTGTCCTTCAACACTGTCTCACGAAGCCACGAACCCACTGGTTTTCCAATGCATAAGAAGTGGCAATCTGCAGCAATAGTTTCTCCTTTGGATGTTTGATATGTAGCTTTTTCTCCATCTAAAACAGAGTTCAAATCCACAGTTTGTTCCAAAAGCACCTCAACTTTCTTTGAAATCAACCAATCAAGTGCCTTTGTTGAAGCTTTTGCATTAACGAATTCCAGCAACCTTGAGCCCTTGTGGACCAAAGTCACCTTCTTCTCAGGGAAGTCAACAGCAATCTCTCCAGCAAGTTCGACACCAGTTGGCCCTCCACCAACAATTAAAATTGAGCTGGAAGCTTTTATCTTTTCATGTTCTGCAATGAAAACAATAGCATCCGATTAAGCTATGGAAAACTAAAAATTCCATTTTGGACTTTGGTGTATATTCTAAATAGATTTTTTTTTTTTCTTAATTATTTCAAAATATAGAAAATGTTGGCGATATAGTAATACAGTCATTTGCTGGAAACAAATTGAGTCATCGAGATATCAGATCGACGGATTCATTCTATTATCCCTTATCCTATATTTTCGGAGCTGATGAATCCTGTTTCATAATTCAGTTATACCTAAACTTGTGTACATTGATGGTTCAAGTGTCTTCAATTAATTCTTACCACTTCCACAAAACCATAAACATTTCTAAAATCAAATATTCCGAAATTGACTAGAGTTTATGAAAGAAGGTAAACTATAAGGTTACACTTGTGAACTTGTTATTATGATTCCAAAATATCTTTAAAGGCAGAAGTGATTATTTCAATTGGAAATAATGTAATTTAGTAATTTACCAGTCAAGTACAAAGTACAAAACATATGTATGAAATTCAAATGCAGCCTTTACCCGCTTCGTATTGTTTGAGCCTCTCAGCTCTGGTCTTAGGATAGGGTTCCTCGTGGCCTGTTGCAACAGCGAGATAGTCGTAGGGAATACATTCACCATCAGCAGTCACGACTTCAGATTTATTGATGCTCACCACGTGAGATATAACAAGGCGTCCATTTGGAAAATATTCAGTGTGGTTGAACACCGATCTCTCTGCAAAAGAAGGCTCCACCATTGCTCTCAGGTTCGCCCATGGGATCTCAAAGAAGTCCTTCCTATAAAAGGTTAAAATCGTTCAAACCCAATATGGAACCTAACAGAAAATAAAATTAAGACAGGTACAAAAACAAAATGTATAAATAAAGAACAAGGCTTATGCCAGAATTAAAGATAAACTGATCTAATTGATACAAACAGTTACTAAACTTGCAACAGATTAGGATTTCGAATAAACAGTGATTATCATTGAAAGAGAGAAGGATATAAGGTAAAGACAGATAAACAATCACAAATGAGAGAAAGTCACACAACTGCTGTAGCAAACTCATACAGTCATATGTATATACTGTTCTTTTCTCTTTGCCTGTATCATTTACACTACTGTTATATCAATTTTTAACAAAACATATTTATGAATATCAATGGACAAATTATGAAAGGACTGTATATAATACGCAAATTGCTTCTTTTGGTTGGGAGGAACCTAAGTACGCGTGGAGTTTGGAAGCACCCCTACCTTATTGTTAGATTTTAACTGATAGGTTCTTCTGTCAGACACATTTTTGGTTTTGTGTTGCTCATGTTCCTTAACTACTGATTCCCCGAACTATGGGGACAATACTTCATTTCACACAAAACCTAATTTTCGCTAAATTATCTTGACCAAAATTTCCTGAGATGGTGAATGATTGTATACTTGGCAATGTTGGCAAAGAAACACATAACCTTTCTTTGCAATAAAATTAGACAATCACACATGGCTGATATAGAACCGCCTAGAACGCATGTATACCATTGAATATGAAGTGGTTTGACAGACTGCAGTATATCATTGAGCTGCTAGAAGTCAATATCAATAGAAAAAATATTTGTATACTAATCTATTCCATTTCAATGACATTTGAAATGTCTTACGCAAGCTCATTCCATTAATATGAAATTAGTCGCGATCGACTGGTACCCTGGCAAAAATCTTTTCATTGAAAATAGAATTTCAAAAACACTATAAAAGTATAACCAGGTATGACACAATTGGAAAACCCTCGTGACTTCACTACTAGGTGGACTCTTGCATGTAGATCACATGGAGTTCTTTGTCTCTATAACAAATGAACAAGGACCTACAGTCCTCTAGCATTGTACAATTACACTCCATATATTTGTGGAGTTATCTATCTACCTACTGTTTTTCCAACGGGGACTGCGAAAAAATTCGTGTTGTTTGAAGAATTTCACCAAGATCTTTCTAAGACATTCAGATTGAATGTTCATAATACATATTAAGATGTGAATTTTTATTGATGTTTAAGAAGCTTCTTTCTTGCATAATAAGTTGCCTCCTTGCACATTTGACTGACCGAGTCAAGTTGAACTAAAAATATTGATTTTTTCAATTTTTAATACTAGTCAAGATTTTGAAGTATTCAACCCTCATAAAAAAAAAAAAATTAAAAAAAATCTACTCTCTCTTCTCCAGGTAGTCGACTTTGTGGCAGATCTTTATATCATGTGATATTGTCATGAATCATGGATCTCAATATGAAAATATCTCATGATCTCAATATTTGTGTGTAAATAAGCATTTAATCAATATCAGTATCAAAACTTGGTAATGACTTAAGCATAGTACAAAAATTAGTTAAATGATTATAATGATACAGTATACACCAAACCAGAACCGGATAACTGACTCCAGTTCCAAGTTCATCATTTTAAGAATCAAAACATGCAAGAATCAAGAAGTAAATTTTGGTTTGAGTGGAACTACTTTGTACATTCTCCAGCACTCAAATGCAACAAAAACAAACGACAGTAAATTCTTTAAAGAATAATATATTAGAAGCTTACGGATCAATCAGAGTGACATGAGCACCAAATTGAAGTTCTTTAGCCATGAAGCCCCCAGCTATTCCTCCTCCAACAACCACCACTCTCTTGTTATCTGATGCTTCCGGACCCATGATAAACAATATTACTGTATCTTTTGGGAATGATGAATGGTAATAAGTTTGTGCTTGACAATGAAGAACGTCAAGAACCAGACGAGAGAAAAAAGTTTTAAGATTTGAACGCTTATTGGGTGTTCTCTTTATTTATAGTAGTCTTTGGTCAATGTTCTTAATCTTATCATTTTTAATTAACAGCCAGTTCATAGTTCATAAATTAGGACTTACGAGAATCTACCTCTAGTCCTCTACCTTACGCAGTTTTCATTTTTGAGAGGGATTCTATGCCATACTCGTTTTGCCTACTTTTGCCAGCCCAGGTGTCCAAGTTCATTTTATATCTTCTCACCTGAACGTGCATCACTATCGAAACAAAAATGACTGTGAATCAGCAATGACGTCAGGTAACATTGAAGTGGTCTTGGACTGGACCTAGTAAAATGAGCCCAACAAGCCCTTATTATCATGTTTTATTCAATTTGAGATTTGACAAGTAAAAAAAGTTCTTATTCCCACTTAAAAGAGATCCTGCAACTTTCAATGTACGTTTATAGTTTTGACCATTTCATTTTCTCTAATACGCTATTTCAAACTTTAAGATGTTAATTTCTCTCAATTTTCCTGCCAACCGAATTACAAAATCTTATTATAAAGAAGAAGAACATTTGACTGAATATTTTAGCTTAATTAGAAACGTATTGGGTTGTATACTTGTATATATATATAATATAAATCTTGGTTTAACATATTTCAGATTTTGAGAACAGATTGCGGGAAGATAACGTGTGCGCTCAATACAAATGATTCTGATTAAGAAAACAAAATTAAAGAATAGGAATCTTAGCTGTACTGCCTCAAATCCTTCAATGCTTCCTCAAGACCATGCACATGTCTATAGAGTGTCATACTATTTTTAAGACAATCCTTGTCATGCCATTTTGCTTCTAGATTATATCAATCCTCGTCATTCTTGTATGCTTCGAGATTACTATCTTCTCTCTCTGTTAAACTTCCTACTCACTTTAAAAATTTTAATCTTTTATGACACCCCCCCTATATCTTCAGCCCACTACATATAAGCTTGAGCCCAGGATCATAATAATTTAATTAGACACGTGGAGTCCCAATAAAATAGCGACACACTCCCTCTCTCCTTTTACTTGTCATCTCTCTCGCATGAAGAAATAACCAGAGGCATTCCTTTGATCCTTTCATGTCATCTCATCTCTCTCTTTAGTGAAAAACTTATTTCTTTGTTTTTTTCTTACATGCATATCGTATCGACATGGAGGGATGAAGTGAGAAATCGGTTATTGATATCAAGCCAAAAATATCGGATAAACTTCATCGCTCTGACCTCGATTAGCAATTAATCGGCGATTTAATCCGATATCAACTGCTTAGATATAAGTTGTCGGAGTAGCTGGAAATGCGCCAGGGTAGGACCTAGGACTTAGGAGCATTATATATACTAGCATTGTGCACGCCCTATGGGCGTCAAATTGAACCAGTCTTACAAAGACCACAAAGACATGATTGTTACACTGAAAAAAAACATATCACACTCCACAATGAACCAAATTACATTGGTAAAACAAAGTAATTAAGACATTAAATAAACCCCAAAATAGAGTTATAACATACTTACAACTATTAGCCCTCTTTTGTCTCTGTAGACATGATAAATTCTGCACCGTATTACACATATCATATCAAACTCTAGCTGCTCAAGAAAATCTTCTTTCTTATTTTACAATCTTTGTAGCATAGCTTTGGCATCCTTGAGCAATACAATAGTAGTATGAGGACGTAGTTATGTGGTCCCTTATACTTCATCCATAACTTGTATTGATCCTGCTTATATTCCTATTCCTATATACTTATACTTACATCTGAGTCAACCGTACCTGATTCAATGATTCACACAACTTCAAAAGGTATTCGGTGGCATCGTTTAGAGAAAGAGAAAACATATATAACAACTTTAGAAAGAGAACATATATAGCAACTTTCTTACCAGTAAACACATGAGTGCGAGTTATATATCCTGGTCCCAATATGACATTCTCTCACATTCACAATTCATAAAAGACCTTGATCCGTACTCACAATTCCCCCATCTAAAATAGACATGAGATGGGTAAATTGCTAGCTGCAACAATAAAAAATTAGAGATAGGTCATTCCACCTAAGCCTGGGGTAACACTAACTAACCCATGAAAATAAACATAATCAGCTCATCATACCATATCAACAATAGATTTTAAAACCTTCAATGCATTATTCATCAAATGTTTAAGCTAAAAAATATATATTAAAGTATAAGTCTCGTTGGTGAGGGTGGGTTAAACTTTCTTTATTAACTCAGCATTAAGAAGGCTAGAACTATAAAGATGGTTTGGTAGTTACTTTTGTATGAGGGGGATAATGGTAAGAAAAGAGATTTACCTGTTTCTATGACTTGAGCATCTCTGTAAAACATAGCAAAACCAAGAGATACACCATTTGCTTCTAATTCCATCCTAAATCAACCGTGGACACAATCAATCATGATGCTTCATCCTCAAAGTCGACTCCAAAGATTATCCAAACTCATTCAGATCCTAAACATCTACGGATGCAAACAACACATATTGCATTTTAAAAGGAAATACAAAAGAACAACACAACTTCTAGAAATTCTTTTTTCCTTTCGTATCTCATTTTGGGGGGAGGGTAACCCAAATTTAAGTGGGTACTAACCCATTTCCATTAGTTGAAAGTGCAAAACTGGAAAGAAGTAACAATTATATGACATAGGTGCTAGAACAATTGACTATATATGAATTTGGTATTGTGCAGAACTCCTAACAATACAAAAAGTATATGTAGTTTTTATCCACATTGCCCTAGAGTGAATACCTACATTTGGTTTCCTTGACAGTGTAGTTTAAACGAAATATAAATGGATCAGTAAACCAATATATTATTCAAAACTTTTAAAAAGTTGGAGAGAGAAGGATACTTAGGATTTAGGTGTAAAACCACTAAAGCCCACCACTATATTACCAAACTTTTGAACTTCAACAGTAGCTGAAGTCACCAAACTTTCAAAGTCCTAGTACAAAAGCTATACGCCACTCTAGGTGAATGCGTAGAAACGTAAATTTCAGCAAATATGTCAACCACAAATGGTACATGAGAGTGTTAAGAGTAGAAGATTTTGGTATCATAAAGTCTAGGTGTGTACTATCATAACGTCGACAAAAAAGCTATTTACCATTCTAACTTTTTGTTTTTGTGTGTACTAATGTAACGTCAACAAAAATCTAAACTTTTGACGACTTCCAACTCCATTTACTAAATTAGAAGTACAAAAATTCAAGTCGAAATTGAATTCTAATACATAATACTATTCGGCTATTCCATGTCCTTTTATCTATTATTTCTAATTCAAGTGGCTTTTCGCAGTATTTCTACAGATTATTTCTAATTTATGGTGCAGTAGTGAAAACTTCAACCAATTCATGCAATAGCCAAAAGTTCAACCACTTCAATATTCTAAAGACACCACTTATCTAAATATGAGCAAAATACAAAGATGTGGGAAGTTGATCAAAGGAGCAACAAACACACTAAAACATGGCATGTATACATAGTAGAAGATTACACAGTGTCTTGATTTTGAATAAATGTAAATTTTGATGTTGTTTTGATTGGGCAGAAAGAGTTGGTTAAATATAAATTCTGATAAAGTTCCAAAAATAAATTCAATCCATTTTACACATTCATCCAGAATAAGATAAAGAACCTAACCTTTCATGCGTAATCACGGGTAGAATATGTTTTTTCCTCGCATAATCCATTATCTGTGAGTCAATCCAAAATGCATACTAATTCCTTGAATCAACTCATCACCTGTTCCAAGGAAAAATATATATTGACCCATTGCCACTTCACTCGATTACAACAAACAAAAAAAATGAAACAACATTCTAGGTAACTGATGGAGTTATAAAATTGAGCTATACAAACAAAGAGATCATATTTTATCAAAAAGCTCAAGCCCTATTGGATCACGAAAAACAACCATTTAAAGATCACTAAACGAAGGAACCCACACAATATTTCCTACCAAAATAATAAATGGCAAGTAACACCACATTCATTGAACCCAAACAGATCGAGATCCTTGAGAATACATGAATTGGGATAGGAAGGGCCTCAACTTAAAAGAAAGTACAGTAAGAAATTAAACCAAAGTAGTACAATTGTTCAATTTAGGCACTATTGCAATATATCATTTACAGTATATGAAATTCAACCCCTACACGCACAATGGAAAATTAAAGTAGTGCTCTATTCGTTTGGATGGCAATCACATAGAAGAAATAAACTGAGAGAGAAAGAGGCGAGAAGTTGTGAATCGTAGAGATTGGTCTAATATCTAAAATGCACATAAAGCACAATTAATACTCTAAAAACTCAATAAATTCACTACCACAATGGCATCGCATGAATAAATTACTCAATAAACTTATTAATTTTTCCTAATTTCAGCAATATATGCATATAAATGATATTCTAAAATGCACTATGAAAAGAAAGATATGCTTTAATCTTCAAAAAGGATCACTCACATGAAATGCTCAGAGAAAACTTCAGGAGTGTAATCAAATCATCAGCACTGTTACCATTTAGGTACTCCTTGAAGAAGTCGAAAATCGAAATAAACATAGAGAGAAGTCGCTATTCTAAAATATTATGGAGTTGTTGAGATAATACGTTTATTAGAATAGTAAAAGTACTAAAATGCCCCCCAAAATAGATAGCAAAAATACGAAATTGCCCCTGTGACGTAGTTCATCATACCTCAGATTTTTCTAATATAGTAAGATATATTAGAAGACTTTTATTATTACAAGCATTCAATTTTCTGGGCATACTACCCTATACATGAAATAATCCTTACAAAGACTTACCCGGAGAGAAAGTTTGAAAGCCCCCATACAATTTCCATGTTTTCCAAGTCGTCCTGATGACTTCCTCAAACTCTTCATCTGGAATGCTCGCGTTATTATCGATCTTCATGTTTAAAACATAATTGAAGTATTGGCTAACACATCATCTTGAAACCTAAAAAATTGCACCTTAAATTGAAATATTGGCTAACACATCTTCAATAATTGAAGTAATGTTTAAAACTAAAACATCCTATTAAACCAATGAACAATAAATATAGCAAAGAAGCTAAAAAACCTCTTGTTGTTTGTTCTTTTTTCAGCTTACGAAAAAACGTCTGCGCAGCAGTGAATCCAAATGTATCAAACAATGCCGGTTGCCAAGGATCGCCCATCCATTTCCTGAAGGTCAAAGACAGAAAACAGATTAAGTATGCTAATTAGAAGAATATAGTAAACACCTGAACTACTGAAATTCTTTGACTTTCCACCTCAGCTGGTATAGAGACTCTAGGAATCTCTTTATATAATCCAAAAAAAAGCATAAATAAGCTCCTTATCGAAGAAATACCGTCCCTACCAGTAAATCTAAATAAGTTCCTCAAGCTCAGTAGCATACTTGTAGAATGATATACATCATACATGTAGACGCAACTCTGGTAAATCTTCTATAGTGCATTAAAATTGAGCATATTATCCAAATTTGCATACTTAGCTATGAATGTCCACCATAAATGCACTGAACATGCGTTTTATAAACAGGTATCTCGTATATTCCGATAGACACAAGTTAGTGCAGTAATTGCTTCGATAGTATATGATCATCGTCTCATACTCTCATATTCTAAATTGAAACAGTGAAACATGCATATGTGACAGCACGCAAAAGTCTCACAGAAAAAAGCTTTACCTTTCACCCAATTCTTTTGAGCAGATTGCAAGTATCAAGACAAATGGAAAGACAATAGTCCATGTGTTTCAGTGTGGCTCTTTATGGATCACCTTTTTTTTTTTTTTTTTTTTTTTTTGCACATGAAGGTACTAATATAAAAGATTAAACACGGAAAAACGAAAAGTACCAACCCAATGCGAGACTAAAAAGAGCAAAGATAAACAAAAGATTCCCATCAAGCCATAAATGCTCAAAGCGTATGCTTCAGACTTCTCTTTAAACCCATTGGCATATATGTTCTTTGATGGAATATTAACTTTCTAAAAGCTAGATAAGGCATCCTCAAACCCCGTGTAATTCATTATATCACACAGACCAAATGGGAAAAATAAATACAAAAAGCTAGTTTTGAAATCAGACGTACGCCCAAGACATCCAGGAAAGGAAAACAGTTCTACTATTCGCAGGCAATCAAACTTTAAAAGATAAATATAGGGACCAAGTGGAGAAACACACATTTTCCAAACGTACTAAACTAAAAAAAAAACGATCAAGTGAGATTGTGTTCATGTGTGGTGATCAATACCTTAAGTGTTCAACAGACCTCTTTTCAGGCACACTACAAAAAAACTAATCTTAAAAGCTAAACAGGCCATTACTAAACACCCCAATAATAAACACCCAAATTCTAACAAATTCAACCCACTCATCATCAAAGCAAACAATTATCTTAAACATGTAATCAAGCATTCTACATTTAACAAAATCACTAAACATATTAACATAAAATAGTAGTACACGTACAACTTTTTCATCATCGTCAAAGAAGTTCAATATACTCTGCTCTTTCGTTTCCGCTCTCTTTTTCCTCGAAGATGTAAACGTCTGAGGTGTCCATCCTACAATCAAATTCCCACCCCAAAACTCCAATTACATACCAAACTAAATACAATATAAAACAAAAAAAAAAAAAAAACATACCCTCTTTTGATCCAACTGTATTATAATAACCAGCAGAATACCCTCCTATAAATGCACCGTGAAATCTCCTCCTTCCTTCTACATCTCTAACCTAAAAATAATTTATTTATTTAATAATTAATGAATATAGAAATGAAGAGAAAAAAATATTTAAGCTAGCATTGGGATCTTGGACATTACCTACCGAAAGATTAGCCCAGTAGCTAGCGTGCAGTTTGGCAATGTCAATGCTCCAGTTTTCAAGAATAGTAGGTAAACTGATGTTGTTGTTGTTGTTGGAACTTTGACCTTGAGATGTCACGAAGTTCTGGTAACTGAAATTCAAATATGGGTTTGCTACTGTGTTGATTCCCAAAGATTGGTTGACGACATGTTTGTTGGGGCACGGGTGTCTTTGGGAGACGATCGTTCTTCCAACTCAGCCAACACTTCCAAGGAAGACTTCATGTCATTACTGTGGGAACCACTTGATTCATCAGTCTTTTGAAAGGAACTCAGAGACTTCTGTTTGTTCTTCTTTCTACTTGTTAAATCTTGTCGACAGAGATAGAGAGAAGAGAGAGAAAGAGATCGTGGGATACAAATGGTTTTTGGGCATGTTATTATGTTTTGGAAGAGAAAACGAATTGTTTTTGGGCATGTTATTATGTTGGGAAGAGAAAACGATTTATTAAAGTGAGTATTTATGGTAAGGCGTACAATTGAGAATGGCGTGGATTTAGTTTTCTAATATACTGCCACATAAAAAGACTGATTGGTTCTATTTAAAAGTGTTAAGCCATTTTTTTATTTAAAGACAATATCTGTCACACCCCGAATTTCGACAGAATTCGGAAAAACAATATTTGTTCCCGTCTCTTTGATCTTCGAGGTGTAACGCACTCTCAACTCCTAAAAACCCATAAACAGTTTAAATATGCGAATAATTAAAAACCAATAAAAATTTTAACTTAAACAAAAGTCCTCTTCATTACAAAAATTTACAAATAATATTAGGTTATAAATCTCTTTTCAATAACTCTTTATTTAAATACAACTGAAAATATAAAACAACATTTGTCTCAACTAAAAATCTATTACACCTTAAGGAAAAACAAAACATATCCTGAATGCGACGTTAATGCAAACCACAAGCAGCAACCAACCTTCTTCAACATGAAACCTGTCAAGACTTATCAACTATGTTCATTTAATGAACACACCCGATAAGTAAACATGCAAATCGGGTCAGCATTATAAAAATGTTGGTGTGAGTAGCTCTAAAATACAACATATACTTATACATATAGATACACAATCCATAAGGCAGTTAGTTCCTCCACCGAGGCGCCTTAACTTTCAACGACTAATACAACATCCTTAAGTACAATAATTAAGGCATGTAGTTCCTACACTGAGGCGCCTTAACTTCCCACTAACCACACAACAAACTATACACATAATAAATAAGGCATGTAGTTCCTCCATCGAGGCGCCTTAGGTTCGAACTAAACAAATAACCAACCAAGCATATTATATACGTACCGCATTTCATGCTCAATTACAGAGTGGGTCGTCTTTGCCCAAGTAATTAGTTTGACCCACCCTTCAGCAAAACCATATACAATCATCTATCTAAAGATATATCATTAACCAACATGTTACCATAATTATATTAATTAAGGCTTTCTTTGCGTGTCCCTAAAATCACGTCGTATCTATGTCTTACCTAGTTTACCTGGCTACCACAATCGCTTCCCAACGCTGAACATGTACATCCACATGCCTCCCCTTACATAATGAATCACTCCGTGCGTAACTACCCCGAAAGGGATGCCGCACACCGTAACCCTCACACGAAAAGTCATTATGTAAATCTTCGCCATTATTCGGCATAAAATATCGCGCATCTCGTTATAATTTTACGAACGGAATAATCAAGCCACCATTCGGCTACGCCAGAGGGGCCATTCAGATTTACTGAAATGCCAGAAGGGCCAATCAAATTACTTTCGCCCAAAGGGCCATTCAGATTCACTGAAACGCCAGAAGGGCCAATCATATCACATGAGTTGTGGTAGCTAGGTTCTAGGATTTTCGTTACGTAATTTATTCAAGTGTCATACATTTATATCTCATAATAATTCCACTATATCACGTGCAGGTCAAATACCTTATTCCACTAAGCCACAATATTTAAAAATATCTCAATTATATCTCATAACTACTTTCATTCTTTCACGTGCCAATATATTATTGCACTATGCCACACTCCCGTGGGAAATATCCACAAATACTCTACTACCTCCTAGTAGCATCTCACAGATAAAATAATAGAGCGTTTATACATTTATTTCTCCAAAACTATTGCATTTAATATATATATATATATATATATATATATATATATATATATATATATATATATATATATATATATATATCCCAATATATTATATAATGTCACAATTGCTTCAAACGTATCGCATACATTTTTATAGCGTTTTAGGAATATTATGTCTCATAAAGTTTCTATCTCGTCACGTGTCAAAATATACACAATATCAACGTAAAATCTTTCCTAGATAATGACAACCAAATTTATACAAGCTTTGACAATATTTTATTACTACATTTATCCATAAAAAAATCAAATAGGTGAAAATCTGGAAAAAGTCAACATTCCACAGTCAACGGTCAACAGTCAAAGGTCAAAGTCAAAGTCAACAAGTCATTGTCAAAGTCAAACTGTCGTTTCCATGTTGAACAGGTTCATGGTCATAGCCATGGTTCATGGCTAAGGGCAAAGGTGCATGGTTCATTGGCTCATGGCTAAGGTCATGGTTCGGACCCACTAGCCAAGCCCAAACCCCATACCTTATAACCCAGAAGTCTAAATGTGGAAAGACCCATTGGACCCATTTTTAAGTCATATGGACCCATCCAACCAAAAAGAAATGAACTGGTCCAACACAACTAATAGAATCTGGCCCAACAACTAATATAGAAACCGGCCCAAAACTAAATTAGATTTTTATTTACACGTAAAAATAGATTTCGCCCAAAACAAAACCAAAAGGCTTTGGCCCAAAGCCCAAGCCCAGCCGGTCATCTCCCTCACCAGCTCTCTTCCTCCACCACCAGCCCAAATTTCGGCCACCACAATCTCCACACACCACCCCTTTTTAACCAAGCGGTTTTGACCCAAATAAAAAACCAACCAACTTTAACAAAAGCCCCCACTCAATTCGCTACCGAAATCTCACTCCCTCTAAACTAGATCTGTAAATCTTCATCCTCCATTAATGGCTTCTACAACCTCTGACATCCCCCACCCAATCCAGTAATCACTCAAACCTCAATAACCAACAATTCAACATCAAAAAGTTCAAACATCTCAAACATGAGTTCGTTCTCTTACTGGGGTGACGCCATTAACACTTCTCCAAGCTCCCAACCGCCCCCAACATCACTCAAACCCCTCACCACAAGTCTACAACCCATCATCAGTCAACAACAAAAAACAAAAAACAACAATACTAGTTACATAAAATTGTACTGGCGATTTCTTGGTATTGGGCTTTATCTGCCTTAATGCCCATGAAGATTCGACAGTCAATACGACATAGTTTCAGATTTAATCGTTTATCAATACGACAGGAGGAAAAATTATCGACAGTAAGCATAACCAAAAATATACTGAGCCCGAAGCCAAAACTCTGACAGTACCGTAGGTTTGGTGAAAATTTAAAAATATAACCACTTACTCAGATAATGACTCCTACTTAATTCCTCCTAAAAGTCAAGTCGTTAATCCCCAACGCCGAAAAAAGTTCGCCTCCACTTTTTATTATTATATTTTATTCTCTAAAAACCCTATTCTCTAGAAAATGTGATTATATACTTGGGTTTGAAACTCAAGCCCAACACAGACTCGGGCCCAAAAACCAGGCCCACATATCCAAAATCCAATCCAATCAAATATTAAATAAATAATTATATTAATTAATAAATAAATACGTATTTTAAATACGGGGGTTACAATATCGGTATTGAAAATTTATAAAGACATAAAAAGACAAAGTAGTCCTCATTAATAAATATTTAGGCATCTGATTTTATTATTCATCAAGAGTATTATGTGTCAGAAAAAGTCCCGGATGAATTTAAGAGGCCACGATCATTATATGCTATACTAGTAGTAGATATATATATATACACACGTTATCAGCATGCCGAAACCAAAACAGTCAACTGAGTCATGCACGAAAGCTCGAAAAGGTATATTTTTCTCTTTTGACGTGTAAACACAAAGGACAAACACCTATAACTTAAACTTGTTTCTACCGTATCCGTAAGAAAACCTCTCTACTTAAAACAAGTGTTGTATTCAATCAAACGGCAAAGAGAAAAAACTAGAAGTGAGTATTGACGATGGCGGATGAAATAAAATTGGAACAGCAACATGGAAAATCAAGAGTTAGAGTTGGTAGAATTTGGAGGAAAAAACAAGGGGGACAACATTTCTTTGTGGAATGGATTGTCAACATAAGTCTTCTTTCTAATTGCTTACCTTCTTATACTCATGCTGATAATTCAGATATTGTTGCTACTGATACCATGAAAAACACTGTAATAATATATTCTTTTAACCTTGTTTAATTGGATATATATATATATATGTGACATGTAAAATTTTATTTATTGTCCTTATAAAAGGTTTATTTATTTTTTTTTTGTGTAATTTCTCAGGTGTATGCGAAAGCAAAGGAATGTTCAGAAGTAGTTTCAGTGGAGGAGTTCGCGGTGGAACTTGGGAAGCACTTCACATCATTCTATCACCAAGTATACTACTGTTTTTCTTCTACTTGTTTTTCAGTATATATATATACAGGGGCAATCTATATCTGTGAAGCTGTTATGTGAATGATGTGAAATCGGATAAACAGTAAAACACTATTACTAAGATCAAGCGTTATCAGATTATGCTCTAAAGAAAGTGGTTGGGTTGTAGTGTTTATGTGACTTTCTGGTAATGATCTTACTATTAAGTTAGAATGCAGTACGCTTTTGTTGCACAGAGAAGAACCATAACACAACCTTGTTTATCTTATTGTTATGATATTCTTCTGTGCGAGGATGAAGACGAATTGTAAATCATCTTGTGTTGGTAGAATGGTTTAGCCTGTAGGGCTAGAATAATAGGACATTTGTTTTAGGAATTTGAAGGCGACGAGATTCAGCTTTTCTATGGAAGGTGCTTGGAAAAGTTGGAAGGAGGGATATGTTCAAAGAGCAGAGTAGTTAGATTCAGCGCTTGTTTACACTAACAGTCATCTGATACTGCACTATACATTAATTGATATTGAGGTGACTGGAAATGCATTGCAAGTAATGGAACACTAGATTCTAGAACTGTCGAAAATCTGTGAAAAAAAAGAAACAGAAAATTACCTAAAACCTTAGATAATCAGTACGGGAAGAAAGTAAACCACTGTCTCCAACATTTCCTTTTGAATCTCACGTTTGAAGCACTGCGAATTTACTGAGAAGAAAGTGATAAACAAATACGTTCCAGAATGCTGTGAGCCATGCTACTGGCACTGCCATTGTGTTGCTATGCAACATGACGCTACTGCCTTTGGTATATGTGATCAGGTGCAGTGCAATATTGCTCTGAGTCACCTTTCACCCTCAAGCGGAGTATCTAAGTGCTCTAATTCAGTTCCAGATCGTAAGAAGCTCCCTAGTCCCTAGTGTGATTACATGGAGGGAAGTAGGTCTATGCAGCCAAGGTTGCACCATGCTGTTGCTGCTTGTGCAGTGCCCAGTGCAAAGTGATGAATCGAACTAGAGAAGAGAGGTGAATCTGCTGCAAGAAATGCAAACAAGAACTTACATTGGAATAAAGAAGATACCGAGTGCCAAAGAAAACTTTATGCAACCCATACCAGATTTGTGAGAAAATGATGCTATGCGACAAGAGAATCAAGATGCTCTTACAAGAAGGATTTTGTGTTTCTATGGTTAGTGCTACCGTATAGCATGAAGAGAGAAAAGAGAAGAATCTGATGCAATATGAAGATTAAGATATGGTTGTGAGATTGAAGAAGATAAGCCTGCATGAGATGAGTTTTAAAAAATTTCCTCAAAACTTGGTTATTTTATTATGAGGTTTCCACGGAGTGCAGATTGACATTTTTTCTTATATTTTTTCCTTAGTAGGTTCCATTTGCTTGATTTTAGTTGGTGTTTTCCTTGTCCAAAATATTCTGTTCGTTCATTCAAACACAAATATTCTTTCGAAAACGTATATAAGTTTTTTGGTTCTAATTAAAGGTTTGGATAGTTTAGTTACTCAAAAGAACAAATAGGTTAAAGTTATTACTTTTCTTTCTAATTTGTTGTGAAAATTATGTTGTTCTGTAGTTTCTCTTTCTTTTTAATTCATATACTGTTTCACATGGTATGCAGGTCACAACTGCCATTATAAAAATAGTGGAGAAGCCATGGGAACGGGTATATATAGATGGTCAACCACATGAGCATGGTTAGTTTATTTACACTGAACAGTTCAATCTTTTTCTTCCTTTCCTTTTTAACAAATGAAGCATTCAGCTTCTATATCTGATAGTTGAAGAGATGTCCAAACATACTCTTATTATAGGCGACACTTTCATATAGGGGATTCGAGGATCGATACTTTGGTAGCAAGTAACAATGATTTGTGACCAAAATTTCCCTGCAGTTATGTATCATTCTAGTGGTGCAATTATTATCCCATCTAAAGACTTAAAGTAGGTTTTTACTGGGTAATTCTTCATTTAAAACCTTTAAGCTGCAAGCGTATCTTGCTCAAAAGTTGTATGCCAAAGAAGGTAGAAAATGGTATGGAGTTAAGATTTGGAGAGAAAGTAACTACAAGTCAGACGCTGTAATAGAAAATGAAGCGTGAGATACATTTCAGATGCTGTAATAAGTACATTGTGTATAAAGGTCATCTGGCTTGACATGGCTTCAGCAATAATGATCAAATTTTATATGTTGTTTTCATAACTTTCCAAGCTGTAAATTTTGTTATGCTTTATAAATATGATCTTGCTTTTAGGCTTCAAACTTGGATCTGAGAAACACACAACTGAAGTAGTAGTCAAGAAATCTGGTGCTTTACACGTGACTTCTGGAATAGAAGGGTTGGCTCTATTGAAAACAACGAAGGTGGGATTTTTGTACTTTTTTTGTATGCATTGAGAACTATTATACTATTTTTTCGAAATATTAAATGTATGAGACAATGTGCCACTTTATTTGTTACTTATTTCTCACTCAAATTTTTACTTTATAAACAGTCCGGTTTCGAAGGATATATTCGGGACAGGTACACTGTCCTTCCAGAAACAAGGGAGAGGATTTTAGCAACAGAAATCAGTTCTTCATGGCGGTAGGTCATATTGTTCGAGAAGTAAAAGAATATTGGAAAGATGAAAGTATGAGATATACTGAAGTAAGCGTAAAATTGCCAGGATCTAAGAAGCCTGGATACTTTATTACAATTTCATGACTTCACAGTAGTAGGAAAGTTCTATTCACATTTTGCCTCAATAAAATTAAATCAATACTAGTGGCAAGTGTTATAGAATGCTCACATATCTCTCTCATTGTGACATCAAATTTCCATTACAACTAATGGGAAAGAATACTTTCAGGTACTCTTTTGAATCTCTTTCTAATGTTCCTCTAAAGCCTCTTTACTTTAGCGAGAGATTCCTAGATGTTAAGAAACTTCTGGTGGACACCTTTTTTGGTCCTCCGAACGAGGGAGTTTACAGCCCGTCTGTTCAAAGCACTCTTTATCACATGGCGAGGGCTGTCCTCAACAGGTTCTCTCACTCTCTCTCCCTATGTGTGTGTGTGTTTGAGCATTGTTCTGCACAACTTACAATATGAAATTCTGTCAAGATTCATGTGGATGCCAATACAAAATTTGACAGTTTGAAATTCTGGTCTACTGGTATATGACAATCTGAAATTGTTTTGCTCGTGTTTTCAGGTTCCCAGATGTAGCATCGATCCAGCTCAGAATGCCTAATCTTCATTTTTTACCAGTTAACCTACCAAGCAAGGATAGTCCAACAATTGTCAAGGTGGGGCTCTATACAGAATGCACAGTTTAAACTCCGAAAAATCATGTCTACTTTTGCATTAGGCGTTCACAAAACAAATGATTACCAGGCCTTTATTACGTTTCTCTACAATTCGTCTATACAAACTCATTAGTTATTCACTTATTTGTGCATAACCAATTATTAGGGTCTTGAGGGGTCATTTTTTGAGGTAAATAGCAAAAATAGAGTATACATCCATTTTACTTTCAGATACTTAAAGAGTCATCGATTGTGTTTTCATAAACTTTTAGTCTGTGTCCATATTCCTAGGACTGTTATTTCAACTTCCGTTTTGTACTTAGGAGTCCTGGGTTCATAGGATTTTCCTTTTGGAATTAAGTATTTGTCCTTTTGATGAGTAATAGGTTGCATGTGTTTTGTGTAAATGTGCGTAACTTAATTATGTACTATGTCAATTAAACGGAAAATAAATTGCGGACATTTTAAATGTACGACCAGTGCCTCATGTTGCTTCAGTCAGCTTTTGTTTATAAAAGATAAATTGCTTCAAATACTTGGATGAGCTATTTCTCTGATAGGTATTAGGTTTTTCACTAATTCCCAAAAGTGATTTTGAAGGTATTTGTTGAATTGAACGGCTAACTGTTGTTTGTTTAGATGTTGCTACACAGGCATGCCTAAGTTGACAAAATTTTCCTACTTTGTATGTTGGTGAAAAAGATAAAATTGTGTTTGTCATGCAGTAACATTTAGATTTGCAGCTGATTATCTTGTGCATCATACCAAACCAGAGCCTCGGCCATATGGCAAAGACAATATGTTTGTGCACGGTATACTTTGTGGACATACACGGGAGTATGGGACAACACAAACTTGATTTTGTCCACAGCAAGATAGTGTGGACCAAAAACCTAAGATAGATATGCGTCTTAGGTGGACCAATCAGCTTGTGCGGTCTCGTGTTATGTCCAAAAGGTGTATGTCCACAGATTCTGTTACTATGGAATATCTTCAAATCCTCGAGGAACTGACCTGCAGAAATTTAGGTTCTGAAACATATATTTTTTACACTATGCTCGAAGTGATGAATTTGGAACATTATTTGAGTCCACCTGTTTGGGCGTATCTGGAACTTTACTTTTTTTTTTGCTGTACTTCAATACTTTTTTTCCAAATAAACTACTTTAATTTCTGGTTTATACAAAAGAAAAAGGAAACCTGATAATCTTACTTTACTTCTTCTTGATAATATGCAGTTTGAAGATGATGTTTTCCTACCAATAGACGAACCACATGGAACAATTGAAGCAAGCGTGAGCCGCTCCTGGTCCAGGATGTAGGAGCTTCTTGAATCTAATTTATAAAGTTAGAGGTGCTCTCTTCGGTGCTCTCTTCCTTTCTAAAGGAGTCATGTCAGCTAATCCATTGAGGATATTTATGTATTTCTACAGAATGTTCCAATGGAACATATGAAAGGTATATTGTATACTTGTCAATCAATGTGGGCCAATAAAAGAAGGTTTCGTTCAATTACTGCTTCCACATCTGTCTTCTAAGCGCTGAGTGTATCCGTCCCCATCCATGATGCCAAACATGGGAGGGAGTCCCAGGATCATCACGGGGGTATGATTTGCTTGTACCAGCTGTTTTTGGTTCTAAGCCTGAATCTGTAGTATGATTACTTGCTTTTGTTCAAGTATTCTCCTTGAATTTTCTTAGAATAATTTAGAGTTCTTGATCTAGTTTAGCTGCTTGTTGTAACTTATCTGCGGGGGTAGGCAGAACATTCTCCTTAAGAAAAATGTAAGAATTAAAAGCCACTTCTTTTTTCTTATTAAGGTATAGCTCTTGGAAGGAATGTTCTGAGAAAACGATTTGGATGTGTTCCTTCCCAAGAATAGAATATCCTTGTTCCATGACATCGACAAAGCTGGTTGATGGCAGTTTAGATTTGGTTCTCTATTTTTCTCTTGGGCATGTCCAATTATGTCTGAGCGAATAGAGTAGAGAGGAGAGGTTCGTTCAATGTTCTTTCTTGAATGGTTCATTGAGAATGGTTCTTCTATATATATATATTTTTGGTAAAGGGTTCTTCCAAATGTCTTGATGAGTTAGCTCTCACAATATTATATGTCTCGAACTCTCGATGAGTTCTCTTAACATGGTTTCCCAAATACTACGTTTATAGATGTTTGCTTTCATCATTTCTTTCATAAATGCCGACAAAGTAATTCTCAAGGACACATTTTTATTTTTGTAACTCACAAGGACCGGGTAGATGAAAGGTCAAGTATATTTTTGACACGAAATAAAAAACGGATCGGGTAGATGAAATGTCAAGTATACCCCTGACGGAAAATAATTAACGTCCCGGCCCAGATGAAACGACTCGGTATATTTAGTATGAACATTGAATGTTCATAGTCTTTGGGTATGAACATTAAATGTTCTTATATGTTCATAGTCTTTTGGGTATGAACATTCAATGTTTATAGTCCTTGGATAAGAACATTCAATGTTCATAGTCCTTGGGTATGAACATTGATTGGATATGAACATTCAATGTTCATAGTCCTTGGGTATGAACATTGATTGGGTATGAACATTCGATGTTCATAGTCTTTGGATATGAACATTCAATGTTCATAGTCTTTGGGTATGAACATTGATTGGGTATGAACATTCGATGTTCATAGTCTTTTGGGTATGAACATTCGATGTTCATAGTCCTTGGTCCTTTGGGTATGAACATTCAATGTTCATAGTCTTTGGGTATGAACATTGAATGTTCATAGTCCTTTTGGTATGAACATTCATCAATATATTGTGTAAGGTACATTCACCTATTTGGATATGGACAATCATTGTTCATACACCAGCAGATGGTATGAACACTCATTGTTCATAGTAAAATGACAAAAAATGTAAAATCGGAAAATATTTATTTTAAATCTAGACCATTTGTCCTTGAGGGTTATTTTCACATAAGGGTATAACTGACATTTTAAAAAATGTAAAAAGGCGGGGCCAATTTATTTTGTCCTTGAGAGTTACTAATTTTGAAATAGTGGGTTTGTGAGTTACTTTTCCCCAAAATTTGTCCTTGTGAGTTACTCATAAAAAACCGTGTTCTCTAGACTTCATTTTCCCCAAAATTGGGCCTTGGGACCAATTTCTTGCATAAAAAAACTAGAATTTGTAGATCGGTGTTTTTTGTTTATTTAGTTTTTTGTTCATTTACACAACATTGAGACCATCTTTATATCACCTCTCTCTATATTAAAGCAGAGTACATCTTATGTGGACTATCTATTTTCTAGGTGGCGCGCTCTTGAGAGAGAGGTATGTCATGTGCACACTCTTAAATCATAAGAAGTTTCATAAGAGCTCTTAATCTTAAAAAGTTTCCTAATACAACCACAACTCTAATAAGTCAATCAACATCTCCTAAGGAAATTTTATACAACTCCAATTGTTAAATCAATTCTAAAAAATTATGCTAATAATTATCCATCATTGAATTTCTCGCAAAAATTTATGGGTTGTGAATTTAACTCCAATTGCTAAATCAATTCTAAAAAATTATGCAAATAATTATCCGTCATTGAATTCCTCGTAAAAATTTATGGGCTGTGAATTTTAGAAATGATTCCGTCCATATGGCCGGGTCTAAAACTTTGTATATATAATAGCAGTCACTTTTCATGGTCTCTGAGGCTGTCCATGTAAGCAAATCTTAAGTAACCAGGGGGATTAAGTACCTAGGGTTGTTACAAACTAAATAAGAAGATAAAAAAATCTGGATAGCTAAATAAGAAGTTTTCATACATCTTAGGCGAACAACTTAAAAACTTAAAAAATGGAAAGCGTATTATAATTAGCAAAACCCACTAAACCTTTGTTTCATTTTCTAAACAAATATCAAATCAAAAAATTTTCCTCTTCTCACCAAAAACCCTTTTTCAAACAATAGACAATAGAATAATAATAATAATAAGCTTATCACTCATACAAAGTTACTCTTCCGACGAAGAAGAAGAACAATTACATAAACTTCAAAAATTTCTAAGTGAAGAAGATCATGACGATGACCACAACGACACCGAAGAAGAAATAAAAGAATCAAATAGAAACAGTTCAAGATTCGAGGATTTAAATCAGCCAAATAATTCCATTCTTCCTTCTGCTTTTGATGCATTCTCTGAGGTACCTATCTAAATAACAAAATTTAGTAACCTTCTATTTAATTGTTTACTAAAGTTTCTTTTGTTTTTTTTAATGTCTTATGTAGGTGTCAGGACCTCCGGGTTTCCTCAATAATAGTGTTGTTGAACTTGTTTTAGCCGAGGATGTTGTCAACCAGAGAGAAGGGACACGTGGTGGGCGTAAATATCACAGAGAGAAGCAAGATTTACCAGCTAGTATATATTGCTTTAATCCATTATATTTAGTTTATACGAATTCTTCCTTATCAGGATATATATTGTGACGTTTGCATCTAGACATTATCAAGCTGGCTCAGTATCTAAGAGTTCTTTGATTTCGAAAGGTTTATTTATTTTGAACAGCAGTCGATATATGTTTTCCTTAAGAAGTGGTGAACATTTGAGGCTATCTTTGGTGAGGGGGGTATATTTTTCCTGTTAGTTCAAAGGAAGCCATATTTAACTCTCTCTGGATCTTTAACTTCCTTAATACCCTATATATAATAGCAGTCCCTTTTCCTCATCGCTGAGGGTGTCCACGTCAGTAAATTTTAAGTGCTATTACTGTTTTACTTTCAATGCGAACACAATACCGCCATTATTGAGAGCACAACGGTCTCAATGGATTTAAGGAGTCCATGGTCTTAATGGGGTGGATACTATGGATAATTTGTGCTGAATGTAGATTAGAAGTTTGTGTTTAAGTAGGCATGTCACTTCGAATTATCCATTTTCAGGGGAATATGTTTGATTGGTGATTGAGCCTTTTATATTTCAGAATTTCTTGAGAAACTTACTTTTGTTTCGGGTCTGTATATTTACTAGCTTTCAAACCCGTCTTATGAACGGCCGTTATATTAAATTATTCTAAAAAATATTAGCAACTATACATAGCTATAAGATATGAAAATTGTATTAATCACTCATTCAAATTTCTTATATCACTCTCTATAAAAATGAAGCACCAAACCTTGATAAAACTCATCGACTTCTTTTTGTTTGTTTTTTTGAAAGTTAAGCTAGGGTTAGGCAGACCCTCACCTGTATTAATATTGAACCCTCCTAGAGTACATTCTATCATTGATCTCCGCATCTACAAAATTTCCAGAAACAACATCCAACGGAGGGATAAAAAACACTAATAACCTATCCTCATTGTTAGTATAGAGAGAAGCTAAATGGTCAGCAAGCCCATTAGTCTCCCTATATACATGAGTAAAAGAAATATCCACAAATTGATTACAAAGGTTCTGAATAGATTGTACTAAATCCAGACAATGCCAAGGTGGCTCTTCTCTCTTGGTAATATTATAGATGACGTTCATAATAGAAGTTTGATTGAAGTTTTGTGAGAATGCCCAATGTGGCGAAAATAATATTGAAACTACTTAAATAGCAAAACATTTCCAATCATAATAAAAGAATTATGATAAACACTGCTTAAAATGTAAAACTATTTTTGTTGAGACATTTATTCTCCCTACATATAATACAAACATGTTTTAGTGTTATTAGTTCAATGCATTTGCATCAAGTTTCTGATTTTCCATTAATTATTCTGTGAGGCTAGTTCAATGTAGTACGTTGCATCCAATTTCTAATTTCTCATTAATTATTCTTTGAGGTTAGTTCAATGCAGTTGCATCAAGTTTACGATTTCCCGTTAATTATTATTTAAGATTAGTTCAGTGCAATTGTATCCACTTTATGATTTCCCGTTAGTTATTCATTAAGGTTAATTCAGTACAGTTACATCAAGTTTTCAATGTTTCGTTAATTAGTCTTTGAGATTAGTTCATTGCATTTGCATCTAGGTTCCAATATCTCGTTAATTACTCTTTGAGGTTAGTTTAATACATCTGCATCCAGTTTCTGATTTCCCGTTAATTATTTTTCTAGGTTAGTTAGATAGTTTGTAATTTCTAGTTATTTATGCTTTGAGGTCAATGCGATGCAGTTACATCCGGTTTCTGATTTCCAGTTAACTATTCTTTGAGGTTATTTCAATGCATTTGCATCCAATTTCTGATTTTCCGTTAGTTAATCTCTGATTTTAGTTTAATGCAGTTGCATCTAGTTTCTAATTTTCCGTTAATAATTATTTAAGATTAGTTCAATGCAGTTGCATTCAATTTTCGATTTTATGTTAATTGTTCTTTGAGGTTAGTTCAATGCATTTGTATTAAGTTTCCGATTTCCCGTTAATTATTTTTTTTAGGTTAGTTCAATGCAGTTATATCAAATTTATAATTTCTCGTTAATTATTCATTTCGGTTAGTTCAGTGCAATTTCATCTATTTTTCAATATTTCGTTAATTAGTCTTTGAGATTAGTTTATTGCATTTGCATCTAGTTTCCGATTTCCCGTTAATAACTCTTTAAGGTTAGTTCAATACATCTACATCTAGTTTCTAATTATTTATGCTTTAAGGTTAGTTTGATACAATTACATCCGATTTCTGATTTTCCGTTAACTATTCTTTGAGGTTATTTTAATGCATTTTCATTTAGTTTCCGATTTCCCACTAATTATTCTATGAGGTTAGTTCAATGTAGTTGCATTCGGTTTTTGATTTTCTGTTAATTATTTTTTGAGTTTAGTTCAATACATTTGCATCCAGTTTCCGATTTCCCATTAATTATTATTTGAGGTTTGTTTGATGTATTAGCATACCGTTTCTGATTTTCTGTTAAATATTTTTCAAGAATTTGCATCCAATTTCTAATTTCCCATTAGTTATTCTCTGATATTAGTTTAATGCAATTGCATCCAGTTTTCGATTTCTAGTTAATTACTTTTTGAGTTTAGTTTATTGCATTTGCATAAAATTTTCAATTTCTCGTTAATTACTCTTTCAGCTCAGTTATGTATTTGAATCCAGTTTCCGATTTCATTTTTAATTATCCAATGTGGTGTGTAATACCAACTTCTACTGATCCATCTGTAGTGTCCTTGCAAATATTACATAAAAAATAAATTATGATTGATTTACTATGTGGGATCATCGAAGATTATCCAGTTCCTGATTTCCTGTTAATTATTCTTTAAATTATACATGACTCACTATGTGAAATCTTCAAAGATTATCTACGAACGGGTGTTGTTATATTAATTATTCTGAAAAATATTTATAAATATGCAGAACTATTATATATTAATATTATATTGATCACTCATCCAATTTCCTTATAACGTGAAAACCTCACTCTCCATTTAAAAAAAAGAACTCACCCTTGATAAAACCCTTCAACTTTATTTTGTTGTTTAATAATAAAAGTTTGATTGAAGTTTTGTGAGATTGCCTATAAGGTGAAGTTCATATATTGGCGAAGTTCATATATATTTAAGCTACTTGAATAGCAAGGAGTTCCCAATCATTAAAAAAAAAAAAAAAATAAGATAAACACCATTTTAAATGCAAAACTATACTTATCGAACACTCCCACAACATATAACCCAACTATGTTTTGAGGTTAGTTCAATGTATTTGCATCCAGTTTCTGATTTTCCGTTATTTATATTTTGAGGTTAGTTCAATACAGTTGCATCTAATTTCCAATTCCCGTTATTTATTTTTTGAGGTTAGTTAAATGCAGTTGCATATAGTTTTCGATTTCTCTTTAATTATTCTTTGTTGTTAGTTCAATACATTTACATCTAGTTTTTGATTTCTCTTTAATTATTCTTTGTTGTTAGTTCAATACATTTGCATCCAATTTCCAATTTCATGTTAATTGTTTTTTGAGGTCAGTTAATGTTTTTGCATTCAGTTTCTGATTTCCCATTAATTATTCTATGAGATTAGTTTAATGCATTTGTATCCAGTTTCTGATTTCTTGTTTATTATTTGATAAGGTTGCATTTGTATCTAGTTTCTAATTTCCCGTTAATTATTGTTTGAGGTTAGTTCAATGAATTTGCATTGAGTTTCTAATTTCCCGCTAATTATTTCTTGAGGTTAATTCAATGTATTTGCAACCAGTTTATTTTTTGAGATTAGTTCAGTGTAGTTGCATTTGATTTCTGATTTCCCGTTAATTATTCTTTAAGATTAGTTACACGCATTTGCATCATGTTTAATTTATAATTAATTTTTCTTTGAGATTAGTTCAATGCAGTTGCATCTAGTTTCCAATTTCCCATTAATTTTGTTACAACACAAAATAGTAATGGCAAACTCTTCTTTAGACTACGGATTACACACTGCTATCCTCAACTCTCCTCACAAGACTCTCTCTTTCTCCCTCTTGGCCGCCTCTTCCTGCCCTCTCTCTTTTTTCTTTCCTTCCCCCTCTTTTCTTCTCTTCTCTTCTCTTTTATATCCCCTCCCCCTTTCATCTCAACCCTCCACCTGTCTTTTTCATCTCGCGGTCCACTCCCCTCCATGTGTAGGGTTTCCGTACCACGACCACGTGCTGCCATCCCAATCTGGTGCAGCGCGGCCCTGTGGGTTACGTTAAGTCCGGCCCAAATCCCAATGCTATTTCAAGACGGTATTATGCCACTACAGATGCCCCCTCTCGAGTCCGCGATGATATCTCGATCGTGGAGTCGAGAGCTCGCCCCCTTCCTCTTTCCGACCGTGGTCTTCCCTCTTCCCCTCACAGCTGGGTTCATGTGTGTTCATGCGGTTTCACCTTCTGCCCCTTCGTTTCGTGTGCATCCACGTGTCTTTCGTTGGCTGGTTCTTTTTGGTGTCCCCTCGATTTCAGCACCCCTGCAATTACCCCTTTGCCCTCACCCTCTTATAAAAAACCCGCTCCATTTCTCTTCTCTCTCTCACTTAGCCCTTCTTTCGCCTTCCAGTTCCTCTTCCCCTCTTCTTCCACCTTTCTTTTGTCTTCCTAGCTCCGGTTAAGCTTTCGCTCGGTCGTTCTCTTCAAATCCTGTGGCTGACACTCTTGTAGCTCCGGTTGCTCTCTCTTTTCCTCAGGTTGGTCTCCTTCTCTCTTTGGCTTCCTTTAATTGTTATAGTGCGCATTTCCCCTTTGTGTTTGAAACTGTTCATCTTCATTTCCCTTTTGCCTTGTTGTGGTATGTGTCTTCCATACATCCTCGATGTTCCGTCTCTAGATCCGCCACCTCCTCCTCCTCCTTACACCGCGCCCTTGCCCCGACCCGGACCGAGGCCCCCTCTACCTCCGGGCAAGCCTTTACCCTTCCGCCGCCACCACCACGTAGTCGTAGACCTAATCTTGAGGCTGTTAAAGCGGCCTATGGGATACCCGCTGACGTCATCTTAGAGCACGTGCCTGATTTAACTTATTACCCACATTTGGTCCCCCACAAGCCAGGGTGTCACCATTGGCCCGCGATTCGGCCAGTTAATGCGCCGACCTTCGATTGCCTCTCACTTTCGTCTTGATGTCGAGGGTGTGCAATCATTTTAACATCCCCCATGCCAAGGTATTAGCAACCACGGAGGGTCATGTATGCGCGAACCACTACAACCCGGCTTCGGGAAGTACCTCGGATAACGGTTAGCGACATGGCCGCCCACTTCTACCTCAAGAAGAGTACCAAGGAAGTCAGTGTGGGCTATCACTCATTCTGCCTCCGCCCTAAAAAACAGCACTTTATCCTTCGCATCACTTCCTCCGACAAATTGTGGCACCATTACCCTCTCTATATATCCGGGAAATTCCTCTCCGCGGATCTTCCACCTGAGTTGAACCTCCGTCACCTGGCTTTCCTCCCCAGTGGTGAGTCCCGCTCTTTATCTATCCCCATTGAAATATGTCTTTCGGCAATAATCCAGCTTGTTGTTTTGTCTTTTTCAGGTTGGCGGCCCGACTCGATATCGCGACCCTACGACAACATCTTTTCCACGACATTCCAGAAGATTAAGTGATTTGGGCGCTTCGATCCGTGATACTTTCGGCATTGACCACGCCACCGCTTCTCCCCTACTCTCGATCCCCGAATCGGCATCCATAGGAAAATATAAGCCCCCATTTTTCCGTCCCCTCCTCCCTAAAGAAAGAAAGCCCCGTGTCACTTCCCCAAGAAAAACGCCCGCGACCGCCGCCTCTTCACACACATGACCCCACCTTTCGCCCGTTACGCTCATAGCTCCGCAGCCCCCACTCCGTACCGCTCCCTGAAGACTTGGGAAGACCAATACTCCCCATCTCATTCCTCTTCCACCTCTTCTCCCCCTTCAAGCATGGGCGCTAACAAACGCAAACTCTTTGATAGCGACTCGGATGAGGACGTTGTCGCCGTTGCCCCCCAATCCACCATTGTTCCCCCATCTCCTCCCCCCGCCTCCAAACGTCCACGGCCCTCCGACCCTGGAGAAGGCCCTCCATCTAAGGCCGCGACCACACCTACCGCGCCTTCTCAAGTGGAACAACGTCCCGGGAAGGAGGTGGCGTCCCGCACCGACAAGGAGGCCGACGAGCCCATTCCTCCATTTTGCCCCTCCTTCAAGCTCCGGAACCGCCCACGGTATCAAGGATTACGCTTTGAAGAACCCGCAGTGGCTTCTTCCCTGTTCTATGGGTCTCACCTCCCCGCAGATATGGCATACGCCGAAGGTGGCTCCTTTGAGTCCCACCGGACTTCCTTCTACACAGGCTGGGAGAAGGTACTACTTTCTTTACATTTGACCTCTTTCTTCTCTCTCTTTGAGTGTTCTGACTTTTGCTATCTTCTTCAGATGAGTTTGGATATATCCTTCATGATCCGCGGCCTATTTGGTGCGGTGGCGGATCGATGAACTGATAAGGAGGTGGCCCTCCTAGCGAGAAAAGAACTTCGGCGCTGGATCTAGACAAGCTCCGCCCAAGGCGAGCCGAGGACCGCGAGGCCGCCCGTTTGGCGATATATGAGCGGCGCCGCCCTCAGTAGCGAGTCCGCTTCAAAAAAAACACGCCGCTCTGGACTCCCTTTCGGAAGCACCGGGGAAGCTCTTGCGGCAATCCATGCGCAGCGGATGAGGCCGGCATGGACGAAGCTCCCGGATATCTACCGGGCCGGGCGAAGAGGGTGGCCAAGAAGGTCAAGGAGGAGATTGACCGTCTCACCAAAGAAGGCCGCCTTCTTCCGGAAGCTCCCACCGCTGCTCCATATCGAGGGTCGTTGTGCGGTCAAGAGGACTTCGGCTTCCGGGGAGGGGCGCCGGCCGAGCGGGTAGCCGAGGCTATAGACCGACGGCCGCGGACCTAATCATAGAAGAAGCCGATTCGGTGATTACGAAAAATCTTGTTCCTTGAATATAGCCTGTTTGTGCCCTGGCTAGGCGTCTCTTGATGCTATGTGTTGTCATACTCTTTCCGCTACTTGTTACTGTATTTTCATTCCCACCAGTAGGGATGTACATATTATGTTTTTGCTCCTTTCTATCTGATTGTTTCTGTTCCTTGTATTTTCTGCTATCTGTGTGTGTATTTGCCCTTGTAAAAACTGGCCTCCGTTAGCGCATCCCTCCCCGTCGGTTGGGGATGTTTGATTTGTCTGCCCCACGCCCCGATTGGAGCTCCATTTGCTTCTCTACCTCACGGCGGGCACTCTCGCCTCACGGCATCGCGGAAGCCTCTTTGCTTCCATTTGCCCCAATCTCCTGTGGGTTCAGCGGTGACTCCTCTCACCCGACCACGAGACTTTACCTTAGGGGGCAACTCCTTTTTGCCCCTCTAAGGTTTGGACCTCTCGTCCTTGGGGGCTCATCCCCTTCCGCTTCACTCTAAGGGGTAATGAAGACTCAAACAATAATAGTTCACCTCAAAAGTCTTTCACGGTTTTATATATGTACAAATAGCTCATGCGGTTTTGATCTCTCGTTACATTCACTTTCGTGAAATATTTTCAACAACCTTACATTCCACGGCTTATCCACCGCTGTTCCTCCAAAGTTTGTAACTTGTAGGTGCGGTTCCCCTACCCCGACCACCACATAGGGCCCCTCCCACGCGTCGGACCACTTCCCTCACGGCTTTTTGGTCTTTGGGAGTCACTCTCCGAAGCACCTTGTCTCCCACCGAATCTCCTCCGCTCTTTCGGCTTTTTGCCGTCTTTGCCTCTGCGCGGGCGGTGATATTCCTCCAATCGATCGCGGCGGGCGTGTCTCTCCTTTCCTCTGCCCGGTTCAAGTCTCGCCAAAATGCCCCCGGTTTGACTTATCCTCCACGGCCCGGTCCTAGTGGTCGCCACCATCTCGGTTGGTATCACGGCCTCTACTCCATATGCCCGATCGCGAAGGGGTCTCATCGGTGGATGTTAGGTAGAGTCGTCCGATAGGCCCAAAGTACCCGACTTAGTTAAATTCGGCCCGGGACCACTTTCCCCGCCCTCCGGTTTCCTCTTGAGATTGTTGAGTATGGTTTTGTTAGAGGACTCCGCTGCCCGTTTCAGCCGGGGTTGTATGGGGCTGAGAATCCTGTTTTGATGTGATACATTTGCGGAAACCCCTAACCTTTGAACCCGTGGCGGGTTCCATTATCAGCGATTATAGCATAGAGGCTGAAACCCAAAACGGCAAATGATGTTTTCCCACAAAAACTTGATCACATGCACCTCTTTCACTGCTGCGGTATTTAGGGGGCTTCAATCCACTTTGTAAAATGTAATCGATCGCGACCAATAAGAACCTCCTCTTACCGCGGGCCATGGGCGTGGTCCCCACTATGTCGAGGGCCCACATCGCGAATGGCCATGGGCTAGACACACACGCGGCCGGCTCTGGCTTTGGGGCCCATATCAACCGAAAAATCTCGACACTTCGCGTTTTTAGAGAATTCCACGGCGTCTCTCTTCATGTGGCCGAAGTAACCCCCAAAGCGTCGATAGCGGTTATCTTGTCGTCCTACTGCCGAGTGGCTCCCGTGAATCCCACCGTGTAACTCATCGAAGCACCTCCCCGGCGATCCGGCCCCAAAGCATTTCAACAAAGGTCCCTTGAAATTCCTCGATATAACTCTCCCCACTAAGGTGTATCTCCGAGCCGTCTGTTCCAACCTTCGCCTCTCCACAGGATCAACATTCTCCTTCTGTCAAAAACTGCTGATGGGCAACATCCACCCCTCGTCGCTCTCAGCGGTGCTCATTACTCCCACTTGGTTCCTCGTTAGCGAAATGCATCGGTCTTCTCACCTCTATAGTCCTTCCTTCGGATCCCGGCATGGGCTGCGGCCACATATGCGAGGGCATCGGTAATGGCGGTTCTCTCCACGGTTCAAATGTACAAACCGAATCTCCGCGAACCCGGCCGCTTTACCCGGAGGACCTCCAAGTATCTCGCCATCCGGGGACACCGTGCTTGCGAATCCGCCATTAAGCCGACACACCACCAAATTGGAGTCGAATACCACGGTGAGTTCCTTCACCCCCAAGCCCTCTGCCATTCCCATGCCTGCGATTACCGCCTCATACTCTGCCTCGTTATTGGATGCCGCGAACCCTAATCTCATCGTCAGCTCTAGCCTGTTATTGTCTGGCGTAACCAATACTACTCCTATTCCACTTGCTCATCGTAGGTCTGACCCCAATTCGGCAAACACTCTCCAACCGTTACCTTCGTCCCATGGGTCCGCGCTACCAGGTTCCTTTTCTCCCTCGTTTTCCAACACCATCTCCTCCCCCCAAGTAGGGTCCTCTGCGGGGAACTCCGCCAAGAACTCCGGCAGGGCCTTGAGCTTTCTCCATTGTCCTAACTTGATCTTTGGATCTCATATGCACTCGGCATCATCGGCCCATTTCAACATTCTCCCAGTTTCTCGCCACCGAGCTGCTTAAGGGGGCAAGTTAAGTGACCACGATCACCGAGTGTGTGCCCGAGTAGGGCTTTAGTTTCGGGGCGAAAATATCAAAGCGGCGTGCTTCTCCACGCGACTATACGGGTTTCGCGTCCAACATCGTCTTTGCTCACGAAAGTACACCGGTCTTTCTATCTTATCCACTACTTTCGAGCGAGGGATCGAGGCCGTAATCGCAGACCCCTAGATCTGGATACAGATTTCTCTCCCCTCTTCCGGGCGACAACAAGGGGATCTCCCCAAATACCTTTTGAGCCCCCTGGAATGCTGTTCACACTCTGCCCCATGAAATCCGCGGAGTTCCTCAATGGTCGATGCAAATGACTGCATTTGTCGGGCGACCCGATATGAATCTATTGAGAGCATGACCCTTCCGATAACCCAACTGCACCTCCTTTTATTGTCTGCGGCGGGGGCATCTCTACCAATGACCTAATCTGCTCTCGGGTTTGCCTCTATCCCTCGCCAGCGTCACAATATACCCTAGAAATTTCCCTGTGGTCACTCCAAATGTACACTTCTTCGGGGTTGAGCTTCAAATTGTGGGTCCACAGTATTCGAACGTCTCCTCCAACCCTCCAAATGTTCTGCTCCATCATGCTCTTTTCCACCATATCATCGATGTACACCTCAATGCCTTTGCGAATTTTTGCCCTCGAACATCTTCTCCGCCGGTGACTTGGAACGTGGCCCTGCATTTTTTCAACCCAAACGGCATTCTCGTGTAGCGATGGGTGCCTCCTTCCACTACAAAGGAGGTCTTCTCCTGGTCCGACCATACATCGCCACTGGTTGTACCCCATCGATCGTCCATAAATGAGAACACGCCCCCCGCCGTCCGTGCTACCAACTCGTCAACTCGGCGGCATCGGATAAGCCCCTTTGCACTCTCCAAATTCCGCGTCTGTGAAGTCAACACACATCGACCTTGCCATTCTTCTTTGGGACCGCGACAATGTTGAATGAACCGTCCAGTGAATTCCACATCCCTTATAATTCCCGCGTTCTTCAATCGACAACTTCTTCCTCGATTCCTTCCGGCGTGTTGGGCCTCACACCCTCATCTTCTTCTCTCACCGGCCCGCCCTCCCTCATGTGCGGGGCGATGACAAGCGATCTCGGATCTAAACCAGTGATATCCTCTATCCCCACCGCCAAAGGCGTCTTTGTTTCTCCCCAAGCATTGTATCGGTTTCTCCTCCATTCCTCCTCGCTAAACTTCGACCCTATCGGCGTGAACTTCTCTTCCTCCCCCTGGGTTTTACGTCTCTATCTCATCCAAAGTTTTGGGGTCACCGCGGCTTGCTCCCCTCTTCCACGGCCCCCTCACCAGAATTCGCGGCCCTCTTCCCCGGAGCTCGCGCCGGCTTATCCTCCGTCCGCGGGACATCCTTTTGATTGTATTACGGTGACTATTTTTGGATGCCACCTGATCTCATGCGGACCTCATATGTGCCCGGGGACCGGGTAGGGAATCGAATAACTTGATAATGCGTCGGCGTAGCCGCCTCTCATCTCATGTATCCATCTCTCTTCCTGGGATTGCGTTATCTTTGGGGTGGAATCGACCACCATAAACCTTGAGAACAACATCACTGGGTCCCGCGTTCTTGGCGGCAAAGAGTTCCCCATAGGCTCGATGGCGCTCCCATTGAACCCGCACAAGCTTGTCCGCGGAGGTCTCGGTTGCCCCGGTCGATTCCCATCTCCTCTAGAGCCCCTTTGAACGGCAAATCCACCGGCCCGCCCCGCGGATCTACCGTAACCCTTTTGACCACATAATTACCCATCGCTTCTTTGTAATGACCAACGTCCTCATGCGGTGTGTCCACGGCTTCGGAGGTCCGCTTGGAGAATGTAATTGTCTCTTCCATTGTCTCCTCTCTTTGTATCTCGTCCCCGGTGTGACTCGTTGACCTGCTGGATACTCGCGGTCCTTTTGACCTTGTCTCGGTGGGCATTATGGCTCAGTGCTTCCCCGCTGAAAATAACATTTATAGTTCCCAGTATTCGCCCGGCCGCTGCGCCCTGCTCCCTATTTTGAGGTTCACCCACAAATTCCCTCGATCCCTTTCTCCACCAATCTCTCGGACTAACCATTTTAAGGCATAACAATCGTTGGTCTCGTGATTGTGCACCTGGTGATAATCGCAGTATGGCTTGTTAGGCATTTCAGCCGGAATGGTTCGCGGCCCTTCATATCCTTGCACATTTTTTATCAACGACAATATCTCACTCAAGGTCTCGTCAGCCCGGTAGACGGTCTCCAATTCGTGGTATGGCTTCCTCTCCCTCTCGTTCTCTTGAACTACTTCCCCCCTCTTTCCGGCCTCGACGATTGTCCGCGGTATCTCTCTTTGCCCCGGTCTTTTCCCCCAGTCTTACCGCGTTCCCTCTCTTTCTCCACTGCTGATACTGTCTTGCCTCCCCTCTTCGATTCCTTCTGCATGGTATCTTCGTACCTGATGTACTTTTCTACCCGCGGGTATAATTCGTGCAAGGTCGCAATCTCGTTCTTAGCCACCCGACCGATGGACCACGTTAGGGTCGCATTGACCCCTTTCAAACGCGCTATTACCGCCGTTCTCTCGTCCAGATTCTCCACCTTTAAGGTCTCGGCCTTGAAGCGACACAGATACTCTCTGACCGACTCCGCGGATCTTTGTCTAATATTGAATAGGGCCGCGATGTCTACCACCCTCCTCTTCTGATGTATAAAATGGTCCACAAATGCCTGTTCTAGCTCTTGGAAATTCGTTATGCTCTTTGAGGGTAATCGATAGTACCAGTCGGAGGCCCCCCCCTAAGGCTAGCCGGGAACATCATGCACCGGAACCATCATACCTTGCCTCTTGCCGAGGCATCTGGCTGTCTGAAGTGATGGATGTGATCTGCCGGGTCCCGTCTGCCGTCATACCTCTCGAACCTCGGTTTGGTTGAAGCGTTTTGGTACCTCGGACGTCCATATCCATATCGTCCGCCCGGGTTCGCGATTCAAACCTGCCACCACCTGACTGGCCGCGCCCGTTTGGGCCCTTGTCTGCTGAAGATTCGCCTCTCTGTCGCTGTTAATCATTTGTTGGACCTGCTCCATTGTTAATCCGGTCACCGGATTGTCCACCAAGGTCGGTCCTTGCTCCTCACCCTCCGCTTTTTCTCTCTCCGCTTTCTCTCTCCGCTTCTCTTACCCCTGATTCTTCCTCCCTTCTCTCTTTTCTCTCCTCAGCTCCTCATTTTCCTCTCTCTCACCTTCCAATTTCTTCTCGCATGAGCAGCGGCTTCCCTCCGCCTCTTTCCTCCTCCTTCCCTCTCCTTCTTCCCACCGCCTCCGCCGTTTGCTCCGTCTCCTCTCTCTTTTTTCGGGGCCTACCCACCGCCTTCTTTGGTGCCATTTCTATCTTGTCGTCCCCACAGGGCGGCCAAATGTTACAACACAAAATAGTAATGGCAAACTCTTTCTTTAGACTCACGGATTACACCTTTGCTATCCTCAACTCTCCTCACAAGACTCTCTCTTTTTCCCCTCTTGGCCTCTTTCCCGCCTCTCTCTTTTTTTTTCCTTCCCCTCTTTTCTTCTCTTCTTCTCTTCTTTTTATATCCCTCCCCTTTCATCTCAACCCTCCACTGTCTTTTTTCATCTCGCGGTCCACTCCCTCCATGTGTAGGGTTTCAGTCACACTACCGCGTCTTTTGCCATCCCAATGTGGTGCAAGGCCCTCATGGGTTAAGTCCGGTCCGCCCAATCCCAATGCTATTTCAAGACGGTATTATGCCACTACAAATTTAATCTAGCTTTGAGGGTTAGTTCAATGCATTTGTATCCAGTTTTTAATTTCCCAACAATTATTTTTTTTATGTTAGTTTGATGTATTTGCATCCAAGTTTTGATTTCCCATTAAGTATTCTTTGAGGTCAATTTAATGCAGTTGTATCCATATTCCGAATTTCTATTAATTACTTTTTAAAATTAGTTTAATGCTTGCATTTGTATCCAGTTTCCAATTTTCTGTTAAATATTATTTGAGGTTAGTTCGATGCATTTGCATCCAATTTTCGGTTCCCCATGAATTGTTTTTTGACGTTAGTTTTATTCAATATTATATATATTTTAAAATATTTGTCATTATTGCTTTGTCGTTATTATTATTTTATTTTCATTTTCTATTATATATTTTGTGATGTTATTTTTTGTATAATTTAATTTTCCACATGTAATTTGTTTTGGTTTGGTATATAATTTATTTAAGCCCAAAGTCCACTTTAACTAAATCTCGTTATTCCACGGAATATATATAGTCATTATCTAAAAAGTAGCTACTTAAGTTAACTTAAAATAAATACGTAAGTAAAACTTTACCTACAAAATGAATTCAAATTTTGTGTGTGTGTGGATATGATATGATCAATATTAAGATCATCTTTACAATATTGCCCACTACAAAGTTTAATGATAGTAAGGCAAGTTTAATATTCTCAATATTGCCCACTACAAAGTTCAAATACTTTGCTTTTGTTTATATCTCGAGAGAACTTTAGACTACCATTTAGCTATACGGATACGATAAAACTAATAGAATCCATCTTAAAACTGTAAGCACAACATATTCTATCTAACAAAAATATTTTCTAACTATCCTATACTAATTAACGAAAATTTCCTTTATCATTGGGTGCAACGACACTTCCTGTCAATTTCATATATAGAAAAAAGAAAAAGAAAAACTTTTCCACGTGTTGACAGTGCTGCTTATGCGCTCAATAATTCCATCCAACGACGGTGGACTTCATTCCAATGCCCTTAACCCACTATTTTACATGCCTTTGGCACTAACTATAACAATAGTCTAACTGGAAAGAAACCAACATTTTAGTATCATAAGTAAAATTTAAACCCTTTAAAAACAAGATCTTATATATATGAAAGACACTCACAAAGGGAAGTAAGGCAAGCTCATTATTCTCAATATATTGCCCACTACAAAGTTTAAATACTTTGTTTTTGTTTATATCTCAAGATAACTTTAGACTACCATTTAGCAATATCATTATCAAAAGGTAAGATAACTGATTTGGGAAGACAATTGCGACACATAAACAATGAGAAACTTGGGAACATGTGAGTACACATAAAGAAAAACAAATTGAAAGCAAAGAGTGTGCAACTTCAACAAATAACACTAATAGAAAAAAGTGACTCAAGTTTTTTTGACTTGATGTTTCAGTACTAAAATAGATATAGAGATACCCAGTGAGAGATATAATTGTAGAGCCATTTTGTTAAATCATTTTTGACGCCACTTAAACAACCACCCTTAAGTTGAAGTCTCATGCCACTTAAAAGAACAGTCATACGTGAAGCTCAAAAATGAAACAATTAAGAAGAAACAATTTCTTGATAGGAATTTCTAACCCTGGTAGCTCAATGTCATATAAACCGATTGTTTACACGTTACCTATGCTAGATAATAAACTTGAATGTATACCATTTGCGTATCAAAATAACAAAAGTGTGCACAAACTGACATACCATTTACAGCTTCAATATCCTCCCCAACCATCACATGCCCATTGCCCACTACTCATAATCTCACTTTCCTGGAATAAAATTTAACAATAAACAACACTCTGTAAACATACCACAACAACATATACAAATAAATTATTAAGTTATGAGTGCATACCTCAGCTTCAGGTTCAAGGGACATTGCAGTTTCATAATGCCCATAATCAACAATAGCTAAATATCTCTTCTTTGACCTATGGACTTCCAATGTAGTTTGTGGTTGTAATAGGGGTGAGGATATTGGAATTTGGGGTAATGGGCTTGGTGATAAAACTCTTTCTTCTTCTATCAATATTGAATCGTCTTCTTCAATTATTAGAATTGTAGAAGTTTCTGGAATTTTGTTATCGAAATTGTCAGAATCGTCTTCTTCAATTGTTAATAAACTTGAATGTGTACCATTTGCATATCAAAATAACAAAAGTGTACACAAACTGACATACCATTTACAGCTTCAATATCCTCCCCAACCATCACATGCCCATTGCCCACTACTCATAATCTCACTTACCTGGAATAAAATTTAACAATAAATAACACTTTGTAAACATACCACAACAACATATACAAATAAATTATTAAGTTATGAGTGCATACCTCAGCTTCAGGTTCAAGAAACATCGCAATTTCATCATGCCCATAATCAACAATAGCTAAAGATCTCTTCTTTGATCCTCTGGACTTCCAATGTAGTCTGTGGTTGTAATGGGGGTGAGGATATTGGAATTTGGGGTAATGGGATTGGTGATAAACCTTTCTTCTTCCATCAATATTGAATCATCTTCTTCAATTATTAGAATTGTAGAAGTTTCTAGAATTTTGTTATTGAAATTGTCATAATCGTCTTCTTCAATTGTTGTTGATTTTCTGGTTTCATTTCTTCATCTTTCTTCTTCTGAATAATATTGATAGTAATGTACAACGATTAGAGCAATGTAGAAGTCTACCTACATTCTTCAAATTAAAATTATTATGTTAACCACTGACATACCTGGTACAACTTTGCTTGAATCTTCCTTTGGTCCGCAGAAAACGTAATCTGCCCCTTACCTCACCATATCCGGCACTTTCGGTGCATACAAATCTCCATCAGGCAAACTAATATAACATCACCTTCAATTCCATATATCCTTGAGAAAAAAGAGTAAGGATATAAAGAAATTCACATTAGATTACCTTGGTATAACTAAAAGAGATGGGAATGAAATACCAACAATAAATCCAAAGACAACTCCAATAATAGTTGTGAGTGAAAGCCTAGTACCATCACTTGATTTATTATTTACTCCAAAATTAATGAGAAAAATAGCTTTAAATGAATACAAACCTATAGTCAGATTATAGTACTCGCCCTGGTACTGCTTCATGAATTTTTCCCACCTTAGCACATCCTTTTCCATTTATGTTATTCTAGGCAATTTAAAAGTCCACTTGAGAAGATGTGCCAGCCATCTACACCTCATCTAAGATGTAAATAGGTTTTCTATACTCTCTGAGTAGCCAATAATCGCTAATTGTGGAATTCGAGGATGTATGCATTCTCTGCATTAATTAAGATGTATAGTTAGTAATTATTTTGCACTAATCTATGTTACATAGGGCTGAATGCCACATTTTGATGACTTCAACTTAGAGACATAATACATGTAGAGTGGGATTCTTGTCCTTGATGATCCTATTATGTATTTCTGAAATGTGGATGATGCAAAAATGTTTCGTAGCTTCTGGTCTCCCCTGTACCCAATGGCGAGGATCACTATATATGTTTCTAAGGGAGCAGTCTTGCCGTCGATTATCAACCCATCTTTGGAGGGAGAGACCTTTTTTTTTCTATTGAAGTGGAGTGTTTCACGAAGAGTGGGGTTTTGTTTCTGTCAAGAAGAAGATGGCGGTTAGGTTACGCTTAACGAAGGGTCGGGTTCTTTTTTTATTTGATAATTACTAAAATAGCCCACGCGTAGAATTGAAATAACGGACGTAGTTTTATTTTATTTTTTTCCGAACACACATGAAAAGAAAATTTTGACTTATATTAAATTAGAGAGGACACCAAATTAAGGGTTATTTTGATAAAAAGACAAGTAATTACTTTTCAAGTAGGGACTATTTTAAAAACTTTGCTGACGTGGCTTACTGTGAGCATCTTGGAAGAACCGATATTAATGTAGGTAGGATATCTAAGGATGAAAATAAATATTTGTTTCCTATTTTATCTCATACTTTTTCTTAATTAGCCATGACACGTGGATACTCTAGAAATGTTTCCTCAATTGAAGATGGTAGAGCTATAATATATACAAGGTTTTTGACCCCCGGCCATATGGCCGGGATATTTTAGATAGTTTTTGCCATAATTGTTTTATAAATTTTGCAAACTTACTTTGTAGATCTTTAATTTGTTGTTTAGGCAAAACCATCAACTACGAAATAATCAAATTGTTTCTGTTGCACACCACTTTTGCAATATTGTTGCAAAGGGAATTCTATGTGCTAAGATTGTTTTTAATGGGAATGGATATATGTAGTATAAACATCTTATTATTTAGACACTTACGTAAATACTTCGCTCAAAAGATGAACTTTCATAAAGAGTTAAGGGCTTATGAACTTTCACAAAAGATGAACTTATGTACAGACGATGATCATACCACAGTTCCATAATAATAGGGCTCAAGTGCTAGCTTGACCTTGTTAATTAACTGCTCCTTGGAGGTCATTGAAGCTAAACAACATGCATGCAAAACTATTGTCATAACTCCTGTGGTATACCGCATTCCCTAAGAGGTGTTGTATATATATGAGATTCTTTGTCATGTTTATGCATTATATCCTACGCTTAAGAGCAAGATTTACACCCTTTTGCTTCACTATATAATCTATATGGATTTTGTAGTGCAAGAGTTTCCAAGCTGGGATAGAACGTCCACCTAAGAGAAATTAAGAAAATCTTGCTTAGGTGGTAATTTCCTCAATTTGCTGAATTTAAGGAGTCACTACTTTGTATATCAAACAATTGTTTAGCTCAGGGAGCATATGATAGAAAAATATATAAATAACTAACACAAAACATATTTCAGGTAACGTAGTTTAAACTGGACCAATCAATTTCAATCTGGGATAAGTACTATAGTGATCAATTTGATAAGTAGTATAACTTGTGAATAGCATGATCATGTCTAGCTAGATGCCTCAATTCTTAGCTTGCTTGTGAATATATTGTAGTAGATGTTTGTAAAACTGTAACCATTGTAGCATTCTCGATCTATAACCACCCGGTCTTTGAATACTTACTTATCTATTAGAAAGAGGCTTCATAAATGACGCCAATACTGCACCTACACATCACATGCTCACAATTGTTATTGTATAATCTCAAAGAGTTTTTTAGGGTGACCTAATACTTTTAGCTATCGTTAAGTTTTGAGGCTATGCCATTATTTTTAGGAATATGTACGTCCTTAAGGTTCTTAGCTTTTGAGTGGGAGAGGAGACACAAATTTTGGACATGAACTCTTTTTCAAGAAAAAATATAATTAAATTGATAATATATATATATCGATAATCTGCCAAAGTTGTATATAATAATCGCTTAAGCTAAGCGCTTCTATTAAGCCAAGTCAACGTCTACCCATTTCATTGGAGTTACAATAATATATATAATTCCAAAGCTTTTTATTTTTATTTTGTTATAACTTTCCATCAACTACACTCAACTACATTCTTGAAGACATAGTTTGAATAACATTATCACACGTCTAACAATGAACAAATTGAACACAAATTGGAGCACTACTCCGTTATCACATACACTTTATTTACCAAAAATCAGTTCAATGGATCCTATACATATAACCTATACATAATCAATTCAATACATGCATATATATTCCATAATTAATATATAAATAACACCGTACCAAATAGCTAGCTTGAAGCTTTGAACATCAGACTTTTTCTACATAATTAAGGTAAAAGACTAAAGGATTAAACACCGTACCATAGGTTGAAGCCTTGAACGCCATAACCTCGACTATATAGATTTAGTATTATACACCAAAAAGAAGGCATACTACACATACCTATGGAAAGAAAGACGGGTCTTAATAATCTCTCTACCAAGAAAACCATTCCTCTTATTTCCTAATTTCGTGTCTAATTTCCTATCTTGCTCCACCGTTAGATAATATTGTGAGGTATGGAAATTTAATCAATAACGTATCTCATGCACTCACGACTGTAAATATTTGCAGCAAGTATATATCCCAACCAAGACCATGAATGTAGATATTAATGAATATCACAATATGCAATTGAAAGAATTAGTTAAATATACAAATTCATTGAAGTGAAGATCGAGTTAGTAATGGAAACCTTGCATAGGAATTCATGTTTTGAAAGCAACGAAGGGTCAAATTTCATGCTATTTGTTTCCTGATCGGATCAGAATTGATTTCTAAATGTGGCTTATATTTGTTTACCTTTTTTTCGGTATATTATATTTGTTAGTTCAAGGCTCAATTATGAAACTAAATACACAAAGATATAATTATTAAGCACTAAATTATATTTGTTTACTTAAAAGTTCAAGTTCAATTAGGAAACTAAATACATAAAGATATAATTATTAAAAGTGTCCACGTGGGAGAACTCTCTCCTGGGAGAGCGCCACCTAGGAGAGAGATTGTCCACCTCAGTCGTACTCTGTTTTAATATAGAGAGAGGTGATATAAAGATAATCCTATAATTTATCATTTATTTTTAGTAGTTTTGAAGTTTTTTATAAGTGGAATAAATAATTTTATAATTTAATTTTTCTCATGATTTTCTGTCATAATGTGGTTTTTAGGTAGTCGATACTAAGTCGTTCTTGGTAGGTTGGTACACTTCAAAGTAATGGAAAGGAACCTAGCTTTCCTTGAGGTGAGTTACATATTAATTTGGTCTTTTCTAATTACACACAAGTTGCCGAAAAAAAATATAACACTTTTACTTTCTACGGTAGTATTTTTTCATATTGTTACGTACAAAGACCAAACCCAAAAAGGGTTTTTGTGTTCTTCATATTCTCTTTTAGATCCTTTGTGAGTCTGTGCTATAGTAATCCCCAAAAAGGGTTTTTGCGTTCTCCATATTCTCTTTAAGATCCTCTGTGCTCTAGCAATCCCTTCATTGCCTCCACTTGCAAGTCATGTATGATTTTTTGCGGTTCAACTAACAATCTTTAGATTTTTTAGATTGTCTTTCTATCGCACTATGATGCTTTAAATGTGGTTTGGATTCAGTTTTTCTGTGCCTGGACAAAAACCATCTCCACAGTAACCTACTCTTAACGATTATTTGACACACCAGGATGGGCTTATCACTTCATAAGAAAAGTCTAACTTCCCTAGCAACTCTGTTAAAACTTAAAAGTAGTCAAAAGAAAGGATAGTTACATTAGAAACTACATATGATCCTGGCATACTAGGACGTCAATAGTTCACCACCTTTAATTGGGAAATGAAGTATACACCAAAAACATCCCTAAGGATCCCAACAAATTGGAATTAGATGAAGGTTTTGAAGTGCCTGACGATACCAATGCATTTGGCCAAACATTCAGACCTCTATCATTTTTTTAAGAATCATTCCAATCACTAAGTTTTCATTGTGGTACAATATTTTGACGACGTTGACACATAATTTATTTGACTACAGGGATTATGATGCTGATAGTCAAAGAAAGGAGTGCGTTGAAGAATTTTATCAGACCCAACACATTAATTAGTCGTATGATTTCGTAAAAAATGATTTAGTCCTATGTCCGATCCGATAATGGCCCGGCCCGAAATCTATAATAGTTTTATGTGTTTTATATTTAATATTATTAATATATCTATTATATTTATTGAAAGTTGACATAGAAAATTGGAAACCATATTGATTAGTATTGTGTCTGCCACACAAGGGATGTGGGTTCGATTCTTGCCACTTACAAATTTTAGAAAAAAATAACAGTTTCCATGTATTGCTAACGGACTTAGGCTTGGCCCGAATCTGAACTTGCCCAATAGGACTTAGGCCAGGCTTGGACTCAAAATATCAAATATGATTTGGGTATGGTTTGGTGACATACATTTTCCTGAGGGGTACTTTAGGTAATAGAGCAAATATGGATGATTTGGTTTGGTGACATACATTTGTGTTTATCCCCGAGGGGTACTTTAGGTAATAGAGCAAATATGGATGACTTCTAAATGGGGGACTTTTGTGATGATTCAAATTTTGGGGGGTAAACACAAATGCATGTCTAAAAATAGGGGTTTTAACTAATTAACCCTTTAGTTTTTTGTCTCTCCTAAGTTAGAGAACAGTGATTGACTTAGACGAAACTAGGGAAATAAATGATTAATTTTCTATCGATTAATTATGTTCGTCAAGAATTCACTCCAAAACACAGTAAACTTAATTAGGCATTGAGTTCAACTCATTAGAACCTTGAGCCTTTGTGTTCTAAACATTACAGCTCTAAGATATTAGGTTCTAACCATTAGAGTTCGAGGCATAATGGTGTTTTCCCCCGCAAATGCATAACAACATCAGTTGCCATTGGTCCTTTTTCTCTTCCAATATTTTTCTTCTTTTATTCTTTCTTTGGGTTTTAAAGGTAGTAAATTTCTTTAGGTATGACAAACCTTGAGTGTGCCATTAATGACCAAATTCTAAAACTAAATTTCATATGTATATAAGTGATGTTAGATCATCACCAGCAGTTGACTTTGATTGAACTTTTGCGAGAAGCTGATGAGAAATACATATCTGATTCCTTTTAATGCTTAGAGTTGACAGTTTATCTAGATAATCTATGACCTTGACTTAACAAGATATTCGATGAGCAATATAAATAGTTTTCTTTAAATAAATTTTTGATGTTTCAAGGGCTTGTTCGCAATCTCAGGTGATATAATGGGCGATGTTTCACGATTTTGCGATGATCTCAAGTAAGAAGTCAAACTAAAAAATTATCATGAGCATTATGAAGCTCTTTATGACATTGGATTCATTGCAAATGTCCGTCTGAATACTTTCTGGCACCCTTGATAGATTTCATTATGTTTTATTTTCTACTTTATTAATATATTTGTGTGTCATTATGCTTTAGTTAAACCATTATTGAAATTCGTATTCATCTGCAAAACAAATCCTTGGTGATGAACTTTAGAACAAAAGGGTAACATGTTCAATCTTAGAGGAACTCCTTATCATGGTTATTGTTAACATATAGAACGGAAGGATACATTCATAGATATGTGCTTATGAGCTTAGACTTCTGATGTGAATGCAGAGTAATTTTATATTTTTAGTATATAGTCACTGCAGTGAATTGTGGAAGTGTCTTATTTGTTAGAAAAATGGATGTGTAATTGAAAGTTCAAAACATGGAACTTGGATTTGCACAAATCCATTAAGAAATGAATGAGTAATTTGTCTCCCAAGTTACCCCACTTAAGATGAAATAGGTTTTATTTGAAATAGTACGTAAAGAGAGAAAGACCTTTACGAAATAGTGTAACGGTTTGAAACGTTGTATTATGCCGAAAAGGTGAGACCTTTCGAAATAGGCACTGGTTCGAAACAGTGTTTTATGTCGAAATGGTGTAACCTTTTGAAATAGGCACTGGTTCGAAATAGTGTTTTATGCCGAAATGGTGCGTCCTTTTGAAACATGTGACTTTTCAAAGAGGTGCCTAATTTTTTCAAAGAGTCACTGTGTTGTTTCGAAAAAGCACTTCTCACCTATAAATAGTGGTCGGATTTGGAGAGAAAGACACACCAGATCACACATTTATGATCTTTCTCTTCTCCCTCTGTTCTTAGTCAAATACTATGCTGTGTTCGCTGATTTTGTAGAATTGAAATGCTAGCTTTCTATAGAAGAAAATTCATTTCTATCTTGGGAGACAGTTTCCCATCAACCTTCAAGCATCGTGAGGGGGAAAATTTGTCTTAAAGACATAGTGTTTCTACACTAGGCTCGGATTTAACAAAGAAGTACAAGGCACTTACAAGACAAATATTTTGTACTGTTTGGTGATTGGTAAATAGTAAGTACATTTAAGTTGTATATTCCTAACAACTTAAGATAGATTCCTTGCCTTGAATTAATTTTGTTGAATTAATTTTGGTTATACTTATTGTTAATGCACTAACAATCTTGAAGTGTTTTGTTCACGTTTCGTTGAGAAGCGATGGTCAAAAGATTGATATGTGGTAGAAACGTTTTCTTGCCATAGTTCATCACTATGATCTTTCCATGCGATGGGACAGGTATGTATTTCTAGTTAATTACACACTCAGAAATTATATTTTGGCAGTTGTTTAGTAGCGAACACTAAGGTGACCTTCGAAATTCTTTCAATCCGTTTGAAGAAATATGAAAGAAGGGAATGGTTCACGTACTGATTGAATGGAAAGTCGATTTGCGTCGATGAAGTGCTTGAAGCACACTAGTTTGTGTCCAATTTAATGGACGTCAAGTAACTTAAATAATCACCATGGTCTTTGTAATGGTCTTGGCGCCATATAGTTTGGGTTTAAACAAAGATGGTTCATTGAACATGCATGGGTGGAATTAAAGTGAACATGACGAAAATGTGCGATTGTTTGAAAAGGCAAACACTTGGAAGCATAACCAAGATATTTCGAACAAGACACCGCCTGTTGGTAAGATTGATAGGGTTATATACTAAAAACATTACTTTTCTATTAACTCTAATTCTTTATTTTTTGAATGAGAATCATATGAGCAAATGTTATGCATATTATATATGTTATTAGTTATATGCATGCGTCTAATACTTTATGTTGTAGATGATATGGTGTGTGATGACACACAGAAGATCATATCATCAATACCTTATAAAGTATAAGTAGACGTTCACAACCTAGATGGATTTGGACAAACTATTGGTATGGTTGTAGTATAATATGGTATTAGTCTATCGTGACTACAGGATTACACTAGCACACTTTGTGTGTATTGAACAGGACCAAGTAAAGTTGTTTATCTTTATACTGACTATATAAGAGAATAAACACCTCTATTATTATGGATGTTTGTCCTCTTAATCTGGATATAATAACAGGCACTTACGTACATTGTACATTGCTTTAAATCATCAATGAGTGAGATTCATTTATGAATCAACAAACTCGATAGATTGGGTAATGATATTGTATGTAAGGTGTCCTGTTGATTATAGAAGGAATCCATGACCCGCAAGAAGTCGGGTTGAACCATTCGATGCAACCATAACGGTTCCTACAAAGATAAGGTTCAAGACTTGGAGTTTTTGTGACTCTTTGTGAACATAACCAATAACCAACAGAAGTACTAAATGGTTGACTATTCAGTCTTGTGAATATCAACATACTTGTAAGCAAATTGAGGTTTTATAAGTGTTTAGATACCATATGAATGATAGGTGACATTCTTTAACAAGACGCCTCACTTGAAAAACATACATCTAAATGGTTTTCCAATTTATCAACTTTGTCATGAGAAATTGGAAAAATGTGGGGGATTATGTATCTCCTTGAATTAATCCATTCAAAATTAGAAATTTGTTAAAGCATTACTCAAAAGATATCGAATGTGGTGTTTTACTCTAGGAGAGATGCATACATTTCAAGAAAATCCTCATAACAAACGTGCATAACAAGGTCCACTATGGAATCAGAATTCATAGCGTTGGCTTTGAAATTTCTTAGAGGATATTCCAAACTGGCCTAAACCTGTGCCAGCAGTGTGTATACACTGTGATAGCCAATCCGCTATTGGTAGAGCACAAAGTAGCATGTATAACGGGAAGTCTCGGCACATCTGTCGTAAACATAACACCGTTAGACAATTGCTCTCAAATGGAGTTATATCAATCGACTATGTAAGGTCAAAAGATAACATTGCGGATCCGTTTATAAAATGTTTAATATGAGAGCAAGTGGAAAGATTATCAAGAGGTATGGGCTTAAAGCTTTTGATATGATCAACCAAGAGTCCTCATAATGGAAAAACCAACCTAGTTGACTGGAGATCCCAAGATTTAGGTTCAATGGGCCAACTGAATTATGTCTGTGACTCAATAAGCATTGAAGAGTAATATTATATTCTAACCCATTCCTATATACGACAGTGCATATCTGCTGCGAGACCCAAAATAAGTCAAACTTTTAATGATTTACTATATCTTGGAAAGTTATGTTATCCAAGTGGAGTATTGCATGATACTCTTTATAGGAATCACCTATGTTAGTGCAAAGTGGGGCCGCTTCTATGAGAATTTAAAAAAGGCAAATGTCTCAAAAGCACTATCTGAAACCAAGAAGTGTTCAAGGCCAAAATAAACATAAACGTGAGAACCAACATTATTCAAGAAGGTACTGCGTGAAGATGATTGTCTAGGTTTATATAAATGGCTGACAGTTCAAGGACATTAATTGAAGTCTACTGATCATCTAATTAAATCTGATCCTCTTTCACTAAGGCAAGTTCAAGGCCTCCCATGCTACTTGATCTGATGCGTTATTTTTTCATTTGTAAAAGAACAGAAATCCATTGTTTATGATAGAAAAAACCAAATCTTCATTTATGTGGGGGATTGTTAGAAAAATGGATGTGTAATTGAAAGTTCAAAACATGGAACTTGGATTTGCACAAATCCATTAAGAAATGAATGAGTAATTTGTCTCCCAAGTTACCCCACTTGAGATGAAATGGGTTTTACTTAAAACAGTACGTAAAGAGAGAAAGACCTTTCTGAAATAGTGCAACGGTTCGAAATGTTGCATTATGCCGAAAAGGTGCGAACTTTTGAAATAAGCACTAGTTCAAAACAATATTTTATGCCGAAATGGTGCGACTTTTCGAAATAGGCACTGGTTTGAAATAGTGTTTTATGCCGAAATGATGTGTCCTTTCAAAATATGTGACTTTTCAAAGAGGTGCCTAACTTTTTCAAAGAGTCACTGTGATGTTCCGAAAATGCATTTCTCACCTATAAATAGTGGACGAATTTGGAGAGAAAGACACACCATATCACACATTTCTGATCTTTCTCTTCTCCCTTTGTTCTTAGTCAAATACTATGTTGTGTTCGCTGATTCTGTAGAATTGAAGTACTAGCTTTCTATAGAAAGAAATCCGTTCTATCTTGGGAGATAGTTTCCCATCAACCTTCAAACACCGTGAGGGGGAAAATTTGTCTTAAAGACATAGTGTTTCTACACTAGGGTCGGATTTAACAAAGAAGTACAAAACACTTACAAGACAAAAAGTTTGTACTGATTGATGATTGGTAAAGAGAAAGTACATTTAAGTTGTATATTCCTAACATTATTTGGGACACTGTTAAAAACTTTTAATTATATTAATTGCCGCATTAATGTGCTTTTGAACAATGTTCTTTAGGGATTACACAGCTGAAATGATTGGTATTTTACCATGCCCAATATGCAATGAACAATGTATGTTTTTTAAATGTGGCAGTGTTTGATATCAGTGTATTCTGAGTTCTCTTTCTTACAGATATTGCACAAATTAGCCAGTCGTGTCAATAGAATAATGTGGAGCTATTCAGAGATAAACCCTTCTATTTCAGTTTTCTTTTATTTTTTAGACTAAATCTGGAGTTCTACTTGAAAGGAACTATGTCATAACGCTCTCAATTATTTCGGAGTTTATGTTCGTGATAAAAAACAGAAGAATAAAACTTTATATTCATGTTGCCTCAAATGTCAAATCATAACACAAGAACATGGATGCGCCTAAAAGATATGATATGATCAAGTCTAAGGACGTTGCTCTCTTGAAACTGAAGTATGTACGTCATTTTATCAGTGTTCTAATCTCTCTAACTCTATTCTATTGACTTTTAATTTCCTAGAAACACATTTTATTTTCTCACATAATTTGAAGACATTTGTTATACTATAAGCATTACTTGCAGACTGTAAATTGTAAGCTGTAAAGTGGTATTACTTTGGCTTAGAAGAATGACTTGATTGGTAATAATCTACATTTCTTGACACTTTTTGAGTGTTATTGATACTTATTGAGGATAAAAAAAAACTCATGAGAAGCATGCAAAATTTGACTCTAGACAAGGTATAACTCAGCCAGTGAAGCTTTGGAGGCAAGTTGGGGGCTGATATGGCTGTAAGTTCAATCAAAATTGTCGATTGACCTTCGACAAAGGAGACATTGGTGGAAGAAGGGGCAGATGCAAGACGTCTAAAATTGTTCTGCAGTAGCTTTCCTCTCACAAAGTAAGGGTAGCACCTTTATTTCTTACTTCGAAAATATCATCATCTCTTATCCTTTATTTGGAGCTCGATCTCGGTGATCTTTTATGAGTGGTTCATGTGATATAGTGTTAATATACTAGTATTTGCCTGTACCGTACAGCACGGGCACGACACAGATACGTGCATTTTCGACTCTCCGACGCCATATGCCCCCCCTACGACACAGATATGCGCGCCTTTGGCGCAGACGAGCATCCGTCCTTTCCCCTGTAGGAACCGTTATTTCAGAATGAATATTTCTACAAACCGCGATAACCCACGCGCAGCGGAATCAATGGGGTTCTCATGATTTTGAATAGAAAAAATACCTTTGAATCTGATTTAGATAACTCTGAGAATCCAAGCTTTATCAAATCCGAAATCAACCCCTTGATCTTCTTTTGTATTCCTTTAGAACAGATTGGACGTTATGTGGGCAACGATCTACCAATCCCCTTCTTTCTCACAAAGCTAGATCCAATTTTGGATCTATCCTTCCTTGCCTCTTTTTCAGATCCAATGAATAGTGAATTTCGGCTAGAGAGAGATTATTCTATTTATAGGCTATAACAGGGACCATGAGGAGAAATTAGGGTTGGGCCTCCTGACGGGCAAGCTTCCCATGTTCGCCCAGAACACACGGCCTAAGTCCGTCAACAAATGACTTATTCCACTAAAGGCCATTGTTGCACTACCGCCCTAATCCCAAATTACGTGTCAGCGTTTATGGGATCCATATTATATGCTCATTGATCTCTCCGTGTTTAAGATATCGAATGTCCGTTGATTAAGTCAAGTTACTGACAACTACATTAATCAACTTCTTATGTCCTTGAGTAGTACCACTCAACCTCATTGTCATGTTAGAATAAATCCACCTACAGGGTTTACATGACAATCTTTTTGAGCTCCTCAAGGGGACATCAATAACCCGACTTCTTGCGGAACACAGATTCCTTCTATAATCAACAGCACACCTTACATACAATGTCATTACCCAATCCATCGAGTTTGTTGATTCACAAATGAATCTCACTCATTGATGATTTAAAGCAATGTACAATGCATGTAAGTGCCCGTTATTATATCCGGATTAGGAGGACAAACATCCATAATAACAGAGGCGTTTGTCCTCTTATATAGTCAGTATAAGGAGAAACAACCTCACTTGGTTCTGTTCAATACACACAAAGTGTACTAGTGTAATCCTATAGTTAAGATAGACTAATACCAGATTATACTACAACAGTACTAATGGTTTGTCCAAATCCATCTAGGTTGTGAACGATTACTTATACTTTATAAGGTACTGATGATATGATCTTCTGTGTGTCCACACCATATCATCTACAACATAAAGTATTAGACACATGCATATAACTACTATGCATAACATTTGCCCATATGATTCTCATTCAAAAAATGAAGAATTAAAGTTAATACAAAAGTAATGCTTTTAGTATATAACCCTATCACCCCCCCCCCCCAGTACGACATAGATACGCGTGCCTTCGATGCCCCGCATTACACGATCTGCCCCGTCACGATATAGATACGCCAACCCTTCGGCCCTCGACGCATCCCCCTCCCCATTTTTTTTTTAAAATGAGCCCATACTCATGTTTCTAGAGCCCAACAACCCATAAAAGTTCAGCCCCAAAAGCAGTCCAGACTTTTTTTGTGTGGGGTGGGTGAGGTAAGAAAAACTTTTAAATTCACCCTAAAAAAACTTATCCCAGAAAAACATTTTAGTGGTTATGGTTAGGGGTGGCACGACCACGTATCAACTTGTGAGGTGGAATTTGTCAACCCACTCCACCATTCTTTGTTATATAGACTAGTATTTGTCCGTGCCGTACGACACAGATACGCTTACCTTCGGCGCCCCCGATATGTATTCGCCGCTGAACGACACAGATATGCGCGCCTTCGGCGTCCCCGACCCCACGCGCATTTGCCCCCCGCCCCTCTCCCCTCGATACGACACAAATACTCGCGCCTTCGGCGCCCCCAACGCACATCCGCCCTCCCTACTCATGTTTCCATAGTACGTCACAGATCTGGCAAGCACCGGCCCCGACGCGGCAGATCCGTCCCCGATTTCGACACGATACACGCCGCCGGCACATCCGCCCCCTACTCATATTTCCAGAGCCTAACAATATATAAAAGTTCAGCCCAAAAATAGTCCAGGCCTTTTTTGTGTGGGGTGGGTGAGGTGATAAAAACTTATAAACTCACCCCAAAAAAACTTGTTAATTCATCCCAAAAAAATATTTTAGTAGCTATGATTAGGGGGTGGCATGACCACGTCTCACCTTGTGAGTTGGAATTTGTCAACCCACTCCACCCTTCTTTGTTATATAGAGGATGGAAAGAGGTTGTTGCTACTGAACTTGTGAGACGTACTGGTCCTATCCCATTTGTTGCACCCGTTTAAGGAGAAAGAAAGTTGCTCTCTTTTAAATATAGACACTTACAAGGAAAAATTAAATATCAAATTATATAAGTGTCTTGTTTATTATCTATCCACTATTTCCATTTTCATTTCCTTTTATCGGTTCTCTTTTACATAACTATCCATCACTTTCCAGGAAGAGGAAATTGTTTCCCATGAAGCATGACTACAAATATGTAATGGTTTAAGTCCAAAAGGAATTACCATATCATTAGTGATGCCGGTATTATTATACATGGTTACCATACTATTATTATTATTATTATTATTATTATTATTATTATTATTATTATTATTATTATTATTATTATTCGATGAATAGTGCCATATAAAAAGAAAGGCGACACTAAATTACCATACAATCATGTTGTTGTTATTTTCATTGAAAATTATGATTGCATATGGATGGGTACAGGACTAGACACGGATGATAACAACATTCTAAATAAATAAATAAGAATTTACAACTATCGTTAAACCAAAAACTACTAATTTAATAAAAAATATGTAGCAAGCCCAGCCATTGGCGGGCTGATTTGCTAGTATTATTCATGTTATTTAATAGACCATTCAAGATTTCCCAAGACTTTGAATAATTTGTTTTTGTGAGATGATTGATCGTTATAACCTGATACTCCAAGTCTCCAATAACATAAAATAATTTAAATCTGTAAACAAACAAATAAATATAGTCATAAAACAATTTACCACAGTTCCAATCTAGGAGATTAATTATTAAAAAGAAAAAAGAAAGAAGTCTATCCAATTCGAAAGTAAAAATTGTTGGTGATGGTGTATATATATATATATATGGCCGCGGTATTGACACTCCACTTTATGGAATTGGCACCCCTTTGACCAATTCAAAGGTACTGGCATCCTTCCATTAATCACATAAAAGATACTCACGGCAAGAAGTTGTCGCGGGATCGCACAATCCACGGCATCAGGTTGCCGCGAGATCCTATGTCCCACGGAAGGTAGTTGATGTGGGTCTTTTTAATTTTTTTTGTTTTTTTAATAGCCACCGTAAAAAAAATTAGTTGCCACGAGATGGTTGTATTCCTAAAATAGAGTCTTTGCTTGTGTTAATTATCAAAACTCTTATTCATTAATTTGATCACAAATTTTTCTTATAGCATGTGAAAATATTTGCCGCGAAATAACAAAATTATGCCTTGATTGTACATATTTTTTTGTCATGGTTTTGGTGTGTTGTTCTTGGAGTGTATAAAGAAGCTTTAAAGAAGAAAATGAGATATCCATATGTCGTGTGTGTTCAATACGTAAAATTTGAAGTGAAAAAAAATAAAAAACACAAAAAAAATATTCCGCAACAATTGCCTGCCATGGGATATGAGATCTCGCGGCAACTGCCTGCCGTGGGATATGGGATCTCGCGGCAACCCGATGTCGTAGAACTATCGGGCATGTGGGGTGTAAAAAGACATATAAGAAATAATCATTATTGTTTTACTTTTGTAAGGGTATCTCCAATGGAGAGTGTATATATACATCTTTACATAAGTGCTACATAGGTGCCACTAGGATTTTATGGCCCCTCTTACACATTAATAGTTTCCATATCCATAATGGTATCCAATGCAACAAAGTTTAAGAATATGTAAAATTAAAAAATTGAGAAAAACCAACGGTCAAAGTCTGTCGCAAGGGGTTTAACCAATAAATAAATAAAACGCACGTCACTTTGAGTAACATCCGTAGTTTATTAAAACTGGACCAACAGACGTGAATTTAAGTGATGTACGAATTTCTTTTTAATTGGGACGTTACTTCAAGTGACTCCCGAGATGTTTATTAACTAATAGGCGGATGGGGAATTCCTCACACCCTCTGTTAACTATTAGCTTATCATCTGGGATTTACACCCCCGATTGGAAATATGTTTTTGATATTTAGAGTGTAAATTTTACACTTTAAACAATTTACACCCTCTTTTGGAGATGCCCTAAGTGACGTATATACACTTGTATATTTTGTGTATATTTTGGGGTGGGGAGAAGTATATGCCATTCGGATAATCGCGCCTCGTGAATATTATAAGGGCGTTCATCTTCAATCTAACGCTCCGTGCACCTGCTTCATCTACGCGTTTGCATCCCTCTCCGTATGAACTGGTAATTCCACTCTTATCCCATCTCTAAATTCAATATCTCTTTCAAACTAATCCTAAACAAAATGAATTCCCCACCCCAAAACCCATTACCAAAATTAAAACCCTTTGCATTTTGGGCATCAGCTATTTTAGTTCTATTTCTAGCTCTCTCTTTCACTTTACCCAACACCAAATACTTCAACCCTTTAAGCCCCGGTTTGATTCATAGACTTGTAACATTTTTTCACTCAACACAACTTGATAAACAAGCCCACTCAAGAACACCAAGTTCCTTGCCATCCAATTGTGTTTTATGGATGGCACCTTTCCTTTCAGGTGGTGGGTATAGTTCAGAAGCATGGTCTTACATTACATCTATACATGATACTATTAAAAACCCAACGTTTAGATTAGGTATAGAACAACATGGAGATTTAGAGTCTGTAGAGTTTTGGGAAGGTTTGTCGAAAGAGAGTAAGAAGTTGGCTTTTCAGCTTTATAATACACAATGTAGGATGAATGAGACTATTGTTGTTTGTCATAGTGAACCAGGAGCTTGGTATCCTCCTTTATTTCAAACAATGCCTTGTCCACCTACTGGTTATGATGAGCCATTGTTTGTTATTGGTCGAACGATGTTTGAGACTGATAAGGTTAATGAGAATCATGTTAAGCGATGTAATCGAATGGATTCTGTTTGGGTTCCTACTGATTTTCATGTTTCTACATTTATTCAAAGTGGGGTTGTTCCATCAAAGATTGCCAAGATTGTACAGCCTGTTGATGTGAACTTCTTTGATCCATCAAAGTATAAGGCATTGGATATTGGTTCTAGAGCAAAACTTGTTTTAGGTTCGAAAAGTTCGTTATCTGGTCAGAAGGAGAGAAAGTTTGTTTTCTTGAGCATTTTCAAATGGGAGTATAGGAAAGGATGGGATGTGCTGTTGAAGTCATATTTGAAGGAATTTAGTAAGAGTGATAGAGTTGCTTTGCATCTATTAACGAATCCTTACCACTCTGATAGTAACTTTGGGAGTAAGATTTTAGACTTTGTGAAGGATTCGTTATTTGAGGAGCCGGTTAACGGTTGGGCACCAGTTTATGTGATAGATACCCACATTGCTCAGGTGGATCTTCCTAGAATTTACAAGGCAGCTGATGCATTTGTGCTCCCATCGAGAGGAGAAGGTTGGGGTCGTCCCCTTGTGGAGGCCATGGCAATGTCGTTGCCAGTCCTTGCAATGAATTGGTCTGGCCCGACTGAGTATTTGACAATGGAGAACAGCTACCCCCTGCCTGTGGATGAAATGAGCGAAGTAAGGGAAGGCCCATTCAAGGGTCATAATTGGGCAGAACCTTCAGTTGAGAAGCTTCAAGTGTTGATGAGGCATGCGATGAGCAATCCTGAGGAAGCTAAGGGTAAAGGTATGAAGGCTAGGGAAGACATGATAAGGAGGTTCTCTCCTGAGGTTGTAGCAGATCTTGTTGCTGGTCATATAATGAAGATATTCAGTAGGAACTTAAAGTAGATTATTGCTGTGGAACACTTTCTAGATGCTTCGTTATAGTTCAAAGTAAAGAAGACTGAGAACTTTGATTAAGCTGCAAATTTGAAGAGGTATCTATGCTTATGTGCAGTAGATGGACAACTGAAGGCCTGTTAATGAGCCAGTAGAACCTTTGTGCAAGTATAACAACCAGCATTCACATGGTAGAAAGATAGAAAGATAGAAATCCAGTGTAGAGAAATGTAAAGACTTTTTGTACCATGAACTAGCCAAGGAAAACTTGTTTTACGCTTATCTGTTGTTTCCTGACCTCTATATACTTTTTCTCTATCTCAGTTTGTTGTTTCTATCATTCTAACTCTTAGCTTCCTCTGGATTTCCTGCGAGTCTCTTTTTTCATTCTCTCTGTATGTTCTCTATTCTCGGACAAAGCGTATTTACAATTTTTGCAATGGTTACTTTATCCTTAAGCGTGGCTCGCTACTCTTCCTGTCTTCCAACTTACATTTGAACTTGGAGTTTATTAGAATTGTTGCAATTTTGCACTGTCCCAGTTTTGGATAACTTGCATCTACTACTCTTCCAACTCAAATTTGCCTCTTCCTGTTCTGTTTGTCTCGGTTCTCACATAATAAGCAAGCTCTTTGTTTCTTACATCATTAAGGGTCTTGTGTGTGCACTGTGCCTGTTTAGGGGGCGCTTTTGGTGTGTAACTTTTTTGTAAGGTCAGTTTAATATGTACATAGAGTATGGTAGAAAGTATCTACTGTCCTGAATCCTGATATCTCATTGAACAAAATATGCATACACTATATAGAGGGTGTAACCACCTTTCCCGTGTATGGCATTATAGTTAACAAGATTTGAGTGCTACAGATGATGAACTGTAGTGAGGTGAAGGGAGTGTTCCCGGCTTCCCGTGTGGTTTGGATTTAATTGACTTTCAGCATGTTCATAATACTTGTGAAGAGGCGAGACGATGAAGGAAAATGTATTCCAAGTCATTCACAGTGACGCTCAGTGCTGTATGGAGAAACATGCTTCATTGTGGGTTCAAATGCTTAGATAGTGTATCTGCAGCATATGTCCCCACTAATATGTAGCCAGTGCACGGACACAGACGCAGCGACCAAGTTATATCTCAAAAAGGTAGGACGCGGAAATTAATTAATATTTATAATTTTATTTTATATAAATTAAATATTAAAAACTAAATTAAATGTATCAACATTTATAAATTTAAAACTATTAAAGATAAATAGCCACAAAATTAAATTTAATATTTTCTAATCAAACTTTAAAAACATCTCATAAGTCTTAACAAAACAAAAAATGAAAAAATTGAATTTTTTAATATTATTTTGATTTATTTTTTATTTTTTTAGGTCAAAATCCGCATTCTGACTATTTTGACCGCGTCCTGAGTGCGTCTTGACACATGTTTCGGTTTATTTAGCCAATCATGCAGTTGGCTTATGGTGCGGCAGCTAGAAATTTGACATGCATATTTTGCTATATATTGGATCCTGAGTTTTTGATATATATCGCCAGTATATCAGAAAAATCAAACGGATCTAGGGCTCTAGGGCCTAGGCACAAAGACACAAAAATATATATAAAAAACAATATATATCGTTTATTGTTTTTCCAACTTTCCATACAAAAGTTTTCGGCAAAATTCCATTTCCGTTTGGCACCCGTCAACAGGCGGGAAAATGTGAATTTTCAAGTGAACTTAAATATAAAAACAAAAAGCCGAACTTTGAAATCAATTACTTAAAAATTCCATCAATAAAAACAATGCAATCCAAAATAAGTTGTTTCTTCAAACCTTCTTCCTCTTCTCAGACACTCACCAATCCATCTCCACTTACAGACCCAATCGATGACATCCCACTCTTCAATACAACAAAGGAGCCAGAAATTCGTATAACCTACACACGTCGAACACCAAAGACAGACGATCTCTCCAGGTAACTTTTTCTTACATCTCATTCCGTTTTAAATTTTAAGTTATGCACTTGAGGTGTTTGAGTACTTGTTTCAATGTTGCTTTTTCTCGGTTGTTTGGTCAACGCAGAAGTGATGAGAAAGAGGGAGAAGAAGACACTGGGGAAAAGCGAAGTGGTTTTGGTTCGGTTGGTGGACTTGTAAAGCCGATAGGGAAAGTTTTGAATAATAAGAGAAGTTATGCTCAGTTTCATTTGGATTTTGGGCAGTCTAATTTCGTTCTACATGACTGTTCGATATGTGGGCTAAAGTATGCGCGTGGCGAGGAAGGAGATGAGAAGGTTCATAAGGAGTTTCATAAGAAATTCACTCATGGAATCCCATTCAAGGTCATTCATCTCTTTTCTGTGATAATTTTTATAATTGCTATATCCATTGTAGTACTTTGTTTGTCTCTTAATCATCTCTTTGCAGGGTTGGCGCAACGAAAGAGTGATTCCAATGAATTTGAGTGAGGGATCGCGCATCATTTTGGTGTTAGATTCTGATCCACCTGCTCAAAAGAACAAGGTTCGGCTTGTTTTCTCATTGTTCTTCTATCTAAACTAGGCAAATAAAAATGAAATGTCTGATTTGGACAATTTTGTGTTAGCAGCTTCAGGAGGTCGCAAAGATGATGGAAGAAGAGCTTGGTTCGAGCGATGGATGGCTTCTAAATAAACTCTGCAAGGTACTCTATGCTCTCCCATTTGATTAGGATGTTGAGGCTTACATCTCTCCATGTGATCTTACTTTATATTGTTTTCAGGTATATCTTTTCATCTCTGCTCAGAGAATTGCTGGATGTCTAGTTGCAGAACCAATAGTATCTGCTTACAAAGTTCTCCCATGCTCAGCAGTTCAGAAGAGCTCAGATTGCGCAGTTCGGAAAAGCTTCAGCTGCAGTAACTCAAAAGCTGATGAATCAATTTCGAATGTGCTCCAGTTTGGAACTGTGAATTTTCGGCGTGAAGTTATAAAAAGAGTCCCTTCTGTTCATAAAACATATTTATCTGAAGACCACATTGGAGCAATAATTTGCGAGGAAGTAACTGTACCAGCTTCTTGTGGCATTAGAGCCATTTGGGTTACACCTTCGAACAGAAGAAAACATGTTGCCACCAAATTGCTGGATGCTGCGAGGTAAGATGTGTTTCCTTTCTTGTCAGTAATAACCAGTATTTCTCTATCTGTTTGGCTTTTGACTTGTGGTACGTTTTTTGCTTTTATGCAGGACGAGTTTCTGCACAGGTTATGTTTTAGAACAATCTCAGTTGGCATTCTCTCAGCCTACGTCTGCAGGGAAGGCATTGGCGTCAAATTATTGTTGTACTGAATCATTCTTGGTCTATGATATTGGTTTGAACAGCTAATCATTGATAGATTTACTCTCTTGATTATTTCTGGGATAAGAATGGATAGTATTTTCAATGCCAAACTCAATGATTCTAAATAATCAGTATAGTATCATATCACTGATTGAGAAAAGGATAATAGTTTTTTTTTTTAATCTCATTCTCTGCTTTGTAAAATATCAAATGGCCCTTTACATTGATATACATACGTAACGGCTTTAGTGTCAAGAAGTCTAGTATAGAAACAAATGGAATACAAGACAAATTTATTGATGTAGTGTTCTTCCTTGGTCTCAGACCAAAAGGGTAACCAACATTTCAAAAATAAGCATACTGCAATAACTCATGATAGACTGTCCTGTAATTTGGTACAATGAAGAGGAAGACAAAAGTTAGTTGTCTCATACTTGCAGGAGAACAAGCCATTATTTCATCCATGAAGTTAAATCAAGAGATCTTGGTCCAGCAGTTCAACAGTCTATAGAGATCCAGCTGAACCCAATTGAAGATGGGGTGCAAAGACCTTCAAAACTTCCTCGTAAACAGGTTTCTTAAAATCCACAGCCTGGTCAACCAACAAAAGAAAGGAGAGCATAAATATAACAATGATCATTATCTTACGACGTATCAACATCAATGTAGGTTCAACTTACAAGTTCTATCACTTGCTGGGGTGTCACCCATGACCACTCTGCAAACTCTGGCTTCTCAGTCCCATCTCCCAAAAGATTGATTTCTTCATCATTGCCAGTGAATCTAAAAAGAAACCTGCTTGATCAAGAGATAAAGGATCAGATAAAATACAGTAACCTGAAGTATGAAGTTCTGCAAGTTCCAAAATTCCAATATACTGTATATGTACATAAAGACTAAAGAGTGGCCATTCAACTCATCCTAAAGGAAGTACATATGCCCATTCAGGATGTCAGAACATAAAAACCACTTAAGTTTAGTTGAGACAAGCTATTCAACGTATTGGATAGAAGTAGAAGGAATTTTTGAAAGAGTGATCCACTGATCAGTTTTTCAAGTTCAGTGTGTAACTTAAATAGACGAGCTAGGTACATCAGCATTTCACAAAATATGAAGGGTGACACAAGCTCACTTGAGCAGGTCCCATGTGGGCACTTCCTTCGTGAAACAATACAAGTCCAATGCCCCATCAGGGGCCTTGTAACGATTTGCCTCAAAATCCTCTATTACACATGACAGATCTTCCATTTGGTGCAGAGGCTCTACTGACTGCTCCTAAAGATAGGAAGAAATATCTTTAGCATCAACACCAAGAGCAGAGTTGGCGTGTCATCACTATTTAAAACCATCTGATCCATTCCTTATCTTTGAAGGACGGAAAGGAAGAACGAGGAGAAGTTTAAAGCAGCAGGATTTCCGAATCAAGTATTATGGGGATAAGATGATCCATCCCAGACACCACCTCATGTGACCACAGTACTTTATTTAAATCGGAAGCAAATTACAGACAATATATTTTAAGTGAGTATAATGTGCTTCCAATTTCTTACCACTTCTGTGCTTGACCTTTCCAGTTTGTTCCCCATCGCTTGTTAAGGTTTTCCCTGACTTGTGGTGGAAAATCATAGGTCATCCAATATGGAACCTGCACAAGAAATTTGAATTTAGAAACCAGTTCAGTAAACAAGTGTCAAAAGCTAATATGTCCATGGCCCCAAGAGTCACATGGTGAGAACCCATTTAGCCCAAGACACTGACTCAAGGCAATGAAATCACGCTCCAAGTTGAGAAATATTAAGTTCATCCATATTCCATCTTTCGATTTTCTTTGTAAATTAATATCCCACCTTATTGGTTGAAAACTTGACATGGTTAATACTTAATAGCTAGTGCTCCAATCATTGGTTATTCCAACAATATCTTAAGGAAATCTGACATTGTACCAAGTATATTGTAATATAGAGTATATACATAGCAAAATGAACATTTTAAACCAAAAAAACTGAGAACAATCAGAGGGAGGTCATTCTACTGATCTTTTCTTTTAAATTTGAAATCAATTGCCATTATGTACGGTAGTTGATACACAAGTATTGGAAAGGAAGTATTTAAACATTCAGCATTTCGTTTGATACTTCGCAAAAGATTCATCTGTCTAAAATATATTCATCGCCTCACAACCTTTTGACAACTCAAAAGATACTGTTTCAGCAGTAAACTGCTTCAACACAACGAGAGCAATGGTAAAGAACGCACTAAGAAACAGAGGAATTTGATGTTGGGAGAGATGAAACTGAACCAAATAATGGCTGCCTACGTACCCAAGATCTATTATCTAGGGATCAAGTTTCCACGTAGTTCCTTATGAAAAATAGTTTGATATTTATAGAGGTAGAGTAGAGAGTCCTTGTAGCTCAAGTAATCTTGTATCTTGAGTAATTGTGATAGAGTATAACTGTCAACTAATAACTATCTCTTTGATAAGAAATGAATCTGGACATAAATCAACGTATATTAGTGGCAAGCCATGTGGCTAAGGTTCAGCCTGAGACACATGAGTTAATGGGCCTGTACATTGATCCATGATATTGCGAATCGGGCTTTAGCCCCTCGTTGATTAAATGAATAAAATAGAGACCCCTACTAATGGGCGTTTGCCACGTAGGTGGGGGTCGAACACCACCTCTTTGTCGGCGAAACAAAGTTCACATGGCAAAGAAGAGAAGATAAATCCGCGGAAAACGTGAATTAATAAAAGAGTAAGCGGAGTGTATAACAAAGTGTCGTATGAACGTAAACGATAAGAAAAATGGACAATCGGGAAAAATTCGTGAATTAGCGGAAATGAAAAAATGTCAAATTAACGTATACGGGACGCAATGACGTAGTTACGGGACACAATGATGTATAAAAATCGGCGAATTACTGTGAACGAAATAATTGAAATTCGATAGATGTCCGAAATAATGAGAAGATGTGCACGTGAAAATACCACATAAACTAGGACTCCAAAATTAAATCCGGATTGGATAATGCTTATCATCAAGTCTTGCACATGAAGTTGGTTTGGCTAAATAGAATTACATACGGACTTAAACACTGGACCAGCGTATATATAAACCGATAACACAGAGAAACACATGCTTAGCATAAATCTTAGAGAAAAGTCACGATCTAGCACTGACAAACGGTAGAAAACAAAAGTAAACACCACCGTGTTCTCCAAAGTACCAAACCATTGTGACAGGAAGTTTCCGTCGGGGCGTTAGTTTCGCTGAAGAAAAGTTGCGGGTAGACGAAGAAAAGGTTAGTACTGTTGTCATTGTTTATCTATACATACGGTTTTAGGCATCGACAGATCACAGGAGAGCGAACATGGAAGCCGCTATAACATCTGACGATGTTGTACGAACTGGTGGCTTTGGAGCTATGATGATATAGGTAGTTTCTTCCTGTGGCAAGCGATTCAGCGGACTGTGAGGCTTCTCTTCGTGAGGCTAGAGATGATGAGGAACCACAAGGAGAAACAAACAAACAGAGTTGGAAAAACGTGGACCTCGTTACTTCATCTTGAGTTCTTGCAGCTGTTACTGCTGTAGCACTCTGAAGTTGGTTCTTCCACTTGTTGCGTTTATGACTTGATGCAACAATGTAATCCTTGTTTTGTTGAGAGCTTGCCATTTAGACTTATGTGGAAGCTTTGGACTGAAAACGAATGTGGAAGAAGACGTTGTGCTGGCGGTTTTAAAATTGAAAAGTGAAACAACAAACACGATCTAGTGCATCTCCAGTAAAGGAGGGGCACCATACTTGCCCTTCTTTAATATGGAACCCGGTTTTTGTGCTTTCTGACCCGTTTTTTTTTTTTTTTTAGAGATAGAACTACCGTACTATACGGGCGAAAAATAACCGAGAAGAAAACTCGATGACGATTGCAGACTTGGTGAGGTGGAAAGAAGGTGACAGGTACAGCGACTACCTGGAACCGCGTCGATGGTCGCTTAAGGAAATACAAGAAAAACTTGGGCCTGAAAAATTTGAGATTGATGAAGTGTATGAATTTGAAACGAAAGTCGAAGAAGATGAAGTAGTAATGGCTTACACACAATTAAATTGCGGGAATGTCATTCCGTTGAAAGCAAAGAAATTGGCGCATTATTGGAGTGGTGGCAAATAGCACCGGACAACCGCCAATATCGTTCGTTAATCTTTACGAGAGCGCACCGCTTACAAAATGAATTTAACGAAGGTTCGGGGCAAGAAATCTTCGCGTTGATACGACCGAAAAGCCATAATTGACGAAAAGGGTACATAAAATTTGAAGTTGAATTCAAGGATTCAAACAAAAGTTTTAAAGGGTTCCCAAAAGTATACACCGGATGGGATAGATTTACATACGGCCATGAGGGAAGTGGAATCCGGCCAGAGTTTAAAGTCTTAGAACAAATTTGAAGTAAGCCAAAACATAAATATAGAAAATTGTAGTACTAGTAAACTGTTGACTAACACGAGTTATTATTGTGTTTAACAGAGAACGCGAGTACACTACCAGACATTGAATTGGACAAGGAAGTGGAGAGCAACCTTCGTTTCTTCTTTCATGAATGTTCTGACGAAATATTGGTAGATTTGAGCTACTTTGATGATATCGTTGATTTTTACTATTGCGTTAGGACGGTAAAGAAATTTGTGTCCAACACTAAACCGATGAAAATATCAGATGAAGCAGAGATGTTCAAGCTTGGAAGACAAAGTGAAGGGATCGCCCGGGATTACGCCAATGGAAGGGGCTCGAAAAATATCAAAAATGTGACCGAAATCACGGAGAACATCGGAGAATATAATGAGCAATGTCAATGATTTTCGATAGTATAAACCGGGTATGATAGTATTATTTTTATCGGTTATTGCAAACTTGTGTTTAAGTCCGAAAGATGATGAAATCGATATTTTTGCCCTTGAGTTAAAAAGCGGCGATGAAATGCAGCCAAAAAAGAAATTCATGAAAAAATCGCGAAGAAAAATATCGTTCGAATGAAGTCAATGCCTTAGAAGAGATAGAAAAGTGAAGATACTCAACCAAAAATTGGAAGAGGCAAAAACAAGCGTTAAAGCGGAACCATCGAAGAGTTAGAAGACGAAAACAAAAACTTACCGAAAGGATGGAAGAAGCGGAGGAGAGATCGTCTGAAGAATTTGGGAAAGCTCGTGAGATAATAGAGGAACACAAACACTTAAAAGCGGATGTGATAGAATTGAAGTCACTTTCGTGGCGACCAAAGATCGAACTTAAACGTGTGCAAAAGAGGTAGACAAAAATAACAAGCGAATGACCATTTAAACGAAGCTTCGGCCAAGATCACGCGTGCAAATGGCACACCGTGAATCGTCCCATAAGACAACCGACATAGACTTTAATAGAAACGGGCGATGAACTAGAACGTGAGAAGATGAATTACAAGGATTTGTACGAAGTTGTATATCACGAAAAGTTGGGAAGAAACCATTGGATTTTCCCAAACCAATGATCATGTGATTGCGAGTATGTAATATCGTAGAGCTAAAAATTCTTTTATGAAAATAAAAATAAAGTATGTGTTGGCTATTGAATATCATTGTGATGTCGGATAACATACACGTATAAAACTTAGTGTTGTGGATTTATGAATGTAAAAGAACGAGGCGCGCCCCATGTAGAGAAAAACCTCCCGATATAGAACCATTGGAGAAAGTTATTGAAAGCGCAAAGGGACATGATCGTCCCCTTTGAACCTAGCTATTCAGTGTTAAAATATTTGTACCGAACGCGTGAAGCAAGGCGACAAACCGTTGGAGTTTTACTGAGTTCAAAGTCGTCCACCCGTGCCACAGGACCAAACTAAAACACAACACCATTGCCTTAGTAGTGGAATTAGCACGGATATTATATTGTGGGAGTATTGCAATAATTGTTCCGAGCAAAAATAACCATCTTATTGACTTCGGTTTCCGTCAAGTAGGCATGAATCGACTTACTTGGACCGAAAAAAGCATAATATGAATGACTTCCCTAGAATGAACGTTAATGAATGACATTGTTGAAGGTAAAAGTACGCATCAATAGAAATGTAAAATGACAACCAAACTAAGAGAATGGATGTTGAATGCCTTTATTGATGGATAAAATAGAGCGAACTACATAGATGGATAGATTTATTATTGATGGAGTAATGTAAAATTGCAAAAATTTCCTAACGGTAAAAACTTGCGAAGGTGGTAAGCATTCCATGACTTCTCTATTATTCTTCCGAGAAATAGTGCGGAGGAAATATGACCCCTTAGATCTTTGGGCGATCTATGATGTAGGGTCCTTGCCAATTTTCCCCAAACTTTCCCCGATTCTATAAGCTTTGGGTTTCTACAAAAGAACCAGTCTTGAGGAACAAAAAGACTTAGGGCGGATCTTCTTGTCGTAGTTCCGTTTCATGTCGACTTGATACTTAATAAGGCATTGTAGTCCCTCTCGAGCGAACCTCATCAATAAGAGCTTTTGACCGAGCCAAAGTAGTGTCATTGGAACTGTTTCAACAACAAAGAATCGACCGAGATGTCTTGGAAATCGGTTACGTAGGTAAAAGATCTGCCCGGACCATATGCAAGGTTAAAAGGTGATAATCTGATTGAATATTTTGGCGTTGTCTATAAGCCCACAAGGCAACCGGTAACTCCTTAACCCAATTTCCTTTGGCGCCGATCAAAGCGCCTCTTTAGGTTGGCCAAAATCACCTTATTGGTGGCCCGGCTGCCCATTAACTTCTGGATGATAAGGTCGCGGAGAAATTATGCCAGTATCTTCAAATTAGCAGAATCGCGAATTTCTTGACATCAAATTGTTTACCATTATCCGATACAAGTCGCGAGGAATGCCAAAACGACAAACAATATTTCTCCATAAAAATATTTTGGCGTTGGAAGCATGGATTTGGACCAAAGGCTTTGCTTCTACTCATTTGGTAAAATGTCGGTTTGCCCAAGAAGGAATCGTTATACTACTTGGAGCTTTAGGTAAAGGGCTAATAATGTCTAAGCCCCATTTGGCAAATGGGCCATGGGCTAAGCATGGGATGCAACTTCGATGCCAATTAGTTTACTCATATTATCGTGCTTTTTTGGCATGGCTCACACCTTCGGATAGGTGTTTTGCATCCTTTTGCATCTCGGCCACCAATAGCCCCGTATCATGCTTATGAGCTAAACTTAAGCCCGCGGGGTGGCTTCCGTAAGCCGGAGTGAATCTCTTCCAAAACTTGAAGTCCTTTCCCGTTTTGAGAGGCATTGCAACATAGGGTTTAAGTCCGAGCCTTTCGCGATATAAGTCAAACTTCCGTCGATGTGGATATCACCAAAACTTCCATGCATTGCGTTTGATTCTTTCGGTGAGTTTTGGTTTCCGGCGGAAGTGAAGAAACTTGCAAGTAGTGGATATAAGGAAAGACGCCAATCTTGTGCATCGGAGATCATCACCGCTCGATAGTATCATATCGGGAACTTCGGGACTATCATCCGCTTCATGTACCAACTCACTATCCGTTTTGGGGCGGAATTCGGGAGGAACAAACGGATCTACGATTCTAATGGAAGATCCAAAGTATGGTCATGTTGTGAATTTTCTATCTCCCTTTTCCGCTTCGAAGTCATGATTGGTGCGATTATCGTGGAATTCGATATTTATTTATTTAGCGTCTAAGCAAAACAAGTAATTGCTTTCATGTACATACAAGTCATGCAATTCTTTTTCGGTAAAAAGTCAATGCTTGGCTCTTTTCACGGAACTCCACGGTGATGTGTCTTGACTCTTCGCTTAACGGCGGAGAGATAAGCCCAATGAATCGGCATGACGTATGTCATTTCGGAGTCTTTGAGTGATAGAGATGCTATCAAATTGTCGAGCAAGGCTATGTATCAAACCAAGATAAGCCGCGATACGGTCATCTCTTGCTTCAAAAGACCCCCCAAACCGATTGGCCACAAGGCGAAATCCGTGTATAACCGGAGCTTTCAGCCCCGGTTCAAAGATGTTCTCAAAACACAAACGGCGACCTCATACTCGGCCGTTATTTGAAGCGGCGAAGCCAAGTCGCCTGATTTCTCAATCTTCTCTCCGCCCGGGTTTAACAAAAACGATCCATTCGGACCAGTTTATTATGGGGCCATCCGAATAAACAATCCATAGGTCAATGGGATTAGGAATTGCGTTTGCAAGTTGATCTTCGTTAAGCCCCGATTATTGGTGGCGAGAATGTCTTCCATAGATTCTTCTTGGCGTAAGAAATCGTCGATAGGAGAATCATCAATCGAAAAATCAGCTATCAAAGAAGCTAGAGCATGTCCTTTTTCAGTGATGACGACTTTCAAAGACAAGGCTATATGCACTAAGATAACTTTTCCATTCGGCTTATCTGCTTGATTCACGTGCATTCTGAAAAGATTTTGCATAAAGGGATACTCGATATAAACTCGACCAAGCTCCCCGAAAGTATGGTTTTAACCGACGAAATGGCATGAACCAATCTGAGTGCCATTTTTCCATCTTTGAATAACGAGACTTCGACTCGGTTAACGTCTTCTTGATAAAAAGACGGGTCTACCATCATCGACGAAAAAAACGAAAGACTAATAGCTTGAGTTGTAGGCTGCTAGGTACATGCCAATCGGTTGACCGTTGAAGGACTTGTCAATATAGGAGGGGCCCGACCAAGTATTTCTTCGGTTGTTGCAATGTCATCTCAATCAATGTTCAAGTTCCAAGCCCCTTTAAAGTATGGAAGAAGGGATGACAACGATCGAATATTTAGAAATAAATCAATGAAGAAGCGCAAATCACCCGATAAAGCCGTTGAATTTCTTTCTTATTTTTGGTGATGGCATATCAATAACGCACGCGATATCGATCGATTAGCCTCGATACCTCTACGAGTCATGAGGTATCGAGAAATTTTCGAAGAGAGGCCAAAAGAACATTTGGCGGGATTGAGTCTCATGTTATACTTGTTAAGCCTATCAAAACAAGTTGAAGATCGGAAAGATGATCATCGATGAAGCTTCGATTTAACGACTATATCATCAATATAAGCCTCCATTATTATCCCTAGCGGTCGGAAAAAATTGTATTGACAAGCTTTTGGTAGGTTGCGGCATTTTTTCGGACCAAAAGGCATAACGATTAATAGCGTAAAATGCCTTGGTCGGTAATGAAAGCGGTGAACTCTTGATCATCAACATTCAAAGAGATCGATGAGTAGTACTCTGAAGAAGCATCCATGAAAGATAGGTGTTGGAATCCGCTGGCATCCACTAGTTCGAAATTCGTGGCAATGGATCTGGATGAATCGGACAAAGGCTGCGTTAAGGTTTGTAAAATCAATACAAATTCTGATTTGTCCGTTCTTTTTGTATCTGCGGCGACATTAGCAAGCCATATCGGGTAAGTAACTTCGTCGGATAAAGTTAACCGCAAAGTAGCTTATCAATCTCCTCTTTAACTTTGAGCTTCGTCGGTGCCATTCTTCTTGGTTTTGGCTTAACCGGCCTCGAAACTTGGATCGATGTCAAGTTTATGACAGAAGCTGAATGAAGGGTCTATTCCCCAGATTTCCTCGATTTTCCAAGTAAGATACGCTTATTTCACATTTGTAAAGGGAAACCAACTCTTGTTGTTCTAATTTCGAAAGTTCAAATGAAATAAAAGTGGTTTCTTCTGGCGAATCTCCTACTTGCACTTCCAAAAGTCGATCCACTTTCGTCGTGCCCTCGCATGAGCCTCAATATTATAGATGGAGGGCACCCGGCAAATCAGAAACTTAGGCGGCACTTTGCAAGGATCAGATATTACCTCGAACTTCATTTTTTATAGTCATCCATTGCTTTGTCATGACGAGAATGGGCGGGATACACCGTCACTCTGAACCTTGCAAATATGCCCGGAGAATGGGAACTTGACACACGATGAAATGTGGAGACTACGACCCCATGGAATGTATCCATCTACGCCCAAATTGCGTTATAGTGGGATCGGCATCCATCAATAAGAAATCGAGCTCAACTTCTTTGTTCATTAATTTGATTGGTAAGGTAATTCTTCCAACCGAAGATGTTGTCCGCCAAAACCGATGATAGGATTGTCTTGGCGATGATCATACCCTCCGAAAGTTGCATCGAGAATAACATCCAAAAATGACCGGAAAGTGGCCCCCTGTGGTCGATCATTACCCGTTGAACACGAGAAGCACCTATGAACCACGAAATTATAAGCTGCGTCATAGTGAGGGTGATATACACCACGGAGATTATCATCGATGAATCGGAGGGCTCTTCTTCGAAGTTTGGGTCCGGATTCCTTTGACAAAATCGACTTTGTTGATCTGATTAAACTCACCAACATAACTAACTTTCAAACGCTTTTGATTCTTACTCTGACTTTTGGAAAGAGACTCAACATGAGAATGGGAAACATTAATGACATGCTCATAAGTTGCAGCAACTGCTTGTTGAGAGTTTTTAATAAGATATTCATTTAAAAGTCTTTTCTCCACTAATTTTTGAATCCGACCCCGGAGAGAGCGACAAAGTTCTGTCTCATGGCCATAGTCATTATGGAATTTACACCACAAAACTTTGTCCCTTGTCGCTTTGGTATCTTCTGAAAGTGGATAAGGTGGGAAAAGAAGATTCCCACTTTTCAACTTTTCATATATAACAGAGTACTTGGCATTGGCGGGTCGGTTTTAGCTCGGTAGAGTTTTTCCATCCACGATTGAAATTGACTTGCTTCCATTTGTCATTCTTTCCATCGTTATGTTGTTGATCCGACCGTCGCTTGCCGAACTTTAAAATTTTTGTTTTCGGAAAATCTTTACTCAGAATATCTTTGTCCCTTGCTACTTTCGGCGATAGGTTCTCCTCGATCTGGATGTGTTGTTCGTTCCTAACATAACATACGATCGTGTCGAGTTTTAAGGGACATCTTTAATTAGAGGTAAAGATCCCTTCTGATGAAGTTCGAACCACGTCTCTTTCATAATATAATAATGCTTCTTTAAAGCGAAAAAAGCATCCCATCGAAAACTTCGAACATCTCTGGCGCCTTCTGGAACCTAGTAACAAAAGTACGTAACTTCGTCACGTTGTTGCTTGATGTTCGAGTCGTGAGTCGACATCCTTTGGCGCCTTGCAATTGTGGCGAAACGCGATTAACAAACCGATTTTCTAGTTCATTGAATTGGTGAATTGATCTTGAAGGCAACTCACTAAACCAAAAATGCTTCTCCCGCTTTAGAGTCGATGGAAAGAGCTTACATATGAAGCGGATCATCTCCACCCCATAACACCAACTTATTTTTGAACGATAGAACATGCAAGCCGGGATCTCCTTTCGACTCATCATAAAGTTCAAAATCGGGTTGTTTGAAGTCGAGATGGTGGTAAAGCTTCTCGAATGTCGACCGAAAACTTATCAAGTAATGCCATCATCGTTGGTATCGAGTTTTTCATTCTTACATCCCTCGACTCTCTATCGTTAAGTTAACTTTCCAATCAACTCTTTCGGCCTATTGTTACGTTAGAGTTAAAGTATTGGCTCGAACGGACGCCCTGGGCGCCCGGTCGTGCCAATATGGAGAAGGATACCTTCCATTATCTCTTATTGGAGTTAGAGATCTTTGGCGATGCGCATACGATCATTCTCCGACCGGTGATTGTCTTTGTCTATCCCTCAAACCGACTGTCTAGGCGGTAGTCACCATTAGCCGGGTGGTCGGAATAATTATACCACTTCTCCATGTTTTGTTGCTCTTGTTCGCGGGATGCCGCTTCCCAGTCATGTCGGACATATCTCGGACGGCGATCTTCCATGAAATTGCTTCTCGGTAAATCTTCCTTTTGAGATCGGACATGTCTAGGGTAGTAGTTATCCCCGCCAATCCGATTCTCCCATAAGTCTGGTAATAGGGTCATTACTCCTAGAAATTAGTAATCGGTTGATTGTCTTGAGAAATAGATGCGTTCTTGAAGGCGGACGAAGTGGATCGTCAAGACGGTCCCATACAATCGGAATGGCTGCGTCCGCCGTGGTCGCCTTGAATGTTGTTGAATTTGCAACATCGCCCAATCGGCCTTTGCCTCTTTGCCTTCCTTCTCAAATTTCTATTTAAATTTTTTGACTCGTCGTAACTCCCCGCTTTCAACCGTATTAGGGGTGAATTGGTACATTACTATCACCTTTTCCGCTAGTTGGCGTGAAAGTAATGTCCACGCCCATATCCATGTCAACCGAAGGATCGACATGGACGCACGGCGGACCGCATGGAGGATTACTTGACTTGTCGATTTTCTTGTTGCAAAAGCGTTAAGGTTCGCGGCACTTATCTTGCCTTTTCGGAGGCCGAGATGGCGATTCTTATTTCTTCTGATCGGATGTTGAGAATTGATCCTACTACTATGAAAGCAACTTGATTGTTCAACGGTTCATCATCGGCCGATTTGAATTTCGAGGTTGCGATTCTTGTTAGTAGGAGGAATATGTTGACTATTTGGTCTACTTCTCGTTACTTACCATCTTGATTGTTTCACGTGATAATGAATTCTCTCCCCCCAGACGACGGCGCCAATTATGTTTCGGATAAACCTGCTGACATAACGAGAGCAATAGTAAAGAACGCACTAAGAAACAGAGAGGAATTTGATGTTGGAAGAGATGAAACCGAACCAAATAATGGGTCGCCTTCGTTACCCAAGATCTATTCTCTAGGGATCAAGTTTCCACGTAGTTCCTTATGAAAAATAGTTTGATATTTATAGAGGTAGAGTAGAGAGTCCTTGTAGCTCGAAGTAATCTTGTATCTTGAGTAATTGTGATAGAAAGTATAACCGGCTAACCGATAACTATCTCTTTGATAAGAAATGAATCTAGACATAAATCAACGTATATTAGTGGCAAGCCATGTGGCTAAGGTTCAGCCTTAGACACATGAGTTAATGGGCCTGTACATTGATCCATGATATTGCGAATTGGGCTTTAGCCCTACTAATGGACGTTTGCCACGTAGGTGGGGGTCGAAATAGATACCACTCAAATAGATAAATCTCTCAGGATTCTAGTGGGCTAAATGATGACGTGACAAGATGGTAGAAAACAGTCAATAGCTAAAAAGAAGTGCATTATGAGGTGCTTATACTTATTAGTGGCCCGTCGAAAGGCATACCCTAAAGCACTAAGATCCCAACATGAAATAACAAAAGTGGATTACTAAATCAAACCTCTGCAAGAATTTCTGCAGATGTAACTCCAGTCTCTTCCTTCAATTCTCTGAACGCTGCTGTTCTTAATTCTTCACCTTCATCGACACCACCCTGTATACAAAATTCATGAATACTAATATTTCAAAGAAAGAGAGTGGAGACTTTCTGAAAAGGGAAAGCAAAATTGTTTATACAAAATGTCAACAAATACGTTAACTTCTGCGAGTTGAATACAAACCTAATTTATTCATCCACAGGTAAGGTTCATAATTCATGAGTACTAATATTTCAAAGAAAGAGAGTAGAGACTTTCTGGAAAGGGAGAGCAAAATTGTTCGTAAAAAAAGTGAACAAATATGTTAACTTTTGTGAGCTGAATAAACAGCAGGAATACAGAATATACCCAAGTCATCATGCTCAAAAGCAAACAATATAGAGATTTTCACCCGTGTTTACACTACATTATCGAGGTTAGACAGTAGTTTGTGAGCATCCAAAATGCTCTCTCACGAGTGCAGATAGGCTCTACACTCCTCACACAGTCACACCTATATCTATGTTATCAAGTTAAAATCAACCTCTGACACAATTGATCAATATATAGTTAAGGGGCAAAACTGTAAATTAAGTAGCAAAAACACGCACACACAAAAACAGAAGAGAAAATCACCTGTGGCATTTGCCAAGCACCAGGAATATCAAGCCTTGACGCAGAGAATATCTAAGAGAGATAAAATCATATTGTTAATGATTAAATCATAATTTCGATAAAATTAGCCAACCTTAGAAGATAATAATAGACTATACCTTATTAGACAGATCAACTAGACAAATTCCAACATTCCTTCTATAACCTTCTGGAGCAGTTTCCATGGATGATGAAGAGATGAGCTTCTGGAGGGTCAGGGTTGTAAATTTTTGTGACTTTGAGGGATAAAATTGGAAAGATAAATTGTGCTTCTGAAGAAGTGGGAGAGGGTGAAGATAAGCAGTGGAGTTTATGAAGACTAGTCTGCTTAAAGCAGTAACCATTTTATTTGATGTGAGCTGGAAAATTATATCCGTCTTTTGTGTGTATTGATTTCGAAGGGGCAGATAGTAAAATGACGTCAAAATCCATGGGTTTTGGACACTTTGTTTTGAGATTTGAGGTTATTTTTTGGAATCCCCACAACTTTGGAAATGAGGTGGCTCGGTTTGTTGCTCAAGCGCATCACTAAACGCTTGGTGAAATAAGCTTGCATTTGATTTTGGTCATATATCTTTGAAAAAATTGGAAAAAATATAGAAGTTGGCCTCATCCAATCTCACGGTTTTCTTTTGAAGAATCAACTTGGTAAGAGAGAATAATAAGAGTGTAAAGCATGGTAGTCTAAGTTCGAATATTGTTGCAGAATCTTCTCTACATGCCAGTCCTGCTAAAAAGTTTTGAAGTTCATGCAATTGATTTTAGAAGACGTCTCAGAGTCTAACTTAATTAGAAACTTAGAATCAGGGGCGGCTCAAGGCTATTCGGGCCCTAAGCAAGTTCGAATAGGGGGCCTTCTACAATTAATACCAATAAAAATTGTTTACAACTTATTGTTTTATTTATGTTATTTCATCATATGAGTGCAAACCCTCATCTTTTATCCGGGCTTGGGACCGGCAATGTATTATCAAAATACTTTGGCGGATTTAAAAGTTTTTTTTTTTTTTTTTTTTTGCAAAGAAATTTTTACATGTCACAAACTTCAATTAAATATCATTTTTCTTACTTTTTGAGCTGCAAAATCACTAATTAAATATTTGTATTTAAGTTCTTCTAGAAAATCTCTTTCTATAGATAATGTAGCTAATCTACTCAATCTTTCTTGTGACATGGTTGATCTTAAGTAAAATTTAATTAACTTTAGTTTTGAAAAACTCCTTTCTGGAAAAGCAACGGTTCATGTGTAATCATCCAACAATATTCTATAAGCTATATAAGCATTTGGAAAAGATTGTATTCTTTTTAGATAGTTCAATATTTTAATTGCGGATTCAGTTTTGGTATCTAAAATTTCTCTTAGTAGTCTTAATTCTAAAAACAAATCTGTACCATCAATATCACAACTCTCTCCATGTTTCAAAAAACTTTCAAGATTAAGACAATATTCTTTTAACCTATCATCATCTATTGATTTCAATTTTTTCACGTCAAATAAAAATCCGAACGTTTCTTCAAAACTTTTTAACTGTTCAAATCTATTATTAAAAGATGATATCGCTTGATCAATTATATATAAGAAAAAATTAGTTCTAAATGACTCTTCAAGTGTTTGAGTTACTTCATTGTCAACATTCTCATCAAATTGTCTCTTTCTCCGAATTACACGTTTTTCACGAAATATCGATTCTATATCCATTTGACGTGCAATATCCATAGATACTATTTTAGCTTTTTCAAATCCTTATTCTCTGTACTTTTTAAAAAATGTGATTAGACCTTTTATTTGATTTATAGCCATGTCAATGGGCATATCTTTAGATTGTAAATTCTTACTAACCAAATTCACAGTAGCTAATATATCATACCAAATAACCATTCCAAACAAAAACTCATAATTTTCTAAATCATGCAATGCTAGACTTTCGGCTTCACTCTTTGTTTTTGGATCCTCGCTAATTTTTGCTAGCTCAAGTAGAGCATCCCTAATTTCTGGTGCTTGAGTAATCAATGCTTTAGCACTCTCAACTCGACTTTCCCAACGTGTTGGTGACAAAGTCTTCACCGTATATTTAGTTAAATACTTACATAAAACATCCCATCGTTTTGTAGAGGAAGAAAACAAACAATAAATACGTTGCAAAATTCCAAAAAATGATATTGCCTTTGAACAAGAATTCGCCATATCACATAATACTAAGTTAAGACTATGACATCCACATGGAGAGTAAAATGCTCTAGGATTTATATCTAACAATCTTTTTTGGACGCCTTGATTTTTACCTTTCATATTTGATCCATTATCATACCCTTTACCTCTTATGTCGTTAAAATCTAATTTATATTCTTCTAAAACACGTAATAGCTCATTAAAAAGTCATTTACCCGACGTGTCTTCTACTATTATAAAGTCTAGAAAATACTCTTCGATTCTTATGAGACTTGAGGAAACATCTACACAACGTAATATGACAGTCATTTGTTCTTGGTGACTAATATCAGGAGTGCAATCAAGTATAACAGAATAATATTTTGCTTCCTTAATTTTCAGAATAATTTTATTTTTTATTTCAGATGCCAACAATTGTATCAATTCATTTTGTATATTGTGACTAAGATAATGAACCTTTAATTTATCATATTTGATTCGCCGGAGATGTTCTTGCATAATTGGGTCAAACTCTGCAATCATTTCAATTAAGCTAAAAAATAGACCATTATTAGCTTCATAAATTTTCTCATTCTTTCCACGAAATGCCATATTGTTTTAGAAATTGTCTTAACAACAACAATAATTCTTAATAGTACATTACTCCAATGCTCTTTTTCCCTATCAATTTGCTCTTGGATATGTTTATCAATTGTTGTTTTGTTGTTTAATCTTTCGCTTAACTCATCCCAAAGTGTCAAATTATCAATGTGACCAGTAGAAAGTTCATGTTTTTTAAGTTTGGTTCCAATATTTTGCCAATCATCAGTCCCTTCACCATTTAATTGAAATTGGGTGCAACTTGAGTTAAATAACTTGTAACAGAAACAAAAGACCTTATTGCAATATTTTGAATAAACTAACCAATTTCTATCAAACTTCTCTCCATTTGGTGCTACTTGGGTATAAAATTTAGCTGAAAATTTTCTTTTTGTCTTCATATCAATAGGAAATTCTATGTCACTAACTCTAATTGGACCCTTCTTAACTAACAAATCTCTTAGTTTTGTATCAATTTTACCCCATTGTCTAGGGTCATAAATATCTTGAACTAAAGAGTTGGATTGTTCATTGAGGTTCTCATCAATACTAGCAAGCAAATCTTCTGTTGAGTTATCATTTCTTTCATTTGTTTGATTTTCTTCAATGTTATCTTGAACATAAACACTAGGAGCAAAATTTACATTAGGATCAGTATCAATGTGTTCTATATTTTCATTATTATCCACTTCTATTGGTTGGTCAGGTTGTTCATTTACTACATTATCACTTGAACTAACCGATTCACTTTGTTTATAGTTTTTTTATAAATTTAAAAATAGCTCCTCTTTGAGATTCAATCGCCTCATCTACTTTTCTCTTTTCTTGACGTTTTTATTACCGGATTTATACTTTCGGTTCATGTCAAAACAGTAAAATAATATGCAAGCAAAGAAGCAATAAGCAATAAGTCCTCACATAGTCACATAACATACCAAAAAATAAAATAAAATGGAAACAATCACCGTGAGACGAAGCTTAATTGATAGGCGAAGTCGCGTTTGAAGTATAGGGTAAAAAAGTAGACAATCCACGGGACCACGACAATCACTTTGGCTAAGCAAGTAAGCAACTAGTCCAATTATACCTGTTAAAACCACTATCCACTATCCAAAAAAGAAAAGAATGAGTTTGAGTGGAATTAAATTAGAATTTAGAATATAACAATTTAACAATTAAAGTAAAAAAAGATACCAACCTTTTCTTTTCTTTTATCTTTCTTGAAAATGGAGAGAAGAAGAAGAATATAGAGAGTCAGAAAGAATGAGGGATTATAAAACCAAAGAAAGCAAAAAGAAGATGATAGAGGTAAGAGTGTATTATTAGTTTTATAAAGAGATGAAGAAGAACGTTGATTAGTTATGGAGGCGTGCATTATTTTGCTTGAGAATTGAAGGCGTGGGAAATGGTGGAGAAGCTGAAGGCGAGAGAAACGAAGGGTCTGTTCTCTGTATACCGTTTTTTTTTTCTTTTCCAATGTAAAAACGTTTTTTTTTTCTCTTACCGATAGTGGACTGGATAGTGAACTGGACTGGAATATATTGGGGGCCCCTTAAGCTGCGGGGCCCTAAGTCGTTGCTTATTTTGCTACATGGATGAGCCGGCCCTGCTTAGAATTAAGCCTAGATTTATTGGTTTCATATATTTCGGTACTCGTTAGTTACTTGTGGTTTGAAGCGCATGAGAGTTTTGTTTTTTTTCTGTAACTGCAATTTATTTATCTTATATTTCTAAATGTCCATACAGCAGTTATATCATTAAGGGCAATAAACTAGACACAGTGATAATTCCTCCCGAATAGGAATAGGATTTGTCCACCAAATATCATCTGCTGTATGATCTGAACCAATTTTCGCAAACTTGCCAGCCACAAAATTGTTCTCTCTATAGCTCCAGTTAAATTTAAAACTTGTGTTTGTTGCTAGTAATTTCTTAATATATGTGATTACTGATTGAACATCCCAAGGAATGATTGAGAATTCCTCACAATGCAATTGTACATATATTGTGAGTCCGTTTCAAAAATCACATTCGACATATTTAACTTGTGAGCTAAGTATAAATTGGTTCTCAATGCAGTTGTTTCAGCTAGTAGGGCTGATCCTCTACAAATTGGTGTAGTGAAACCAAGTAGAAAAGCACTATCAGTATTCCTTAGGACACCGCCTGCACCCGAAGGTCATGGATTACCATATGACGATCCATCCACATTAAATTTTAGAAACAGAGGAGGGAGTGATTGCTAAGATATAGCAATAGTTGATATGGCAGGTGCATATGTGGTGGCAGTTGAATCAGTTCAAGTGGATTGGGCGGTCCCGACGTGGGTTGGAAACAATATTTGTTTCTCTCTAACCAGATTAACCACAGAATCGAAGTGAAAAGATTTTGTAGGTACTCCGCCTCATTTGTGTGGCTTACACATTGGTATATATCGAACAACCAAGACTTAAATTGATCTCTTTGAGCTGAATTGATGGCTTGTGATAAATTTGCTCCATACCAAATTGCTCGAGTAAAAGGACAATTGGCAAATAAATGGAATAGTGATTCATCATGTTGATCACAAAGATAGCACATAGAATTAACAAAAAAAGTTTTCGTTGCCAAAAAATCAGGAGTGGGAATAACACTTTGAGTACCTTGCCAAATGAAGAAACAGAGCTTATAAGGTACCTTCATGGACCAAATTCTCTTATAGAAAGAAGCATGATGAGCATCGTCAATTGGAAGAGACTTCATGACAATGGCATATGCGCTCTTGACAATGTATACTCCATGCTTATCAGGTGCCCAGAAAAGCGTATCTTCATGTGGTTGAAATCTGAGTGAGAGAGATAGGATTCTACGAGTATAGTTTTCAGGCCAGTGATTTACAATAAGCTTGTGGTTCCAACAACGACAAGCTGGATTAATAAAATCAACTACTCGATCAAGATTGATCCAGGTGGTTGAGATAATAGAGGTATCAGGTACCCATGAATCAGCCCATGCTCATATTTTCAGTCCATCCCAATCTGCCAGTGAATGTCGTGAGCAAACAAATGTCGCAGTTTATATATGGATTTCCACACAAGTGAGGCACTTTTAGGACAGCGAGCTCTGAGAAAATTTGTATTTGAAAAATATTTGGCTTGCATGTATGTGGCCCACGCACATAGAGTTAGGCTGTAGAAGAGACCATGCTTGTTTCCCTAAGAGAACAACATTTTGAACTTCAAGATCCTTAATGCCCAAACCACCTTGGGTAACATACTTGCATGCCAAATTCCATGAAAAATAGTGCATTTTGCGATGATCTCTATCATGATTCCAAAAGAAACATTTTCTATACCTATCCAATTCTTCAATAATATACACTAGTAGACGAATACAAGACATCACATGAGTCGGTAAAGCAGATAAAACCGAGTTGATTAATGTAATTCTACCTCCCTTTGATAGAAGTGGGGATTTCCACCTAGCAAGTTGAGATTGAAAACGTTGGACTAAAGGAGCAAAGTCATCCATAGATGCTCTTCCCAGAATGGATGGCACTCCCAAATAATGTGGGAACTTTGTAGTACAAGGCACCTTATGCAGACCATGTAGCTGTAGCATCAGAGTTCGTGGCATGGCTTTGTAATGTATGAGCTGATTTTGATATATTAATCTTCTGGCCAGAGATATTGCAATATGATTGAATGGTTGTATCAATCTCATGTGCCTCTTGAAGGTTAGCTTTTGCAAAAATTAATAGATCATTTGCATACATTAAGTGGCTTAATGGATCACAATTTGCCGTGAATTTAAGTCCTCTCACCTTTTTTATGGTCATCAGCTGATGTAACTTCAACGATAGAACTTCAGCGCAAAGAATAAAAAGATAGGGCGATAAAGGGTCACCCTATCGAATGCCACAAGTGGGTGTGAAGAGACTCGAAGGTGTACCATTAATCAGGACCGCACAAGAAGGAGTGCTAATACATAACATAATCCGTTGTACCCATTGAGCATGAAAGCCAAATCTTACTAAAACTTCTTTGATGAAATTCCGTTCCAATCGATCATAGGATTTTTGCATGTCAAATTTTATAGCATAATAATGATGCTTTCTATTAGACTTAGCTCTAATATGATGGAAAGTCTCATGGGCAAGCAGGACGTTGATATATATTAATCTTCCCAGTAGAAATGCACTTTGATTTGGACTAATAAGAGCTTGCAATATAGGTCGCATTCTGCTCACCATAATCTTAGAAATAACTTTGTAGGTGACATTTGTAAGACTGATGGGTCTAAAATGTCCTGCTTCAGTTGGATTGCCAATATTTGAGATCAAGATAATATGTCTGATTGATCTCCTTTGTAAATGATATGTACAAAAAGAATTCTTTCACCATATAAATTGCCTTTGGGCTAGCTTCCTTCCATAATTTTTTTTATAAAAAATAGATTGGAACCCATCCGGACCCAGTGATTTGAAGGAACCAATACTTTTCACTGCATCCCATATCTCGCCATCAGTCATTGGGGCTAGGAGACTATCATCCTCAGTAGGAGTGACCTTAGAAGGAATTAAATCTAGAATGTTAGCATCCATTGTTGGTTGCGAAGTAGACAACAAGTTTTGGAAATAATGTACCATGTGAGCTTTGATAAAATCTTGAGATTGTAGTAAACTTCCATCAGAATCGAAGATTCTACTAATATATGTTCGGTGTCTCCTTATCGCGACAGTTGCATGAAAGTACTTGGTATTCAACTCATTATAGAGTAATTTGTCTACTCTTGCTTTTTGAGCCCAGTGTACATGAATTCTCTTTGATAGGACATTATATCTTGTGAGTAAAATGTCTTGTTGAAGAAAATAGTCAGCCATTTAAGTAGTACATGAATTTGTACTCTGAGCTCTGACATTTGATGGTGGATATTACCAAAATGCTTGGAATTCCATGTCTATAAAATTTTCCTACAGTTGGCCAAAGTTTTGCATAGTGTATAAGAAGGAGATCCATGAAAATTTGATTGTAGTGCCTTTTTTACTATATTAGTGCAGGTAGGATCGGAAAGCCACATGATTTCGAATCGAAAAGGTTTGCAAAAAAATTTGAGGTTGTGGAGCACAATCTAATAGTAGTACCTTATGATCCGAATCCAATGTAGGTAAGTGAGTAACATGTGCATTTGGAAATAAGCTTCGCCATGGAGAATTACACAGACCTCGATCGAGTCGTTTGAGTACTCTTTTGCATCCTTGTTGGTTGTTACACCATGTAAAAGTTGCTCCTCTACATCCCAGGTCCATCAGAGCACATTTATGAATCATATCATTGAAATACTTTATATGAGACATTAATTGGAGCCGGAGGTCCTCCTCTCTTTTCCTCTTGACTGGACACATCATTGAAATCACCAATACATAGCCAAGGAACGTCATTTGCTAGAATAAGATTTTGCAGGAAGTTCCACTGACTTCGACGGGGTTGGGGATGTGGGTTACTATATCAAGACAGATACCAAAAGTTGTCATTCATGTCATTAACAGTAGCATGTATGATCCAACTGTTGGACCATACAATTTGTACATCAAGGTCATGTTGCCATAAACACCATAATCCCCCAGATAACCCTCTTGATCCTATTACAAAAGACTTATAGGAGCTAGCAAAAGTAAGCAAAATACTAGACGACTTATGTACATCAGACTTAGTTTCACATAGAAATATAATGTTTGGCCTCTCCACTATGATATGATATTTTAAACACTGTATTGTCGAGTCGAGACTGACTCCTCGACAATTCCAAGCTAATATCCTCATTGATCAACTGGGGGTTGTTTACGGACAGCGCCCCTCGCCTTCTTATACATAGTACGTGCTCCATCTTTCTGAACCTATGAAGACCCTGCCACAGTTTTCTAAGCTTTTTGTCTAACTTGAACTAGTGTCTTCCCATACTCCTCATGATCAAGGAAATCTTCCACATTTTTAGCATCTTGTATTTGGTTTAGCTTGCCATGGTAATCTTCACATGTTATTACTTTTCCAATTTCCAACTGTTTGTGTATCTAACAATCTTGTGCACTCTGTTTTTCTACATGTGAAGGAATAGAAGCTGAAAATGCTTCGACAGACCCAGGAGGTGGGATCAGAAATTCTAAAGATGAGAGTTGCTCTTTGTTTTCACCCATGATCAAGTCCAAATAAGAGCTTGAATATTCCAAAGGACTCGAGAGAATTTGTTGAGGGAATAGATCTAGAAGTGCTGATGTCAGTGGTGATGGAAGTGGTGCAGATATAGTTGATTCATACTCGGTGAGTGCCCAATTGACATGAACTTCACTTGGGTCAGGTGATGAAAGATCCACAATTGTAGGGTGTCTGAAGTTCTCATTTCTATATACATGTTGAACAGATGGTGGTGCGAGAAAGTGAGTTTCAACACGGGGGGCATGGAATAATATTTGGGCGTGCAACATTTAATTCAGCATTAGTCCAGTGCATGTTGGTGTGGTGAGATGAGCTACTAAACTGTTCTGGTTGAGCAACAAATTCATCATCAATATTGAACCGGTCAGCCTTCCTAAGTACCAGAGAGCGAGGGATAACCCTACTACGAGGATTATATAGCTCAACATTATCTTCAGACTTGCTAGATAATGCTAAAGTTTGCATTACATAAGCTCCAACAGCATAATTTGCGATGATATGTCCCAAAAATCTACACCTGAAGCAAAACATCGGCAGGAATTCATATGCAAACTGTATCCACTGGGTTTGATTGCCCTTGAAAGGGACTGGCATAAGAAAACTAGGTGGCTTGCATCTAACACGGCCTTGGTGCGCACAAAAGCAGGTTCGTTACCTTGTTGTTTATAAAGTTCAATTAACTTGATCTGTGTTGGTGTTAAAAGCTCATAATCAAAGTTATCATCCTTCACAATATGAGAGTCCATAAATATAGATGGATAGTTCAACAAGTTAATCCAAACAGAAAATTGTAAGAAAGCTTCTTCTCCAATATCATTGAATTCCTCTCAGGATACAATCTGGAAAATATGATTTGACACTATCCAAGGTTGCTCCCTGAGTAGAGATTCCATATGGTCATGAGAGGATAACCATATTTGATATAAATTAGGCTCGAGTGTCTCCATATGCAGAATTGCATTAGCATTCCATAACATTTCCAGTGCCGACTTTATAGTCTTGTAATTAAGTTTTCCATCAAGGACTCGGCCAACCACGCTAAGGCAATTATACTCCTTAACTTTGTTTTTCATGCGATCATTGAAAGTGGCCGTTGAAATTGCCTGGATAGGTAACCTCATTTTACTAGCAAAAGTTGTTGAGAGATTGTTGATCGGATCAGGATTTGAGTCGGTAATGTGGGATTTGTCTTTACCATCGCAACCCATCTTGAAGATATAGTAAATAGAAGAGCGGAAAGAGAAATGTATTAGACTATGAGGGCGTGCGCCCCATGTTTGCTCTTGGTTTGAGGGCGTGTGCCTCTATACGTAATTGACATATGTAAAGTCCCACATTTCTATAAGTGTGGACTATAAGTCAAATTCATCCGTATCTAGTAGTTTCTATTCTCATATTTTGAGTAACTTCACACCCAAGGTAGGTTAGTATAAATATGTAACTCTGGGTAGAGAGCAATAACTCTAACCCCTAATCAATCTCTAACCAACTCAATCTCTGTTAATTAATCAATCTCTATTCTTCTTCTTGGTATCTCTCTATCTCTCAATGTCATAACTCTCCTAACATCACCACTAACATGGAATTTAACAAAATGACAACTGTAGAGATGATTCTCAAGAAGCCACAGTGATGAGAATATATAGTGCCCATTTCCTCCATAAGCTTCCGCATGTTTCACCTTAATCATTTCAATAAGTGTTGTTGTTAACAATGCCCAATTACCATTCTTGAATCCTGCAGATGGATCACCACAAAGATCTTGCACAAAATTTGGTTAATCCCCTCCAGTTCAGAGTCCAAACATGATACTACTTTACGCAATCGATGATAACAACAAAAAACAAAGTAAAAAGACAAAACAAAATGATTAGCTAGATCTTACTCCAGTCTTAAAATAATTTCAAATATAATTAGCGCGTGAGAGTTATACCACAAAATGTACAAGATAATTTCAAACTAAAAGTGATTTGCAATTTATAAATCTCACTCAACAGTCAAGCTAACTTTAAAAAGTATTTACAACCTTCCATTATATCTTTACTACCTTAAAAATCCCACTCCCAGCTACAGTTTAGCAATAGTGAATTTATAATAAAAAAAGTGCGACTGTTGGTCACTTTTTCATGACTATTTTGCCCCTATAGTTTTGTTATAATTACAAATTTAGCCCAACACAAGGCGTTGCACTTGCACCATTTTTAGTAATATGTAAAAATATTCCTAAACTAATTAGTAACGTCCAGTTTTGCATTGTATCTAAAGTATTAGTTTCCTTTACCAAAAAAATGTGCAAGTCAACAAATTGAAACTAGATTGCTTTATTGTACATCCAACCTCTTCTTATTTCATTCTGAATTTTATCATTTTATTTAGTATATCTTTTGTTCAATTGTGTGATGAGAATGTTTTCCTTATTTTTGAGTATATTGAGTGGAGATGTGCTTCAATTCTGGTCCTAAAAAAAGTTTTCAAAATTGAAAATTAGCGTAAGAATAAAATAGAAACAATATTTGGTGTTTCCAAAGGCATAACAAAGGAAGACATAGATATGTGGATTTTATGGACAAAGCTAATGAACTACTTGTAGTGGGAAAATATCGTGCCTAAAGGCATTATATCTAATATTTCAAAACTTGAAACATTGACATAAAGGTCAATGTTTTGGTATATTTCGGAGTTATGTTTAAACATTTACAGGGATTGAGCGGGAAAGAGGAGGAAGACAAGGGACACGTGTCAAAGATTGATAGGGTCTAAGCCAAATCAGGACACTATATAAAGACCGGAAGAGCATCAAAATAGGATTCATTCATGATCAGGAAAAATCATTACAAAGAGGAGAGAGAAAGAGAGAGAGAGAAACAAAGAGAGATTGTAAACTGTTATCGAAAATCAATAAACATAGATTCAACTCATCTTCTTCCTTACTTCTGTTTCAGGCATTTATTCTAATTGTGTGATCTTAGAGCATAAGAGAGAAAAGGTTCTTAGATATCACATTGGCGCCATCTGTGCATCGAGAACAAGAAAAATTAAGGTTTTCTTCTTCTTCGATATAGAATCCATAGTTTTGTTCTTTGTTTGAAGAACAGAAGAGTGAAGAAAGGTGAGTGATATAATGAGCTTTGAATCATAATAACTCCAAGGAAGAAAACAAACAGCAAACGAGTGGATAACGATAATCAGTCGCAAACAAGAAATACAAGGGCTTCTAGGAGTCGGCGATATCAGGAGGAGAACATGGAAGGTAGTACTTCAATTCAGGCAATTCTAAAAAGGTTGGAGGAAGTGGAAAAACTAAATGCAATATTACTAAAGGAGAACCAAGAGATGAAGAAGGGGAGTCCGAGTGTGGTTGTTAAGGATGTCCAGGGAGAAGAGGAAGAGGAATGTAGTTCTAAATCAGGTAGTCATTTTGTGGAAAGAGCATCAGAAAAACATGAAAGAACTACAGAAGCTTCGCCGATACTGGAAATGTTGATACCACAATCCATCACTAAATAGATGATGCAAAACCAGCTTCTGGAAAAGACTTCTGCTTCGATAAGGAAACTAGCGGACGATGTTAGTAGAAATCTGATACATCAGAATGTTGAGATGATGCCCATTCCACCAAAGTTCAAACTTCCTAAGTTCACCCAATATGATGGCACATCAGATCCGATGGACCATCTATTCGGATACCGGCATCAATTTTTGATATACAAAGGTACAGCTTATCTGGATTCATTATTATGTAAATCTTTTTCTGCGAGCATGAAGGGGAAAGCGTTGAAGTGGTTCTGTTTTCTACCGGAATGGTCGATATCATGTTATCGAGAGATTGAAGAGAAGTTTTTGTCAAACTATGGTCATCAGCGAGTAAAACCGAAGCAGGTGTCAGTCTTGTTCCAGCTTAAGCAAGGAAAGAAGGAATCTTTAAAAACTTTCTTATCTCGGTTCAAGGCAAAGGCACAGCTAGTGGAACATTTAGATCAATCAGAAATGACAGCAGTAATGGTGTTCCAGACAGGGCTTATTCCAGGTTCTGACATGCACAAGTATATGCTTAGGAAAGAGATCAAAACTCTAAGAGAGTTGTATGATAAGACTGAAAAAGATGTGCAAGTTGAGGAGGGAACTATGGCAGCATCGAATCAGTCAGTATTACAGGTATCGGAATCAAGTAAGTCAGCTAAATAGGATAGCTACAATAAGTCTGATAAGAGGAAGACAGTAGATTCTTATGCAAAGGTGGAAAACTAACCATCGCAGAAAAAGAGGTTTGAAAGGTCGCTGAAAGAAGAGTTAGACCCGAGCAATTATATTGCCATTAATACAACAGTGGATGATATCTTAAGGAGGGTGGGGAAAGAACCTTACTTCCAGCATCCGGTTCACAAGCCTAGGGAAATAGCAGATAAACCTTTTTGTAATTTCCATAAGGTCAAAAATCATGAAACCAATAAATGTTTACAGTTGCTCAGAGAGGCGGACAGATTAATGCGAGATGGGAAGCTTCGTGAATTCAGGCGATGCTTCGGCGGAAATGCAAATATGGTGAATGATAAGCCTTTGGGAGTGATCAACATGATTTACAAAGGAGTTATCCCATAGAAGAAGATTATAAGGGATAAGATCAGAAAAATATCAACAGTGAAGGAAGTGCTAGAGGTGAACATAGAGCCGATACCAGTGAACCCATCATTAGTAGCGGCGAGCATACCTGGAGCTATTATGTTTGTTCCTGATGATTTGTCAAAGGTGATGTTATCTCATGATAATGCATTTCTAATTACGTTAAGAATATTTGGCTATGATGTGCAGAAAATATTGGTGGATTGCGGAAGTTCGGTCAATATTCTATTTTGGAAAGCATATATAGGTATCGGATTTGATGAGTCGCATTTGAAGGAGCCGCAGTTCAATTTGTATGGCTTCAATGGAACTTCAACTAAACCAGCTGGAGAAATAAAATTGCCAGTAAGGTCAGGTCCACAAACAATAATGACTAAGTTCATAGTCATCAAGCATCATTCGGATCATAATGCTATATTAGGAAGAAAATGGATACATGCTATGAGAGCAGTTCTCAGTACTTTTTATCAGGTTATCAGATTTCCGACTGCTTATGGACCACATGAGATACTAGGTGATTAGTCAGAATCTGAGAAATGCAATTTCGTCACAGTGAAGGGGATGATGAAAGAGAAGAAAATAGATACTGGGGGCATCTTGGAAGACACCAAATAGCAATTAGCAGACAATTTATCTCTAAAATCCGATACCATGAAGCATCAGTAGGATTTTAGATTTACGTTAGAGCTAAAGACAGAGATGGAAGTGGTTCCAATCAAAACAATGGAGGAGGTACAAAAAGTTAATATCAGTCAGAATGATGAAAGTTGTTTCACCTTTATGGGAACGGAGATAAGTGCTGGGGCCAGACAAGATTTGGTAGATTTCTTAAGGACAAATAAAGATATTTCGCTTGGTCGATGGCAGATCTTCCAGGTATGGACCCTCTTATATGTTCTCATAAGTTGAATATGCGAGAAGGAGCAGTTCCTGTGCATCAGAAACATAGGAAGGTTCGGCTGATATATGCAGATTCGGTGCAAAATGAGATAAAAAAGATGTTGGAATGTGGAATCATCAAAGAAATCGATAACTCATAATGGGTGGGAAATATTGTTGTTATTCAAAAAAAGAATGGCAAGGTTAGGATCTGTGTGGATTTTACAGATGTTAACAAAGAATGTCCGAAAGATTATTATCTGATGCCCAGAATTGATGAATTGGTCAATAGAACAGCGGGTTTTGAATTGTTGAGTTTTTATGATGGGCATTCAGGATATTTTCAAGTTGTCATGACAGTTTTAGATCAGTTAAAAATAGCATTTGTTATGGAAGGAGGTATTTACTGTTTTGTTCGAATGCCATTTGGTCTAAAAAATGCTGGAGCAACATATCAGTGATTGGTGGAGAAAATGTTTAGGCATTTGATTAAACAGATTGTGGAAGTCTATATCGATGATATGGTAATTAAATCGAAAAAAGCGGAAGATCATGTTAAAGACCTCGATACAGTGTTTCGGATATTCAAACAATTTAATATGAAGCTCAACCCAGAGAAATGTACTTTCGATGTCAGTTCAGGATAATTTATGGGTATATAGTAACAAAAAGAGGAATAGATGTGAATCCCAACCAAATTCGAGCTATGCAGTAGATGCCTTCTCCGAGTACTAGGATGCATATACAAAAGCTAACAGGAAGAATTGTAGCTTTAAATAAGTTCATATCAAGAACTTCCGACCGATGGAAACATTTATTCAAATTGCTGAAGAAGAATACAAAGTTCATATGGGAAGAAGAGTGTGAAAAGGCTTTCTCAGATTTAAAGAAGTATCTCCAAGAAGTTCCAACTTTGATAAAGCCGGAGGAAGGTGACACTTTATTTTTATATTTAGCAGTATCGGATTTTGCTATTAGCTTGGTATTAGTAAAAGTGGAAAATGGGTCTGAGCGACCTGTTTATTTTTAATCTAAAACCATGTTGGAGGCTGAAACTCGATATTCGATGTTGGAGAAATACGCATTAGCTCTTCTTTATTCCACTCAAAGATTGAAGCCTTATTTTCAAGCTCATTCAGTCATTGTTATGACAAATCTTCCATTAAAGCATACTTTGGCCAAAACAGCCAAGTCAGGGAGAATGGTAAATTGGTCGGTTCTTATAGATGAATTTGGAATTAAGTATTGGAATAGGGTTTCAGAAAAGAGTCAAGTATTAGCGGATTTTCTAGCAAATTTTCCTACTGAAGATGAAAATTGGGATATCGAAGAAGGTAGTGGTTTACAGTTGAAAGAACCTGATGATGTGATGGATGAGGATTATCCATGGGCTGGTACAAATGGATGGAGACTTTTTGTCGATGGGTCATTAGGTCAAAAGGGATGTGGTATCGGAACGGTTATGATAACACCAGACAATCAGAGATTGGAATCAGCAGTTACCTTAGGATTCCACGCGTCTAATAACGAAGCAGAATATGAGGCATTGATTACAGGATTGAAAATGGCTACATTGTTAAATGTCAATGGATGAATTATCGGTATTCAGTGATTCTCAGCTAGTAGTAAGTCAAATCAATGGAGGATATGTTGCTAAATGCGATAATATGATTGATTATTTGAACTTCGTCAAAGAGAAGCTTCAGAATTTCAACAGAGTCAAAGTTCAGCACCTTGATCGAGGAGAAAACTGACATGCAGATGCTTTGGCATATGTCGCTGCTATGCTAGAAAATATAGAAGGACGTGTATTGCAAGTGGGTGTCCAGCAGAACCCAAGTATCGATATAAAACATCCTGAGATTATGGAGATAGATACGCTAGGGGAGTCATGGTTAAGCACTTATATTTTATTTTTATCCAAAGGTGAGTTATCCAAGGATAAAAATGAAGCTAGAAGAATAAAATCTGGAGCTGAAAGATATCTGCTAATAGAGGATGATTTGTATTGGAAAAATCCTGGGGGACTGCATTTGAAATGTATATCGGCGGCCGATGCTAATCAAATCATCGCAGAGATACATGAAGGGGAGTGCGGAAATTGATAAACGTAAAATGATAGTTTTACCTACGAATAAGCGATTAAACTCAACGCAAGTAAAACTAGAACTATTTTGTGTGCTAATTATCAAAGTTTTCTACACTCTTGATGCTATTGCACTAAGTGGAGTAGAAGATTCGTTCCACTCCTAGTTCTTTAGAATTCACGTTTACTAAGATTATCGGTTCTACCAAAGTTAATGAGAGTAATACATAAATTATACTACGATGGAAATTAGATTAACAAGATACGATAATTCAATCAAACTAATACTAAATTGATATTATGATAAGGAATTAGGGGGGTTTGATTCCACCTTAACTTGACTTAATTTACTAACGAAGAATCGTCGTAATCCGAGTTGAAATGCTTTCGAATAACAATTGGGTTTTCTAATCCCTAGTTGTTCATGGTAATCTCTACCAACTAACAACTAGCATGTGAAACAATCAAATCCATTCTCATGGTGAACTAATTGTTTTCTAGAATGGAATGGAAAATCACGAACTATTCTACGCTAATAAAAATCAAGCTTTATCAAGGCTTCTTCAACCCCCTCTAATGGAGGTTTTAGCCTTGAATTATTACGCTATCATTTCTCAAACAAGAACTCATAGAACAACCCATTATTGGTATAAATGATTAACTGATAAATCTAATTTGAACAACAATAGTAATGATTTCAATCGAATTAAACAAGAATTGAAACTAAATTAGCACTAAGATCATGAATACTAATTATCAATGAAGGCAAACTAATTCTAAATAAGAATTAAATCAAGGACTAAATGGAAATGAAAACTAATACTTTATTATAAAACTAAATATGATTCTAAAATAATAATCTACTTTGTTCTAAAACTAATTAATGGAATGTAAAAAACTAGTTCTAAAACAAGCTATTGAAACTAATTAATGGAGTCTAAAACTAGATCTAAAAATTATTGGCTAATGGCTACCTAAAAACTAGATGCTTAAGAGTTAAGTCTTGTGTCTTGAAATGGAGGAGACAAGATCCATTTTTTCATGCATGGGCTGAGGAGCCATGTTTTGGACCGAAAAATCGAGCCTAAAACCCAATTTCTTCAGTCCACATAGGCAGTTGGATTTTTATTCAACATACTTTTCTTCAACTTCTGCTCCTCTGATTTGGTTAAAGTTTGGACCATTGGAAAGATCTTTCCAAGACGGTCGTTTTGACATAAGGTAGGCCCAATTCCGAGGTCTGAGTCAAAAGATACGGTCTTTGGAAGTTCTGCTGACTTTTGTGTGCTGTTTCTGCCCGCGTTGACTTTGACTTTTCAGCTTTGACCGGGTTTTAAAAAGGCTTTTTCTCCTTGAATCTTGGTCTTTAATCACAAAACTTCTTAGCAACCAATCTTTGCTCCTTTATCTCGCAAAAGTGACATATTTCAGCACATAATTGACTCCAATGCCTAAAATACATAAAAGCACGTAATCAGCATTAACTCTTATTTATTACTCGCATAATTGGTCTAAAAGTATTATTATTAGGGGGTTAAAACTACAGTTTTGGGCTCTTATCAAACCACCCCCAAACAGCATTTTGCTTGTCCTCAAGCAAATATGAGAAATTAGAATAAATGACAAAAAATAGAGTTCTAACTACTCTTGTTTCGCCGAGTGCGATTGCATTGACCATATGCAACAAAGCCTTAAACCACTAAGAATTCTCTAGTGGACGAGTTATAGCCTTGTGAGAGTTTTCCAGTGAAAGTACTCACAAACTTCATATATATTACAACGACTAAGAAATAAAACTATTGTTTCTTTTTTTATGCTCCCAATTATCTATACATCTCACTAGCAATGAATACATAATAATCAAGTCGAAACCTACACTAATATATGCATAATAATCAATCATCTATGAATAAACATATATACAATGAGTAATACTATGAAATGCACTAGCAGGTCCGTTTCTGAAAACTCGAAATAACGTCCTTAAGTAGGTCCTCACATAAATGCCAAGACAAAAACCACTCTGATTTTTCTGCTAAAGTTTCGCTACTCCAGTGCGCAGTGGGCACACTTTACCTTACAATCTCAATGACACACAATAAAGCCGGGTTCGATCAAACACATCTGCCACTTGCTATCACACTAACCTATTCCTAATTGAGCTAGAGGTCTTTATTAGGTGTTGCGGGGATTTGGAGATGATTTAAGAAGGAAGGAAATGGATATTCAAAAAGGACAAGTCTGAGATAATAGAGTCTTCATATTATGTAACTAGAGAAAACCTTGTTCTTTACTTTTGCTTCTATACTTTGTTTCCATCCTTAGCCTTTTTATTTTGGCTTTTTGAATTCTTCTATTCTATTTTTGGAGTTTTTATTTTGTTTCTATTTTTATTTTTATTTTCTTTGGATGGAAACTTCTTTTCTTTTTCTTTTCTGAAGCAACTAGCTAATTTTTGTTTACACATGTTTTTCCTTTCTCTTTTTTTCACTCATCCTATTCTCAGACTCATTCTATAATGGGTAGGTTGATTTTTTGTTTTGTTTTGTTTTTGTAACAGAGTAAAGGATTTGCGGTTTATGAAAGGCTAAAGAAAGGTTCAAAGGGGCGACTAGCAGAAAATAATTCATAGGTTTGAATTTCTAGCTATATCGATCCAAAGAGGGCCTAAATTCTCGCTTAGGATATGGTATAGTGATCAAGCAAGTGGGCGTGTGATTTCTCTATCTGGATTTTACTTCTCCCTTGTGTCATTTCTCAAATGTTTCACTCATATAAGGCTTTAGGCTATATTCTCACAGATTTGTAGAATAAGTACTCTAGCCTAAATTTTAGAAACTTAATGCCAAAACAATCATAGATACTCATGTAATATATTTATAGATAGATGCAAAGATTATTACCTATATATTAACCTAAGTTTCTAAAAACTATTCTAATGCAAAAGCTAACGTGAGACTTCTAGATTATTAAGAGCATAGAGAAAGAAAACAATACCAATATTCCTAAGTGTATAGCATAAACTTTTTATTTATATTTTTGAAATTTTTAAATTTTTACTAGAAAACAAGTGCATATTATATAAATCTATATCCTATCAGATGCCTTAATTACACGTGTTTCTATGCCACCCCCAAATAAGAAGCATGCTTTGTTCTCAAAGTATTAAAATAAAAAAGGGTAGAAAAATACCATGGAAATGCATGAAATTCTGGAACATTTGCAAAACAAGGTTAAAACATACTAATATAGAAAAAGAAAAAACAGACGCAACTCTATATGAGTTCCACCCGTTATGTTGCAAAGCAAAGCGATAGCTTTGCAACATATCAGAGAATAGGATATTATCGGTTTTTTATTTGAAAGAGTGGTATGTCGATATGGTGTACCGTATGCCATCATATCGGATAATGGTCCTCAATTCATTGGAAGCAAGGTGAGAGATTTCCTAGAATCATATAAGATCAAACACTTTACATCGGCACCTTATTATGCTCAGGGGAATGGGCAAGCTGAAGCGACAAATAAGACTATTATGGATAATACCAAAAAGAAATTGGAGGATAAGAAAAGCTTATGGGTCGATGAGCTAAACAGTGTGCTATGGGCATACCGAACAACTCCAAGAGTAGCTACAGGAGAGTCGCCATTTACTCTAGCCTATGGGATGGAAGTAGTAACTCCAGCTGAGATGGTAGTATCTATATCCAGAACATTGCTTGTGGAAAAAGGGTTGAATGGACAAGGGATGCATACAGAGATCTTAAACTTAGAGGAAAAACTGGAGCAAGCAAGAATTCAGCTTGATTGCTACCATAGACAGCTAAGGAAAACTTTCAATAAGAAAGTCAGAGGAAGAAGTTTCCAAGAAGGCGACTTAGTATTGAAAGAAGTCACTCAAGCAACAAAAGAAAAGGGAGCTAGAAAATTATCAGCAAATTAGGAGGGGGCCTATATTGTGCACAAGGTGGGAATAAATGGAGCATATTATTTGAAGAATGTTGATGGTGATTTACTTCCAAAACCTCAGAATGTCAATAATTTGAAGGTATTTTATCAATAATGTTTCAATTTTATCAGAAGGATGAGCTATGTAGCAAGAATATTCATGATAATAAAAGTTTTGAATTCATAATGCAATGATGTTATAATATTGTGTATGAAAGTCCTGTTATCGGTAGAAATGTTGGTATCAGACATATTGTCAAAAAGTCCTGGTATCAGAAACAATGGAAGATACCAGGCACAAAAAGTCCTGTTATCGGCAGAAATATTGGTATCAAGCATATTGTCATAAAGTCATGGTATCATAAACAATGGCAGATACCAGGCACAAAAAGTCCTGTTATCGACATAAATGTTGGCATCAGGCATATCGTCAAAAGTCCTAGTATAAAAAACAATGGCAGATACTAGGCACATAAAGTCCTGTTATCGGCAGGAATGTTGGCACCAGGCATATTGTCAAAAAGTCCTGGTATCAGAAACAATGGCAGATACCAGACATATTGCCAAAAGTCCTAGTATCGATAGACGTATTGGTATCAGGCATATCGTCAAAAGTCCTGGTATCGATAGATGTATTGATACCAGGCACATCGTCAAAAGCCCTATCACCAACATATGTGTTGTTTTTAGGCACATAAAGTCCTGATATCAGCAGAAATGTTAGTATTAGGCATATTATCAAAAGTCCTGGTATCAAAAACAATGGCCGATACCAGGCATATAAAGTCCTGATATTAGCAGAAATGTTGATATTAGGCATATTGTCAAAAGTCTTGGTATCATAAACATTGGCCGATACCAGGCACATAAAGTGGATCATATCGGCAGCAAGGAGGAGGCGTAGATATCGTATTAATAATAAAGGTGCGTTGTTTCAATTGTTAATTTTGGCAACAATGGCATGTGTAATTGTAGTTATTCATAATTAGAAAGGTGCAATAATAATGTCAAAACATAAATGATGATAGTTGATTTTTAACAGTTGTGGTCAAAACATTGATACATAGCATAGACAGAAATGTAAAGTCAGTTTTCATTTTCATCATCATCTTCGTCTTCATCTTCATCATCATTTTCATCTTCATCCTCATCATCACCGTCGTCTCCATCAGTGGGAGATCCGTCATTATTATAGTCATAACAATAAGGATCTCGGAGCCATTCATCTTCTTCTTCTTCTTCATTTTCTTCATTTTCTTTTTCTTCTTCTTCTTCATCATCATCATCAGAGTACTCCGTGGTTGGGCAATCTGACTAGTTGAATCACTCTGGAAGAACCATAAGCAGGACAAGAGTGATAAGATAGGAGGAGAAAGGATGGATGTTTTTGTTTTTTACGTTGGTTATGTTCAGTAAGATAGTTTGTAAAAAGTAAGTTGAAGCATAATGTAAAAAAAATGGGTTTTTATATAAGTAGAAAGATGGTGAAAACGAGAAAAATAAATGGTATTAGCATGAAAACAAGAAAGATTAAGGGAGATTAGCAGGAAACGAGGAGTTGGTAAATAAAGTCAGTGGAAAAAGTAATTTTGTGGTTATCTGTGCAATAAATGTTTGGGAAGGAGTAAGCCATTTAATTGTTATTTAATAAGTTTAAATAGAGTTTTAATGCATGTTGGGGTTTGAATTAATTTGTTGATTTATGGTCATTTAATACAGGGGTTTAACCAAATCAAAATTTTCATTTTTCTGATGATATAAATTTAAGTATCGCCGATACTCTCTGTTGGTTGAGGGTATCAAAAATTTTATTTTTCTGATGATATAAATTTAAGTATCGCCGATACTCTCTGTTGGTTGAGGGTATCAAAAATTTTATTTTTCTGATGATATAAATTTAAGTATCACCGATACTCTTTGTTGGTTGAAGGTATCAAAATTTTCATTTTGCTGATGATATAAATTTAAGTATCGCCGATACTCTCTGTTGGTTGAGGGTATCAAAAATTTCATTTTTCTGATGATATAAGTTTAAGTATCGTTGATACTCTCTGTTGGTTGAGGGTATCAAAAATTTTATTTTTCTAATGATATAAATTTAAGTATCGCCGATATTTTCTGTTGGTTGAGGGTATCAAAAATTTCATTTTTCTGATGAAATAAGTTTAAGTATCGTCGATACTCTCTATTGGTTGAGGGTATCAAAATTTTCATTTTTTTGATGATATAAATTTAAGTATCGCCGATACTCTCTGTTGGTTGAGGGTGTCAAAAATTTCATTTTGCTGATGATATAAATTTAAGTATCGCCGATACTCTCTGTTGGTTGAGGGTATCAAAATTTTCATTTTTCTGATGATATAAGTTTAAGTATCGCCGATACTCTCTGTTGGTTGAGGGTATCAAAAATTTCATTTTTCTGATGATATAAATTTAAGTATCGCCAATATTTTTATGTTGGTTGAGGGTATAAAAAATTTCATTTTTCTGATGATATAAGTTTAAGTATTGCCGATACTCTCTGTTGGTTGAGGGTATCAAAATTTTCATTCTTCTGATGATATAAGTTTAAGTATCACCGATACTCTCTGTTGGTTGAGGGTATCAAAAATTTCATTTTTCTGATGATATAAGTTTAAGTATTGCCGATACTCTCTGTTGGTTGAGAGTATCAAAAATTTCATTTTGCTGATTATACAAGTCTTAGTATCGCCGATACTCTAGTTTTTTGTTGAGTATCGAAAATTTCATTTTCTGGTGGTAATTTAAGTATAGATGATACTCTCTTTTGAAGTGTCTGGTTACAATATATAAATATATGGATGGTACATTGCAAAAATGTTTCAGATTTCAAATTTCATAGGTATTAAAAGGTATTACAAGCAAAGATAGTACAAAAACAGTTAAGTAGAGAGAAGTTTGGCAAGGAAAAAAGGAAATAGTAACAAAATTGTATTACACATATGAGACAAAATTCAAGCAGGAGGGGTATTAAGCAGATCATCTATGTCGCTGAACTCAGTAGCAAGATGAGGGGTGGCATCAGCAGCAGGACAAGTAGTTGTGGTAGTTGCAGCAGCAGGAGTAGTGGGAGTTGTAGTTGGAAGATCCTCGGTAGGAGCATTATCGCTAAGAAGCCCATGCTCAGCAAGAATAGCAGGAGGAACATATGGTCTGAAGGCTTCACGCCGATCAGCAAGAGTGTTCAAAGATGTCATAACACCATTAAATTCATCATTGGCAGCTTCTGAAGCTTCTTTATACTTCGCTTCTATGATAGCAAAGTCTTCGGTGATTTTCTTCAGTTATTTTGCATGTTCTTTTTTCAGAATTTTCGTATGAGCTGCAATCTTTTGTTGAAGGGTTTGTTCAGCAGTTTCGACATTTTTTTTCAAGTCGCTTGTCAGTTGGCTGTTCTCTCGTTTCAAGTGAGTTACTTCTTGGTTTAGTTTGTCAACTTCCAACTGTTGACTATCAACTATTTTTTTCAACCGACCAATGGTACGGTCCTGCTGATAGTGAGAGTCAAATTGGGCTAGAGTAGCAACTTTAGCCTAAAAAAGGAACGAAAATGGATAAGCAGATAGAAATAGGAAATAAAGTAAAGGATATGTAGTCAAGAAAAGAGGATGAATACTTTTTCCATAGAATCACAGAAGGTTGTTAAGCGTTGTAAAGGAGATACAACGCACATAACAACCTTATCCTTTGGAAGAACACAGCTGGAAGACAGAGACACGCCTAAATCTTCAGAAGGATCATCACCAAAAAGCGAGGCGGTTAAAGGAATATAGTTGTTATCGCATAGAGGAAATACAGGCTTGAAAAGTTCAGCGGTATCAGAAGGAAGTGATTCGAGTGTTTGTCCTTCAGCAAGCCCACTCTCCCCCCAGGTGTGTTTGCGTTTCTTCGAACTAGAGTGAGTATGGGTATCTAGCAAGGAAGTATGAGATGTGTCTTTAGGAGGAGCATTCTGCTTATCTCTGGAAGAAGAGGTCAGAATATCTGAGGATGAGTAGGATGCTTGGCTTGTGGAGCTTTGGCCGATGTAGTGTATGTCAACAGCTTTCTCTTTTCCTTTTGAAGGAAATTAGCAACTAACATTTGGGTTCGCTGACAATCGAGGGACCAAATCTGTATACAATAAACGATGTTGGTCAAATATATTTTGTAAAAGCGGATACTCATAAAAGTTAGGAACTTCTTTTTAATTTGGAGAAAAAGATTTGGAGTCATGGTAAGATTGTTATCTAAGTAATCGAAGAAACTTTGGGGAAAACTATGTGGGAGTTCATGCAAAGCAAAGGAAGACATAAGAAAAGAAGGATCGTTTAAAGTGTTAGAGGAGATTGAGTGGGAATTGGCGACTGACCCATTTTATGAAGATCCCGAATTTGAAGAACATAAAGAGGTGCCCGATAATTTTTTATATCGGGAAGAGCAACAGTAAGGCGAGGGTTCCCTTCTTTGTTAGTCCCAGTTCTAATATCGATTTCTTCATCAATTCCTTCTAATAGTTTAAACACTCTGTTAGATTTCCCACGAGCTTTTTCAAAATGAGGGAGGAGTACTAAAAATATACAGAAAGGCTGGGGTCAGAGTGGGACTCCGATATATATAATTATCGAAGTTAAGTCAAAAGGAGGGTATACCTGAAGAATTGAAGACTTGATGCTTCAAAGGAGGTTTTGCTGGAGGATCGGCACTTTTCCAGTCACCTAAAACAATGATGGGATACTTGGTCCATTCCTTGTCACTTTTTCGGTTTTTACGGATAATACCCTTGATGTTTGATTTGTTGTGCTTTCTAGGGTAAAAATATCCAGGAAGTTTTTCACTGAATTTATAGTGCTTAAGGATATCGGATAGTCTGATTCTATCGGTTTCATGCTTTTCTAGGGAAAAGTGGCTATTGTAGTAATTGCAGATAAACATTAACCTCCAGAAATTCCCCATTCCTTGACCAAGGGAAATGTTCAGATGGTTTAATACTTCGCGATCGAGATTGGTCAGAGGAAATCTCAATCCAGCGGCGAGTTGACCAACAGTGATAATGATTGCTCGTCTCATACCACTTTGACATTTGGTGAAAGTCCGAGTACCAGCATAGTGTTGCAGATAAAGGGAAGTGGGAATTTGATAAGCAGTCTGAACTAACATCAGATTGGGTCTTTTGATGAAGAAATGGCTAAGTCCATGCTTCCATTGACTTGTATCTTCAACAGTATTGCACTCAGATTCTAAGGCGGTGGTTTCAAAAGGATAACAAGGGATCCCTTCTACAACATAAGACAGATCCCAAGAAGTTTGGGGTCGATAGCACTTCGAAGAAATAGAGGCGAGATTATGACTATACAGTCACTACTAAGACTATCGTCAAAAGGGTATCTTCACTAGCCATTGGGAGGACTATAAACAAAGGGGCGAGGACAAATGTATTTTTAGTATAGTCAATTTAATATATATATCATATTATCAGTAATAGAGTTATCAGATTATCGGAAATTGCGATATAAATAGTGTTATTTCGCAAAGTTCGATATACAGACATAAACAATGAATATATTCGGTGGGCAAAACAGTATGGTGAAGGATATCTAACTCGAAAGTTTTAAAAGGGTAAGGACATAAGCTTTTAAAGAGTATCAAACATTTTATAGTGTTGTGTACAATAGTATAAATATAAACATATTCAAGCTTACGACATTCAAATTTTAACAATCTCTAAAAAACCCTAGCGATAATTATGAGGGTGTGATTTATACTTGCGTGAGTTATAGCAAGATATGGCATAGCAAAACTAACAAAATGCAGGAAGTTACAAACATACCTGTAAGAGTTGGATTTTTGTCTAAGAATTGGAAGGCAAGAATGCAGCAAAGAAAATTGTTTTCTGGAAGATATGCAGTGTATTGGAGAAGCTGGAAGTTGTGGGAAAGCTGAACAGTTGGTTTTAAATTTTTGCCTAATAATATGGACCGGGTTGATATTTGGACCCAAAGTGATATAACCGCTTCTCGAAAAATTGAAATTGTTAAGTAAATTTCAAAGTTTCGAGAGGGGGCGATGTAGTGGACAAATATCGTGCCTAAAAGCATTATATCTGATATTTCAAAACTTGAAACATTGACATAAAGGTCAATGTTTCAATATATTTTGGAGTTATGTTTAAACATTTGCAGGGATTGAGCGGGAAAGAGGAGCAAGACAAGGGACACGTGTCAAAGATTGATTGGGTCTAAGCCAAATCAGGGCACTATATAAAGACCGGAAGAACATCAGAAGAGGATTCATTCATGATTAGGAAAAATCATTACAAAGAGGAGAGAGAAAGAGAGAGAGAAACAAAGAGAGGTTGTAAACTGTTATTGAAAATCAATAAACATAGATTCAACTCATCTTCTTCCTTAATTATGTTTTAGACATTTATTTTAATTGTGTGATCTTAGAGCATAAGAGAGAAAGGGTTCTTAGATATCACACTACTAGAAGAATATTTGGTTTTCGCATATGGGGTACCAACCCACCGAATTGCAAGGGGCGGCTATGAGATCTAATGGGCCCTGTGCAAAATGGAAAACATTGATAATTATAGCTGTTTTTTTCTACAAAGTAGGAGGGTATATCTAAATATGATTAGCTTCCTATTTTATCATAAAAGTTGGCACTCACTTATTGGCTCATTTGGTTGAATTCCTAATTAGATAAAGCTAAAACACGAAAGTAGATAAATAAATCACAGTTAGTTGTTGTTGTTTTTTTAAAAAAACTTCTCATAAATTCATTTTCCATGTGTCATTATGGTTCTTGCTTGGTGTGATTCGGTTTGAGTAACGGATCCTGACGTGTAAGGTAGGGAATTGAACTCGACCTGAATATGTCGGGTTCAGATACATTTCGATCTCTAACCATATTTAAATTCGGGTTGGATACGGATAATTCAGGTTCAGATTTGGATTCGGATACATGTTTTGGGTAATTTTACACATTTCTTTAGTGTTATCCGATCGGGTTTATTGTTCGGATACTATGAAAAAATTCAAATTCGAATTCAAATACCGTTCCCTACCCTACTGACGTGATATATCTTCGTAACGAAAATGGAATGGAAACATGAGTTGGTTTTTTACAATATCTTGGCCCTTTATAACATGGGGCCTTGTGCGGTTTAAGGTTCAATTTCTTGATAAAAATATGAAATTTCTTAAAGAAAGTGCCTTTAATTTTGCATTTATGTTTATATTGTTGATAAGAATTGAATCTGACCCGAATATGTCTGGTTCGGATACATTTCTCTAACCGTATTTAAATTTGGGTCGGATATGGATAATTCGGGTTCGGATTCGGATACATATTTTGGGTAATTTTACACATTTCTAGTGTTACCCGATTAGGTTTATTGTTCGGATACTATGAAAAAATTCGAATTCGAATTCGCATATTGGTATATCCAAAAAATAAGCCAAAATGCCAAATTTCCAATTTTAATTATAGTCTAGGTCAGCTTGGTTTTGAAACCATTGATAAGGACATTTTTTGGCTTATAAGTTATAACTACTAAAAAAACTAGATTTCACGTTTTAATTATTAATAAGGACAGACTCGACTTTTTAATTTTTTACTCTTTCCAATTTTACCCTTCTATGTTTGGTGTATGTATTGACGTCTGTGCATACTTCGCATACCAAGAGGTGGTATGCACCGACACTTGTGCATACTATTTTCTTTGTGATGTTTGGTATGCACAGAAGTTTGTGCATACCAAGCATACCAAGAGGTGGTATGCACTGACACCTGTGCATACCATTTTCCTTGTGATGTTTGGTATGCACAGATGTCTGTGCATACCTCGCATACCAAGAGGTGGTATACACTAACACTTGTGCATACTATTTTCTTTGTGATGTTTGGTATACACTGACACCTGTGTATACTAGGGTACTATTATCTTTTTTGGACAAAAGTCAACTATTGTCTTTGAGAGTGTTTTTGAAATGAGAGTGGGTTTTTCAGTTCGTTATTTCGGAATTTTGCCCTTTTCAGTTTTGTCCCCTATGCATATCTGACCCGAACCATTCTCTACCCTACTGACGTGATACATCTTCATAATGAAAATGGAATGGAAATATGAGTTGGCTTTTTACAGTATCTGGGGCCCTTTATAACATGGGGCCTTGTGCGGCTTAGGGTTCAATTCCTTGATGAAAACATGGACCAAAATATCGCCGATATATCCGATATATCGCCGATATATATTGGTATTTTGGTACACCGACATCGATATTTCCGACATATATCCACCGAATATAGAACTTTTTTTTTCCCGATATATATCGGAATTTCCGATATGAAACTTTATATCGCCGATATAATCGATATTTCCGATATAATCGATATATATCGGTTGACTTTTTGACCATTTTAAAATATAAATCCGATATTTCCAATATATTTCCGATATATATCCGATATTTCCGATATTTTAAATAGTTTGAACTGGTTACTAAAAAAATGGATATATCCGAAATATCCGATATATATCGGTTTTTGGGTACACCGATATATTGATCGATATCGATATTTTGGGCCTTGGATGAAAATATGAAATTCTTAAAGAAAGTGACTTTAATTTTGCATTTCTGTTTATATTGTTGACAGGCAATGAAAATACAATGAAAGACAGAAAAGTTTCCTTTAGTTATAGCTAGGTTTATCGATTCCAAAGCAATCCAAAAAGATTTGTGAGGATACATTATTTCCCAAAGGATTCATAATACCTTGGCAAACATTCTTTAGGTTTCTGAAACACTGTGTTTTACTTCTGAGAGTTTTCCTCTTTCATTTTTCAATTTGCACGTAGCGATTTTTTTTGAAAGGTAGCATTACTATATAGTATGAGTGCACGACTAGGCTATGTTTGATAGGAGCTATGACAAATGCAAATTTTGTCACCATTTGCCACTAACAAATTTGCAATGTGACAATTGAAAATAACTTGTGGCAAATTTAAGTTTGATGATACTGTGGTAAATATCATTTGCCCTGATTTGCAACCGTTTGCTACTGTTTGATTGTCCAAATTTGACACGGCAAATATTTCATTTTTTTTCATTTTTTGTGCTTTTAAAATATTTAAGATTTAAAAATGATAGCTACTCTTATTTGTAAATTTATTTTATTTGTATATGGTTTCACCTATATCACACTAAAAAAAAGTATAAAGACTTGCCACAAAAACATAAAATGTACCAAAATCTGGTTCAATTTGGTTAAAGGCTACATTTGATGATTCGGTCCCTCCAGTGTATGTCTTGTGTGGCATGTTCAAGACACGAATCTAGCTATGCATGTTAGAAGGCATATATCTAAAGCACTTGAGCGTAACTATCAATAAATATATTGGATAATGTTGACATTGTTCACCCATTAGTGTTTCATGTTAGTTTTAGGAGAAGTTTTGAGATCCATATGATAAGGATGAGATCTGGATAAAGATGAGTCCTCAAGAAACGGATTGATGTTCTTGGAGCATCTCGGTGAAGAGGAGTCCAACAATTTTTGAGGTTATATATGTACTAGTAGCAGGAGTTGACAGCAAGAAAGGTCATTCCTTATTGTGACTTGTATCCGATGCAGCTGAGATAGATAGCAGTGCCTTACAGTGGCAGCAAATGGTATCACAAGTAAAATAGATTCAAGCAATATATATTTAATTCACAGGAGTGATTTAGTCTACTGAATGGATCTTGTAATCAGTTCGATAACCTTAATAATTATAACCGAAAAAGTTTACAAATGGGTGATTACTAAAGAAGTACAAATAACTAGCTAGTGTAACAATGAAGAACAGAATAGAGAGCTCAAAACTATTTCCTTTTTAAGCAAATGGGAGTGAACGTGAAGTTTCATGGTGTACAGTACAGTCTTGTTGGAGTGGAACAAGATCAGTTCTCAACTCCCTTTCAACAAAACAAACACCATACATTACAAATGGATACATGTGAACTATATATGTACAGATTCCCGAGCAGTAAACAACACAAAAAATTGCAAAAAAGTATCGTTAACTCACATTACACTTGTTCCGTATTTCCACATAACGGAGAAACAAAAGCAGCATGGTTCTTAAGAGGATCCAAGTTCAAAGTAGACAAACCTTGGATGCTCTTCAAATTCCCCTTTGCTCCATGAGAATATGAAATAAGAGACAACGCCACCTTCGTGTGCCCAGCTTCTATTGCACAATGCAGTGATGTATACCCCAAATTATCAACAAGATCAACTTGAACTCCATGACTAAGTAAGGCTTTCACACTTTCAATCCGATCGACCTTTGAATGCAACTCGGTGAAGAGGAGTCCAACAATTTTGATCTCTCCCGTTCACCTTCATCCCTTGAGCTATACAACTCTTTATCGCATTCACATCATCCAGACTCGATGCTCGATGTAAAACATCCCCCACGTGAAGCAAATCAAGTAAATGTGATTCCTCCTTCCCACCATATAAGGCGTCTTCCCATCTTTATTAATTGCTTATTTAGAATACAAACAACACTCCAACAAAAACTCCACACACTCATGCCCTTCAGCCGCCGCATAATGAAGTGGAGTCAATCCATTATAATCAACACAATCAAGATCCCCATTCATCTCAATATAAAACCTTAACGCCTCAACATTCCCATTAACCGCCTATACATGAATCGACATCCTACCAACAGAATCAACTGAATTAACTAACTTAACAGAATCTCCATTTTCACACAAAAACCTCCAATAAATCAATTCTATTCATTTCTGCAGCATTATGTAAAAACAAGTCACCCCAATCATCCACACGACAACCCGAATCAAATAAAGCCTTAACAACATCAATATTACCTGAATTAACTGCAAATGATAACATTGACCCCCCATCAGAATCCCTCTCATTAACATCACCACCTGCATCAATCAAAGCAGAAACAAAGCTAGAACATCCACTAACAACAACACTCCTCAGTAAACTACTAATTTCCAACTGGGTACATCCAGAAAACTAATTTCAATAGTCTTAAATTGTCAGCATCAAAACATGACCAAATTGTATCTGTATGGACAATGAAGACGAGTAGTTGAATTAAAATGGCAAAGCTATGATCTTTACCAAATTTCCTCAAGTACACCACTTAAAGCCCGACTCCAAGAACACAATCAATCTGTTTAAAGACCACCAAAATTCTGAAACCCATGTGAGAGAAGTTCCGCCTCTTGGATTGATCGGCAATTCAAATTTGCACCAGAAATTACAACGAAAGTATTACTCCGCTACTAAAGACCCAATTTCACAGTCCCAACTAAAGGAACTGCTTAACTAGATATCAAAATCAACATGCAATTAGTCAGACGAGCTTAGTATACCAGAGAGTTCTTTACCGTTTTCACAAAGGCAGAGAGAGATGTTTTTGGGTTTTTGTTTTCTTCTTTTTGGGTTGGTGGCAAATCTGTGTAAATTTGTTGTGGCAAAATTTACTCTTCTCAACTCCTCCAGAGAAAATTTTGGCACCAAAATCATGGCAAATCACAACTTGTGACAAATCCAAAAAAAATTTGTCATGGGTCAATGAATAGTGTCATTTATTTACATTTGCAATCACAGCCTAATTATAGACACAAACTCTACCAGGAAAAGTGTTTACACCATACACAAGAACAAATAGTAATTCCTTGGTCCCCAAGCTACAATTAGGTCGTACGACGTAATAAAGAGTAGTCAAGCTACTTTTCAGTTACAGAGGTAAATTTTGTATACCAAAAACAATCCCACCGCCTTAAAAACCTCATATCTTTCTATATTTAAAAAGCCCTTCACACCTTTCATTCCTCAACTACTCCTCCCAATCAAAATTATTTCGACGAACAAGATGACGGAATTCAGACCAACAGTGTATTTTCCGGTAGTATTTTTCGATGGGGAGTGTGAAATTGATATCGGTAATATCGGAATATACTCCACACTTGATTTCAACAAACTCCAATCGATTCTTTCTCAGAAAATCGGTATTTCTCCTCATCAACTCACTGTTTCATTAGTTTACCGGAAGAAATTGACTACTCGGAAGATTCAGATTAACGACAAGGTAAATCTCGGAGCTTTAGTTCAAGGACAACAACAGTTTAGAGATTGTTATTTTCTTGCTTCACTCAAACAATCAAGAAAAGGTGATTATTGCACATCACCACCACAAGTCCAAAATCTTCAAAACAGATTTTCAATTGACCCACCACAGAAACTTCTTCTACGTCGCGATTCTCCGGTTCAGCCCCAGCAACAAAATTTGTATGGAAATCTTGGTTTGAATATAGGGTATCGAGATTACGAGAATGAGTTGCAGTTGCAGAAAGAAAATTATCTTATGTCGCTTAATTCGTATCCGTATACAAAGGCTGAGGATTTATACGAGTATAAATACGGTAGAGAGCGTAGTTTTAGAAGTACTTCTACGGCAATGTGTGAAGTGTGTATGAATGCAAAAGGCAGAGGGCCAGTTCCGTTTCATTTGTGTGTTTATGATCCACCGATAACTGCAGGGTGGTTTCGTTCGCCAGCTGGACCAATCGCGAGGCCATCTAAGGGTTCTCATTGATTTGGGTGTTATACTCAGTTTTTGTGACCTGTGAATATACTGAAGAGGATGGAGAATATGCCAGAGTAGTGGTGGAAGGTGAAAATTTTTGGGTTTACATTTTTTTTTTTTGGTATACCGTATAGGGAAGAAATGGGATAATAATGTGTCCCTGTACTGTATACGGTATACAATACGACTTTTGTGTCTTCAAAGAGTATAGGATTATAGTTGTTATAATTGTAGTAGTGTTATTAGGGTGGGTAAAAGTCTCATTCTATGAAGTAAATTTTAGAGATAGGAAGGATTTGTAATTGATGGGGAAAGAATGAATTGCAATTTTTATTATCAAATTCATAGTAGATGAAAATGATTGTTTTCTTATAGTTCTTAATTTTCTTTACCAATTCTCTTTTCTTCTTAATCTTGTGATTAATTTCCTATGGTTATTAAGCTTGTCTAGTATTGCCTATTTGGTTCATGTAGACCATTCTAGATTTCCATGGAATGATAGTGATTTGATTCGATCATTCAGTAGAGCACGGAATTTTTTTGTCCAGTAAGTTTGATAACGATGTTCATGACTTTGAGATGAACACTCTGTACATTGAGTAACCACAGATATTTTTGTAAACTCCACTCACAACATTTCGACTGTACGTGGTTGTGATTTGTTACTGTTATTACTAATTTTATTTTTTATAGTACAACATTATAAGCCCACATCCTCTGAATGAATTTTCACTACAACCATCGTGTTAATTTAGATTCTAGGATTCATTCCATAGTAACTACTACATGTCATACAAGATACAACAGACTGGTTCAGGGCCTAAGTTCACTGCACAAAAAAAACTTCCAAAAGTTGTATATGCATTTGAAGATTGTGACTATGATTCTGGGAGGTACCTCCTAGCTCATTGATTCACCAACAGCGTAGTCTATATCCACTCCATTCCACGGGTTAGACACTTAGACTTTCTTTTTCATCATGTGCATTGGATTGTATGGAGCTTCATCCTTCACGTAACATTTGATCTGTATATAGGATCCTTATGAATAACTGTGGAGTGGAGGTAACTATTGGAGTTTAGCCTTGCATCATCACGGAGTTGTCCTAGATCCTGGATATGGAGGAATGCTCGATCTCTTGCATTTTGTCGAAGTTGTACTGGAAAACTCACACCTTTTAGTCTTGAACCAAGTTTATGCCTGGGCGCACAGGTCGTGAAAAATAGGAATACTAAGCATGATGATATGTACTTGACCAACATTCATATGAAGTGGTATCAAGATGATAACTTTAAGCCCTTTCAGCCATAGTTTATAATCTCGACGCTGACATAGTTCAAGCCTTTAAGGAGACGGACGACTGAGACAACCGTCTCGGTGAAAGAACTCCCCAAAGTGTTTCAGAAGACACTGGCTCTGACATTCACTCTGGTGGAGGTTTGGTTGTGTGTGTGTGTTGGGGGGATGGGAATGGGACACACATTTATGTCAAAAATCGAAACTAGAACTAGGACGGTGTATGGTTGAAGGACTTGATGCTGCCTGTGGATCTTGGCAAATTTTTGATGAACCTCAAGTTCTCAACTTGACTCGGGCAATTAAAATGCCAAAAATGTACAGCCTGTATTGCAGTTCCTAGATTTGTGCACTACAGAAGTTCACAAGAATATGATGCTTTCTACTTTCTAGGGCATTTGATTCCGTAAGTGTTATTATAATGACGGGAATATCATCCACTAACACTGATTAGCAGCCAATATCCCAAAAAACGAGGTTTCACACTTTCATCACCTCAAAAATTAAAGAAGCGTCCCCCATGTAGGCTACATAAACTCTGGCAGCCTTGCCCCCGACCATAGCTAGTAAATTCGTGGACGGCAAAAGTTTGATAGGTCAATTATTCGCCTAAGATTCGAAATTTTCAACAATAATACTTTTAAATATTCGGTCCAATAAAACGCTAACGGTAAAAATACGATATACGTGTTTTAAACGGGTATAATACGAATATATTTCTTTAAAATTTGGCTATATATTTTACATTTAAAATTTTGATATATAAGTATATAACGTTTTTATTTTTATTTTTACAATTTTATTCATGAAAAAAATAATACAAATGTCATTTTACTTTCCAAACCTTATAATTCGTGAATAATTCGGCAATTATAAGCCCGACCCAACCAATTTGCGAATTAAACCGTATCATTCAAAAATTCGCCGAATTAATTATTCGTTTTATTCGCCAAACCTTATAATTCGCGAATAATTCGTGAATAATTCGGCGAATTACTAGCTATGCCCCCGACTACACATGCAAATATAGTTTACCAGTACTTGAAGCTCTGCGGGTAAAAAAAGAAAAACCAACTGACGCATCAAGTAATTATCTATCGATGTTCTGTTCTAAATCTGCTAGAGGAGAACCAAGAAAATAGTTCAAATGTATAAAGAATGTGAAACAAATAACCTCTAATTCGCAATGCTGCTTCATTTTATGTGCTTGTCCCATCCGGATCTTAAAGCTTTCATCTCTTCAACATTGTAAGTACCCTCCATTCTGCACTACAGTACACGTGTCCATACACCAGGTCGTTCTCCATCAATTCGTACCACTCTATCAGAACATACCAACAACCCGAACCCAGGTCGTCCCCAGCATCAGTTCCAGCCATATATGGAAGCAAATCATCTAGCGCAATCCTGGAGCTCAGTCAACTCAACAATCAAAGAGTCATTTATTTTATAATATCAGAGTAATGACGAATCATCAAGATAGCACACAAGGTGGATCTACACTTCATAACGGCCTGGAGCAAATAAGGAAAGTCAACTCAAACATCTATAAATAGAGAGAGATGAACTACGTAAGATTTGATTCGAGTTTACCCCAAGAAACTTGATACGTAGGCAACTCTTATCCCAAGAAGAGTGCAGCCATTTTCTATCATGCAAATCATCAGGTCGTTGTCCAGTAAACACCAAACCTCTACATTGGCGCCATCTGCCGGTTTGTTTCCTTAAGAAAAGAACACACACTCTTTTCTTAAGCCCACGAAATTGGTCAGAAAAACCACCATGGACCCCTCACTTCAAATGTTGGCAGATCAGATGAGGGCACTCCAAGAAGCTTTCATCACCTTGTAGCAAGAAAACCAAACGATGCGCGAGCAGGCCACCTCCAACGCCAACAACGACACTCCAGACGCAGTAAAGAACAACGCCGTCGCAGCCCTCACCACCACCACCAATCAAAGGCTAGAAGACTTAGCACAAAAGTTGGAGAAGTCGAACAACAAGACAAGCGCGATCCAGATCGCTTAGAAAATACTCCAGACGTACAAAGCGTCATCATTCACAACTGAAATCAGGGATAAACAACCTCCTTCAGAGTTCATCCAACCAACGTTCCCGCTGTACGATAACAGCTCGTGTCTAGGCCAACACGTAGCTTGTTTCAGCCAGACTCTCACACTCCACAGCGCTCTAGAGTACGACTACCTGAAGTGCAAGCTCTTTCCAGCCGGCCTGGAGGACGGAGCTTTAGAATGGTTCTACACGCCACTCCCTCGACTCAATCGGCAACCCGACAAAGCTAGGCGAGACGCGTTCGCAGCGAGTTAGATCCCGCAACAGGAAGAAACAAGCCGACCTAGACTCCTTGTTTCAACTAAAGCAAGCACATGGCGAGACGATCTATGTATTCCTAGGACGTTTCAAAAAGGAGCTCCTCTCAATGGAGCCAGGCTTAAAGGATAGTTTTGCAACTTCGGCATTCACCAATACTCTCTTGGATGACTCTGACCTAGCAGGATCTCTGATGCGCAACAGACCAGAACGCTTAGACAACCTGTATCACAGAATTGATAAGTACATCAAGTATGAAGAGTGGGTGGCCCAGCGCAAGGGCAAAAAAGTTCTCGCAGTAAGCGACAAGCGAGAACCCAAAGAAAACAAACACCACTCGGGCAACAACAACAACAACAAGGGCTCCAGCTCCCACAACCCCTCTTACATAAAAAGGGAATTCTCCAACTTCTCCAGGACGCTGAGCCAGATCCTAAAGAAGATCTATACAACACTATACTTTAAACCCAACATCAGCAAGGTGATCGCCATACCAGAGCGTCCATACTGCCATTTTCACAAGCTCCATCACCATGACACCAATGAATGCTGGAGCCTCAAGCACTACCTCCAAGACTTAGTTGAGGAGGGCAAATTGAAAGAGTTCCTGCCAGAAAGCGACCTCAGGCATAAACTGGATGCCAAACGCCACAGAAGCAGGAACTACAGCCATGAACGACATGCTAACAACAGAAACAGGAGCAGAACAGCCCGACGATCTAAATCTCCAAGTCGGTCGAGGCACAACAGGAGACAGCACTCCTCCGACAACGACGAGGAAAAGGTGATCAACATGATTACTGATACCTCCAACGACGAAATCTCAGGTCGGGAAAAGCACAGAAGGGTAGGAGCGCTTCAGGAGATCTACCACCTCTCCCACAAAGCTGAAGTCATCACTGCTACCAGCTCTCAGCCAAAGACCTCCACAACATTCATAGAGGACGATCTAGACAAGGTGTGCCTACCCCACAATGATGCCCTGGTAGTGCACGTCAAAATCAATGGGTGGACAGTCAAAAGAGTCATCATCGATCTAGGTAGCTCGTGTGACATACTTTTCTATCAAACATACAAGGCATACCTGCCATACTCAGTGATGATAGAATCAAATGCACCGCTCTATGGGTTCAACGGAGATCGCACAGATGCCATTGGAGACGTCATCCTACCAGTCTCCATTGGCGAAAAGGAAGACATGGTCAAAACTTCAACACGCTTCAGTGTGATCGATGTCAAGTCGTCCTACACTGCCATTCTCGGACGCCGATAGATTCACAAGATCCAAGAAATTCTATCAACCCTACACCAGGTCCTGCGATTCCCCGGACCCCAAGGCATCATGGAGCTTAGAAACAACCAACTAGAAGCTCACCGATGCAATCACATCAGCACAACAACCACACCAAAGCCTCAGGTCGTCGAAAGCAAGGACGTCCCAAAGAAGCAAGATCCTCAAGCTTCCACCCTCCACCAGCAGCAGTAGACAAGCTCAAAGGAAACAAACAAAAATAGAACCTGGAGAAAAAGTCAATCTGGGCACAAATGATGACCCAAAGTTTGTCTATGTCGGGGCAGATTTAGACCCCAAGCTCAAGGAGCAACTTGTCAAATTTTTATCTCTCAATAAAGATGTTTTTGCTTGGTCGTATATCGATATGTCTGGAATCGACCCACAGGTCGCATCCCACAAATTAAATGTCAATCCAAAAGTAAAGCCTATCAAACAACGACCTCACAAAATGGCTCTCAAATTTCAGAAAGCCATCAATGAAGAGATAAAAAAGTTCAAAAATGTGGGATTCATCAGAGAAGTCGAGTACCCAACCTGGCTAGCTAACATCGTAGCCGTTCCCAAGAAGAACAAGCAGGTACGACTTTGCATAGACTTCACCAACGTCAACAAGCACTGCCTCAAGGACAGCTTCCCCCTGCCAAGAATTGACGTTCTAGTCGATCAAACATGCGGTCACAAACTCCTTTCGTTCATGGATGCCTACAGTGGATACAATCAAATACCACTGGCAGAGGAAGACCAGGAAAAGACGTCTTTCATCAGCGAACAGGGAACGTTTTGCTACAACGTCCTACCATTCGGCTTGAAGAACTCATACGTGACCTACCAAAGACTGGTCACAAAAATGTTCAAAGACTTGCTGAGTGACACTATGGAAGTCTACATAGACGATATGGTAGTCTAAAACGCAAAAAGCTAGAGATCACATTTCTCACCTACAAGAAGCCTTTGAACGACTGCGCCAAAACAAAATAAAGCTCAACCTAGCAAAATGCATATTCGGAGTAGCTTCAGAGAAGTTCCTAGGATACCTCATCTTACAAAGGCGCATCAAAGCAAACCTAAAATAGATACGAGCTCTCCTCGAGATGCCAGAACCGGCCCCCAATCAACAAATCTACAAGTTATCTGGCATGGTCTCAGCCCTCAACAGATTTATCTCACGTGCATCTGACAAGTGCAGACCGTTCCTGCAAATACTGAAGAAGGGCGCAACATTCACATGGATAGATGAATGCCAAAAAGCTTTCAACGACCTAAAAGCTTACCTATCAACTCCTCCCGTCCTGTCCAAACCAACGGAAGGAGAGACACGGGGGATTTACCTTGCGACTACTAACTTTGCTATCAGCTCGGTTCTCTTTCGCGAGCACGAAGGAATCGAAAAGCCAGTCTATTTCACCAGCAAGACATTGGCCGACTTAGAAAAACATTACTCCCCAATGGAGAAAACAATGTTAGCTTTACTGTACTTAGTTCGGAAGTTCCAACCTTACTTCTAGGCTCACAGCATCAAGGTCATCATAGATGTACCCATCAAACAAGTCTTAAGTTCTAGCAACAAAACAGCTCGCATGGCCAAATGGGCTGAAGAACTCGGAGAACATCACATCGACTTAAGCCCCCGAACGTCTCTTCGCAAAGGTCGTCATTCTTTGATTTCTTGGCAGATTTCCCCGTCGAAGATGTCAATTGGGAACCCGAGCCAATTACTTCATTTCATCAACCATCCACCCCAGACACATGTCACCTCTATGTAGATGGAGCATGCAACAACAGTGATAATGGACTGGGGGTTGTGTTAACTTCACCAGAAGGAACACAGCTACAAAAGTCAATTAAGATCGACTTCGTAACATCCAACAATGAAGCGGAGTGCGAAGCATTAATCATAGGCCTCTGCATGGCACATCAACTGCAAGTCTAGAAAATCAAAGCTCACAGCTAATCGTCAAGCAGCTCACCAAATAGTATGTAACAAACAGAGCAAACTTGGCCAAATACGCCCAGGTCATCAATGACATCATCAGCTCGTTCAAAACATTCTCATTAGCACACATTCCTCGAAAGGACAATAGACATGCAGATAGCCTAGCTTTCCTAGCCTCGAAGACCCAAGAGACATGTCCAACCACAGTCTACGAACATTGACATCCTAGAGAAGCCTGCATACCAGTAAGAAAGTGACAACAGCCTCACAGACTTTCAGCCCTCATCCGAAGAAGAGATCACTCAATCTTGGATGGGCCCATTTCTGCAATTTATCCTACATAGGGAGCTCCCAGCATAAGCAAAGAACGCTCGTGCCATAAAATTTCGAGCTCCCAGATACACCATAATCAACGGACGATTGTTCCGCAAATCCGCAGGTGGACCTCACTTAAGGTGCATAACTCCACGTGAAGGCCAACTCATCTTTGACGAGATTCACAAAGGCGAATGTGGCAGCCATGCAGGAGCAAGATCTCTGGCTCACAAAGCAATCTCTCAAGGGTATTATTAGCCAGGCATACACATCGAGGCAAAGACATACGTTCTCAAATGCCACCAATGTCAAACATTTGGACACAACCATCTGAGTCCAGCACGAGAGTTGATCAACATAGCCAGCCCATGACCCTTCCATATGTATGGGCTAGACATCATGGGACCATTTATCCCACAAAAGAAAACATTACTCAAATACATCATAGCAGCCACATATTACTTCACCAAATGGGTTGAAGCAATCCCACTAGTCCAAGTCAAAGAAGTCCACGCCATTAACTTCATATGGACCAATATCATTACAAGATTTGATCTCGTCCACACCCTTGTCATGGACAACGAAACTCAATTTGCTAGCTCACAAGTCAAGGTATTTCTGCAAAAATGGCGCATCATTCAAGCATTTTCTACACCTACATATGCACAAAGCAATGGTCAAGCAGAGGCTACCAACATAGCAATCAAGGAAAATCTCCAAAAAAAGTTGGAGAGCAAGAAAAGCCAATGGCCGGAGCAACTCGAAAACATTCTATGGGCTTATAGAACAACAACCAGAGTCAGTACCAATGAATCTCCTTTCACACTTTGCTTCGGAACAGAGGCAGTCATACCATCAAAACTCACAATCACAACCACACGTTCTGACATCGTCGAAACAGGAGATAATGACACCATCTTCGCAAAAGAAGTTGATCTCCTAGAAGAGCGAAGGGAAACAGCTGCAATATCCCTAGCTCGGTACCACCAAATAATCCAACGATCTTACAACAAGAAGGTCATCTCAAGATCTTTCCAAGCTGGTGACCTAGTCCTCAAAAAGACTCTAGCTCTAGCCAAGCTCGACCCAACATGGGAAGGCCCCTACATCGTTGACAAAGTCGTTGGAAATGGAGCATACTGGATCAAAACATAGCTTGGTGATACGCTTCCCCGACCTTGGAATACAGCTCTCCTTAAGCGATTATATCAATAATTTTTTTTCCCCAGATGTATCAGTCAATATGAATAAAATTTCATCAACATTTCGAGTACAAATGTCACCTTTTTCATTACATGAGTACCATGCATCTCGCACTACCCAACCCGACCTAGGACATCACGATGTCAGGCCATACATCAAAGACGGAGTAAAAAATGACTCAACTACAATTACCACACAGTGGTAAATTATCAATCAATCTAACCCAAGGTCCACCAAAAGGACCCTAAATCAACTTAACACCAACACATGGCCAGGGTTAAGCATGATTCAACTATAAATTCTACGCAATTATCAGTCAAATTCAAACATATCCTAAAATGACCCACAATCAACTTAAGGCCTTTGAACAGGGTTAAGCTTGGCTCAATTGTAACTACCAATCAAAGGCTAGTTATTAGGCAATCGGAGTTCCCCCAAAAGAAACGACCCAATCAAACGCACAATCAAAATGCGACCTAGGTGATAGCTACAATCATCTCACCAGGTCATACAGGACATTAGATGATCTACTATAGTACAACAAGTCATCAGGACTATCACTATGCAGTACAGGTCGTCATACAACGAATCAAACAACAATAAAAGCAATCACATCCACAAAAAATTCAAAGACAACATCAAGGCAGAACAAGTAAGTAATTTAAATACTTTACTACTTAGAAATTTTGGTTGGATACTAGAGGCCCCCAGGTTATCCTGAGAAAACAACCTCAGCACCCCCATCATCAAAAATCAAAGTTATCAATATCAGTTATCAGTATCATCCAAAGCAAGTGAGAAAACATAGTTCATCATCATTCAAACAAATCAATAGCAAAGAGTAAAAAGGCACAGTCAGAGGACACGAGAAAAATTCTCCACATTCAAAGCCTCCAGTGGGCCATCCTCTTCACCAACAGGGCCCCTAGTTGAATCACCACTCACATTCACAACTTCTGTGGAGACCTCTTCAGTTGGGTGAATGTCTAGAGCAGCAGCAAGGTCGGATGGTAGATCAGGTTGTCTACTAGCATCTGCAACAGTACTTTCCACAACTACTGTTGTAGCCCCACTTTCAACCAACCTCTTTAGGGTTTTATACTTACATTTTAGCTCCAGGAAGTCATCCACCAGAACGTAAGTATCATCGCTCTCTACCAAGTCGACCAGGTCGTTATATTCCTTCTGAGCCCTTTCAGCAACAACCTGCACATTCCTGCACTCACCAATCCAGTTCTGCACTTCCACCTTTGAAGCATCAAGAGACGGTTGCAACAAGGCCACCTTACAAGCAAGATCTCCGACCTGCGACCTCAACCCAGACATTTCAGCTCGCTCCACCTCTTGAACAACAAGCAGCTTGTCATAAGCCTCCTTGGTAGCATCCAACTCCTTCTTGTATAGGTCGGAGATAAGTGCCATCTCTTTCAGCTTCCTATACATAGCCAAGACCTGACAACAAACAGAGTAAATCACAAAGCAGTAAAAGTGGAAAACAATATAATACCTAGGTCGGAGAGGCACTTACAAAGCACAGGGAGTGATCCATATCTTTAATATTCATCCCTAAGTTCTTCCCAGTCTCTAACTGATGTCTATCTCCATCTAGGGCAACGCTCTCCAGCAACTAAATAGTTCTTGAAACTACAGTCCCCATTCTTCACAAACTTACTCAACCCACTCACTGGGTCCTCATAAGTGACAAGTCTATCCAGAATGTCATCAGCACTCTTGTCACGTGGGGCCGTACTCCTCGATCCCTTCAACTTCTGGGCAACAGGCTCATTCTCACTAGCCTTCTTCTTGCCCCGGGTATCAGCAACCCCCACATCAACAGCAAGTTCCTTCAAATCCATCCTCTTCAATGGAGCTCGACCTGCAGAAGAACGACCTCCACCAGTACTAGGTCATTCCTCAGATTCAGTTCGGGACTTCTTCGATCCCTCCGTCTCAACCACTTTAGAGCACCTTTTCAAATTAGGCCTCCAGAACTGAGTGGGAGCATCACCACTACCACCAGCACTCCTACCACCGTGAACAGAATGTTCACCATCACCAACTTCAAAGCGTTTGGATGCAGAATGTTCACCATCACCCACTTCGGAGCGTTTAGATGCAAAACGGCTTTCTACAGCCCCTCCAGACGTCCTCACCGAAGTAGAACAGCTATCAGCAGCCCCTCTAACCATTCTCACTCCAGAAATAGGTGCCTTCCTTTGGCTCTCCCTCTCCATCCTCTTATCCGAGCTAGAATCAGAGATATCAAGAACAAGCTTTCGAGCCTTCTTCTTCTGCTCAGCTTTCTTCTTGTTAATCTTCACACAACCACGCCTCTTAAAATAATGAGCAACCTCCCCCAACAAAGCTTGTTTCTCCTCCCAACTCAAGCAAGCAAACTTTTCTATAACGTCAAGCTGAGAACGACCCCGAATGGAAACCTCTGCACAAAAGAAAACAAAAATATCATAACGTACAACATATCAAACACAAGATTTACATACGACCTACAATAGAGCTACCTACCAGCCCACTTTACAGAGCGGGTATTCAGCTCACACCCAGAGGGGGTGTAATTACCCACAACCAACAACGGCCTACGCCCCCATTCCTCCTTACTCACCCCCACAATCACAGATGACTTCCCCCTTACGACCTGCAAACTACAGTTCAGTACAGACGATCTCTTCACAGAAAAATGCTCCAAAACATCCCCTAAGCGGATATTATAATCCCGCTCATTCAATAAATCCAACACATGGAAAACCCTCCAACTATTCCCTATGAACTAGCATGGGCCTTTGTCATCACAATAGTTCAAAACCTCAACAGTAAGACGGGAAAACGACAACCTCATCCCAGCCTTCAACTACCCATAACAAACCACCACTCCACCATTCGGAGGAACATAATCCTTGTTATATATCCTCCTCTTCTCACCCAGGTCGGCATCTACCCAACCAAACTCCTCCTTCATATCAGCATAAAGCGACCTAGGCCCCACCTCCTCAGCCACCGTCTCCATTGAAGAAGACGATGAAGCCCCATCTCCACTATGAACCCTAACTTCAACATTATCTCCACTCAAAGTTCTCTCTCTCCACTAATCAACTTTAACTTCCCCACTCAAACTATCATGGGTAGCAGATATTATGAGTTCAAAAAAATAAACAAAAGATCAAATTTTGCAAGATCAAAAGACGCACCTGATACCAAAGATTGGAAAAGTTTTTTTTTTTTCTTTTCTCTCTTTCTTTCTTTCGCTCTGCTTTTTCCTAGATTAAAGAAATGAGGGAGTGAAACACCTTAACACATCAAAACCCCTCAGTTGCCAAAACCTCAAGAGAATACAAAACGTTTCGTGTTCCCACATAACATAATCATCACTCGCCCACAAATCGCCGTGATTTCGGGCCCACAAATTCAGCCCAACAGTTCCCACACATTTTTCAAAAGCCAATTAAACCTACCAGCTGTCCGACACGTGTTTTCAAAAACTTTATTTTACCCTTCCTTTTTACATCACAGTTGTCCAAAGAACGGATCAAATAAAGGGGGTTGTGTAAGTACCCTCCGTTTTGCACTACAGTACATATGTTCATACACCAGGTTGTTCTCCATCAACTTGTACCACTCTATTAGAACGTACCAACAACCCGAACCCATGTCGTCCCCAACATCAATTACAGCCATATATGAAAGCAAATCATCTAGTGCAATTCTGGAGCTCAGTCAACTTAACAATTAAGGAGTCATTTACTTTGTAACATCAGAGTAACGAGGAATCATTAAGATAGCACACAATGTGGATCTATACTTCATAACGGCCTGGAGTAAATAAGGAAAGTCAGCTCAAGCATCTATAAATAGAGAGAGATGAACTACGTAAGATTTTTTTTTTTTTTTTTTTTTTTTTAAAAGATAATTGATTAAAAAGATAATTTGAAAAGATACAAAGGAAAAGAATAAGTAGAGAAAAGTTGTCTAGTGTGAGTAACATCATATGTGCACCCACCTATTACAGCCCAAAATCAATAAGAGAATCAAAAATAGGTAGTGAAATGGTTCTCCAAGTTTCTCATGAAAAGAGGCCTTGTGTCCCACCATTTACTTTCCCCCCTTTGTAGTGCTGTTCCATGTCTCGAACAACTGTCCGCTCCTAAGTTAGTTTCTCGCCATGTTGCAGTTACATTTATCCATTTGGCTTTCTCCTTCAGCTGCCTCTATTTGGTTCTAACTTTCCAATGTACTGTGTCCTCTTGAAAGGCTTTAACCACTAAGGAAGAATCCGATTCAACCCATATATATTTCCAGTCCAATTCCAGAGCTCTCTGAATTCCTTCAATAACCGCAACAGTTTCTGCCATATAGTTAGTAGCAATACCTAAACCCCCTGCTGCTACCCCCAAGAATTCTCCTTTGTAGTCCCTTAGCACTATTCCCCACCGCCATACCGGATTTCCCCGAGCTTTAGCCTACATTCACTTTTAGGATCCCGGTGTTGGGGGAAGCCAGTAGCATTCGATAATTTGAGGAGCTCTTCTGGCCTTATGTGGAAGATGGAAGGTGTGCAGAGCTTTCATGTCCTTCATGCAGTTATTCATAGTACCTGATGAACAGTGGTAGGCTCTAATGATGGCTCTCCTGGCTAGGAAGCAGATATTCGAAAAACTGGATTTCTTCTGTTCATATATCAGCTTGTTCCGATTTTTCCACAAACTGACCATGCAAGTCAGCGAGCAAGCTTTCCACATATCCAAGATCAATGCGCTATGATGCTTGCTTTGTTGCATAATATCGTTGAAAGATTCGATACATGGTCGAATACTGAAAATTTGTCGTGCATGATTCCAAACTCTTTTTGCCAGAGGACAGTGGTACAAAATGTGGCCGAGAGTTTCTTCTTCCTGCTTACATATACAAAGATCGCTGGGCAAGTCGTGATCTTCCTCTTTTTGTAACCGATCATCTGTTCTCGATGTCCCTCTTACTAGCTTCCATGCAATGCCTTGTGTTTTAGGAAGTGTCATGGCGCTCCATATGAACTTGCAGCCCTTATGCTTCACTGCTTTCTTCCTGATGTCCTCGTGTGCTGCTGCTACCGAAAATAAACCCTTGCCATCAGAAAGCCATACTCTCTCATCTGCCTTAGAGTCATCAGGTTGTTGGAGAGAGAGGAGGTTAATACCGATTGCCTAAAGCACTTGTGAGAAGTTACCTGAGAATTCCCAATACCGACCCTGAATGAACTCCTGTAATCTTCCTTGGAATTTCTTGATATCTTTACTTTCAGCTGGGAAGAAATCGCAAATGGGTTTCTCACAGAACCGCCAGATTATTATTAGAAGCCCCATTACCCACTATCCATCCATGAAGTTCGGTCATTTCCTTAAGAGCCCATCTGATACCCCCAAACTGTCGATGTCTTGTAATTGTTCCAGTTGCCAGATCGATTTGTGTATTTTCCTCTCATAAACTTCGACCAGTCATTCTCCTCTCAGTAGCCAAATTCCCCACGCTTGTTTCATGAGCATGGAGAGGTTGATATCTTTTAGTCTCTGAATGCCTAGTCCACCTTCCTCTAAAGGTTTGCAAGTTTTTTCCCAAGACACCGTAAAAGATTTCCTCTCAGCCGGGTTACCACTCCATATGAAATTCCTGATGATTCTCTCACATTCTTTGATCACTGATTGTGGCCATCTGTAGATCGCCATATTGTGGACTGGAATACTATTTAGAACATGTCTCGCTAAAACAACCCTTCCTTGAAATGATAGCATTTTCCCCGCCCATCCTGCCGCTCTTTTCCTAATCTTGTCTACTAGCGGTGCTAGTGCCGCCTTTGTTACTCTACCCATGATCAATGGTACTCCAAGATATTTCTCTGGTAAGCTCCCCTCTTTGATTCCCATTGTTTCCTGAATCAAATCCTTCTTTCTGCTTTGCATTGGGCTTAGAAAAATCTTGCATTTCTCCTTATTTATGAGCTGTCCTGAGGTGTCTTGATACATGTTAAGAACCTTCACAACTTGCTTAATACATCTCATGTTTGCATTGCAGAAAAGAAAAATATCATCCGCAAACATCAAATGTGCATGAGGGACTACAGTACTTGGAGTTTATCACCATCCGCAAACTACGTAAGGCTTGATTCGAGTTTACCCCAAGAAACTTGATATGTAGGCAACTCTTATCCCAAGAAGAGTGCAGCCATTTCCTATCATGCAAATCATTAGGTCGTTGTCCAGTAAACACACCAAACCTTTACAAACACCATACGTTATGTAGCATACATACAACCCACCTAACGTCTTTCTTCTAGTACAAACAATCAGTGGCGGAGCCAGGGGGCCCATCATACACCATGGCATACCCTCACCTGACCCAAAAAAAAAAGTTATGGTGCAACTGCAGAAGTGCTAACTGCTAAGTGGTAAGTAAAAGACAAAAAAGAAAAAGAAAAGTGCGGCATGTGCTCATGAGTCATGAGAGAGGAAACAAAAGAGATATGCTGATGTCATGTGATGTACTTGATGTACAAATTTGATTCAGTTAAAGCAAATAGTACCAAAAAAGCAAATAGAAAACCAATACTACTTGTGTTCCTCTTTATCTCGTATTTATCCACCCATATATAAACCCAAACAGAAACCATCTTGTATCTATTAAAAAAAATAGAAAGAAAAAAACCCCTTTACATACTCTACTTCTTTTCTCCTCCATTCTATATTACTCTATATTAAAATTTAAGTCTTCTACTTTTCTACCCAAACAAATAACCTTACACCTACCGGTTTTGTGGAGGTAACTAGGTAACCCTTATATTATTTAATTTTTTGTCGTCTTTTACTGATTCATAAATCATATTATTTAGATTTTTTATATGTTTGTGATTATTATTTTATTTTGTGAATATTATTGGTGGTTTATTTTAATTCGTGCAATTTCAATTAAATTGATTGGTGGTTTATTTTAATTGTTTAAATAGCTATGCTAAAGTATTTGATCAAAGAAAAGTCGTTGCCCGCTTAACCAACTAGTAACACAGATCATGTTGTTAGTGTTGAAGTAGGATCCTCTTCAAAGTGAAGTCACCAAGAAACTGAGGATGGTGGTGTTGAACAACCTACATCAAAGCGGGTTCAACATGGAAATCGTGAAGAACTTGACTTGTCTAGTCTTCCGGGAGACCCTGGATTGAGGAACAAGATTTCAGATTATCATCCTAATGATCGTGACTCAGTGAGAAGAACATATTTGCTTAGGGGTCCTTGCCAGCCTAATCATACTTTTCCTCCAAGGACAATAGGCAAGAGGAACCGTCGCTTTCGAAAAGAGTGGTATGGAAAGTTTAGTTGGTTGGAATATAGCATTCACAAAGATGCCGCGTTTTGTCACTATTGTTATCTTTTTAAATCTGATCAGGGGGCACAAGGAGGCGGAGATGTTTTTTCTTACAAGGGGTTTACTAATTGGGAAAGGAAAACCAAATTAAAAGAGCATGTTGGAGGACCAAATAGTGCTCATAATATTGCTTTACTGAGGCAGCGGGGCATTGCTAAATCAAGAGCAGCATATCGAAACATTTCTTTATAGACAATCTGACCAAGTTCGAAGGGATTATCGAATACATCTAACTGCAATAACTGATTGTATTAGGTTTCTTTTGAAACAAGGTTTAGCTTTCCGTGGCCATGATGAATCAGAGGAATCGATCAGTAAAGGCAATTTTCTTGAACTTATACGATTTTTGAAAGATCATAACGAAGTCATTAAGAACGTTCTTGATAATGCTTCTAAAAATCAAAAATTGACCTCGCCTGATATACAAAAAAAGATTGTGAATGCAGCTACTGTGGAAACTACAAATGCTATTTTAAAGGATTATGGAAATTCATTATTTGCTATTTTAGTCGATGAAGCACGTGATATATCAATTAAAAAGCAAATGACAGTTGTTTTGCGTTATGTCGACAAGAAAGGTTACGTGATTGAGAGATTTTTTGGAGTTGTGCATGTTAAGGAAACTAGTGCAGTAACACTTAAAAAGGCAATTGATAAGTTGTTCTCTAAGTATGGGTTAAGTATATCTAGACTGCGTGGACAAGGGTATGATGGGGCCAGCAATATGCAAGGTGATTTGAATGGCCTAAAAACACTTATAATGAAAGAGAATGAGTTTGCATTTTATGTTCATTGTTTCGCTTATCAGCTTCAGTTAACCCTTGTATCAGTTGCAAAGAACCATGAGTCAATTGCTAACCTTTTTAGTGTTCTCTCTAATGTGGTAAATACTGTTGGAGCATCATGTAAGCGATGAGATATGTTACGCGAAGCAATGAAGGCTAGAGTTGTTGCAGCCTTACAAAGCGGAGAAATTTCAAGTGGTAAAGAGTTGAATCAAGAGACTAGTCTTAAACGATCTGGTGACACTCGATGGGGCTCACACTATTATACACTTCTTGGCATGATAAACAGTTATTATAGTTCAAGACTTGATGTGCTTGATAATATAGCGGAAGATGGTTCAAGCTCGAACAAAGAGGTGAGGCTTACTTAATTATTGAGTTCAAGATGATCTTTTGAATTTATCTTAAATTTGCATTTGATGAAAGCGATACTAGGAATTAGCAATGATTTGTCAAAGGCTTTGTAGCGTGAAGACCAAGACATTGTCAATGTTATGGCTCTTGTTAAAATAACAAAGGTACGCTTACAGACGATGAGAGATGATGGGTGGGATAGTCTCTTGATTGAAGTTTCTTCACTATGTGCCAAACATGATGTGGTTGTTCCAAATATGGAAGAGAGGTATGTGGCTCGAGGGAGGTCTCGACGAAGAGCGGAAGGAAGCACCAATTTACATTACTATCGTGTTGGATTATTCTATTACTGTATTGATTTGCAACTTCAAGAGTTAAACGACCGGTTTAATGAAGCAAACACAAAATTATTTCTTTGCATGGCATGTCTTGATCCTTGTGAGTCGTTTGCTGCTTTCGATAAGCAAAAGTTGATCCATTTTGCTAGACTTTATCCCGATGATTTTTCAGAGATAGACAGATGGAATTAGCAGATCAGCTTGAGAATTATATCATTGATGTGCGTTCCGATACTAAGTTTGGTAAAGTAAACGGAATTAGCAGCCTAGCCAAAATAATGGTTGAGACAAAGAAAGACATTGTGTACCCACTTGTGTATTTGTTGATTAAGTTGCCACTGATTTTACCTGTTGCTACTGCTACTGTGGAAATTAAAAGGCATTTTCTGCTATGAATATCATAAAAAATCGTCTGCGCAATCAGATGGCGGATGAATGGTTGAATGATTGTTTAATAACATACATTGAAAAATAAGTTTTTGATAGCATTGATACTGAGTTGATCTTGCAACGCTTCCAAAAGATAAAAAAGGATGACAAAAAAGAAGGGCGCCGAGGACAACTATGAATAAGTATTTGTTTAGATTAAATTATTTTTTTCTTTTCTTATTTTTTTTATATTACATTTATTGCAATTATTTTATATGATTTTTTTATGTTCGAAATATACTTGTTTTGTGATCGGATTTGAATTTTTAGTTAAAAAAAAATTAGTGGTTTTTTTTATTTTATGCTTGGCTTATGGGTGGCTCACCCTCACTTACATTCCTTGCTCCGCCACTCCAAACAGTGCAAACAACCAGAAGATTACTTCGATCTCCCTACCCTACCAAGAAAATAGTCTAATGTATACTCTGCATTTACATGCTTGTTCCATACTGATTGTAAGCTTTCAGTTGAGGCTTTCTCCTGGTGCAGAGCAATGCAAACTAAAGGCTTTCTCCAGCTGGTGCAGAGCAATGCAAACAGCTGGAAGGTTATCTACTCTACCTGACTCTTGGTAATAGCTTTCAATTGCCTTCGACAGGTTGTTATGGATGACAAATCTCTGAAAAAATATAAATGTTGTCACGTTGATAATAAGATTGTAAATAGATTCCTAGCGGTACGAAAATCAAGTAAATTTGCATCAGACACATAGCTCCTACAATACTCAACATCAGGTTTTTCTATTCCCATTCCAAAAGCTATAATTGCACATTCACCAAGCATCCTCCTGTGTGCCATTTCTTTTGAACTCTACTCTTTGTCGAGCAGCTAAACCAGAATGGTAATAGGATGTTTATCTTATAGACAAGAAGACACTTCCATAACTATTGAAAGACAGTAGACCATTCCACACATATCACGAAAGCAGTCTGTTATCTGTTGGCAGTGTTGCTTCAGGTGGATCCTTAACTTTACCTGTTACTTCGTTGTTCAAATTTGGTCTACTGAAGCTTGTCTCGAGAACATGAGAACTTTAAAACTCAATAATGCCGTGCAACATAGGCACCGAATTTAAGATATGGACATTTTACAAAATTCCAAAAAGATTAGCCTATGCACAAGAACCATCACTAAAGAATTGGAAAGCATAAAGAACGCAACTGGGGGTCAATTATTAACTGGTCCTCAGGTAAATCCTGTCAACCAACAAACAAATACATCTCTAAGAATGACAGGAGAATAGGACTGGGAATCAATTGTGTCAAAAATCAAAATAATACCCTGTTGAATTGAAGACATGGTCCATCAACTCACATTTGGGAGAACTCAGTCATACTCCAGTACCTGAAGGACACTAGAAAGCGTAGTGCTGGACGTAAAGATAGGATTACCAGTGGTATACGTGTTTATAAACCAGATGCTCACAATTATTCACTCAATGCAATTCAATCCTAAGTGCATTGTCAGGCAGGCGATCTGATAAGCAATCAGTAAGTGGAACAACTAGTATTCTACTTATGCCAAATTGAAATCCTACAAAATGCAGTATAATTAACCTAAAGCTAAGTCCAATGGTGCGGCAAAACATCAAATATTACAGAAATTCTAATCCAATGGTGTGTCAAAATGCTAACCGGTCAACGCTATCGGTATAAGTTTACCTATCTATAGCGCCACTTTTAATGAGATAGTGTCAAGTCTACATGCCAGTATGAGTGGCGGGTAGAAGAAATCTAACCCACATGCCACACTGTGTGGCAGGTAGAATTTTTTTTTTAAATCTTTTTTCCCACACGCCTTTGGGAATGGGGCTGGAGAGTGGAGAGTCCAAAAAAAAAAAAATTCCTTCATATACGGCCATTGGTACTGGCGCTGTCAAAAAAACCATTGGTTTTGGAAATGGTAACCCACTATCACCATCCACTCACTATCTACTGTACTATTTGTTAGAAAAATGATTTGCTCAAATCCATTTAAATATGAATGAGTAGTTTGTCTCCCAAGTTACCCCACTTAAGATGAAATGGGTTTTTCAAAACAAGATGCGTAATGTGAAAAAACCTTTTCAAAATGATGCATTTGTTTGAAACAATTGCATTATGCGAAAAGGTCGCGACCTTTTGAAATGTGCACCGGTTTGAAACAATTGCATCATGCCGAAAAGGTGCAACCTTTCGAAATAGGCACCGGTTCAAACAGGCTATATGCCTAAATGGTGTGTCCTTTCAAACATGTGACTTTTCAAAGAGTTGCTTACTTTTTCCCAAGAGTCACTGTGTTGTTTCGAAAAAGCACCACTCACCTATAAATAGTGGATGAATTTGGAGAGAAAAAAAGACACCGATCACACGAGTTCGATCTTTCTCTTCTCCTTGATTCTTAGTCAAATACTATGTTGTGTTCATTTGAGTCTATAGAATTGAAGTGCTAGCTTTCTATAGAAGGAAATCCGTTCTATCTTGGGAGATAGTTTCCCATCAACCTTCAAGCACCGTGAGGGGGGGGAAATCTGTCTTAAGGACATAGTGTATCTACACTAGGCTCGGATTTAATTAAGAAGTACAAGACACTTACAAGACAAAAGGTTTGTATAGTTTGGTAATTGGTAAAGAGTAAGTACAATTAAGTTGTATATTCCTAACAACTTAAGACGATTCCTTTTTCTTCTTCTTCTTTACCAACGTAATTTGTTTTACTCGCTCTTTTCTTTTGGTTTAAGGAAATAACGAAGATGTGTTTCTATTTTAGAATAGAAATGACAACACCACCACCAGTTCTCCTATTCATGTTGTTCCTATTTCATTTGTTAGACCTACTAGTTCGTTGAATGGTATGAACATTTTGGTCCCCGATGACGACCTTATGTTAAGTAGAAGTGGAACTCAATAACTACGGTGTATACTAGCAATGGTAGATACCGGTTCAACTCATACGTTAATCTCTCGAAAGTATGTATCACGAGGCTATTGGATTGAAACTAGCGTAATGTACAAGCTCTATGAGAGGCTTGAACCAAGAAGCCGAACCGGTGAAAGGACTTCGCTTTGGAAGTTGACATTAAGATGCAATAACCGGGCGAGGAAAGGTGGACCCGATGGTAGCTCGCTTAGACCATTTTCAAGTCATTCTTGGAATGGACTTCTTGAAAGCAAACAAGGTGGTGGTAATGCCACACTTGGAGGGAATTATGATCCAAGATTCCGAGAATCCTTGCTTCATTCCAGATGTTAGGAATGGAGGGTGCTAAAAGGGTTATAAAAATATTGTATTATTTGTAAGATATATGTGTTTTACTATTGCGCCAAAGAGTGTCAATAAAGAAGATTGCTTAAGATATTATTTTATAAGCATACTTGTAAGCAAAATTGAGGTCTTAGAAGTGTTTTTGACACTATATGAATGATATGTGACATTCTTTAAGAAGAAGCCTCACTTGAAAAACATATATCTAAATGGTTTTCCAATTTATTGACTTTGTCATGAGAAATTGGAAAAATGTGGGGGATTATGTATCTTCTTGAATTACTCAATTCAAAATTGGAAATTTGTTGAAGCATTACTCAAAAGACATCAAATGTGGTGTTTTGCTCTAGGAGAGATGCATAAATTTCAAAGAAATCCTTATAGCAAACGTGCATAGCAAGGTCCACTATATATGGAATCATAATTCATAGCGTTGGACGAGGCTGTAGACGAAGCTGAGTGACTTCGAAATTTCTTAGAGGATATTCCAAACTGGGCTAAACTTGCGGCCCGCCAGTGTATACACCGTGGATGACCAATCTGCTATTGGTAGAGCACGCAGTAGCATGTATAACGGAAGTCTCGACATATACGTTGTAGACATAATACCGTTAGACAATTGTTCTCAAATGGAGTTATCTCAATCGACTATGTAAGGTCAAAAGATAACATTGGGATCCGCTTTACAAAAGGTTTAATAAGAGAGCAAGTAGAAAGATTATCAAGGGGAATGGGCTTAAAGTTTTTGAGATAATCAACCAAGAGTCATCATAATGGAAAAACCAACCTAGTTATTTGGAGATCCCAAGATCTAGGTTCAATGGGCCAACCGAATTATGTTTGTGACTCGGTTAGCACCTTTGGAGAGTAATATTATACTCTAACCCATTCCTATATAAGACAATCGCATATCCGCCATGAGAACCGGATAAGTCAAGCTTTTAATGATTTACTATATCTGGAAAGTTATGTTATCCAAGTGGAGTATTGCAGGATACTCTTTATAGAAATCACCTATGTTAGTGCGAAGTGGGGCCGCTTCTATGAGAATTTTAAAGACAAATGTCTCAAAAGCACTATCTGAAACCAAGAAGTGTTCAAGGCCAAAATGAACACAAACGTGAGAACCAACAGTATTCGAGATGGTACTGCGTGAAGATGATTGTCTAGGTTTATACAAATGGCTGACAGTTCAAGGACATTAATTGAAGTCTACTGACCGTCCAATTAAATCCGATCGTCTTTCACTAAGGCAAGTTCAAGGCCTCCCATGCTACTTGACCTGATGCGGTATCTTTTCATTTGTAAAAGAACGTAAACCGATGTTTATGATAGAAGAAGCCAAATTTTCATTCATGTGGGGATTGTTAGAAAAATGATTTGCTCAAATCCATTTAAATATGAATGAGTAGTTTGTCTCCAAAGTTACCCCACTTAAGATGAAATGGGTTTTTCTTGAAAAGTAATGTAATGTGAGAAAAACTTTTTCAAAATGATGCATTTGTTTGAAACAATTGCATTATGCGAAAAGGTCGCGACCTTCGAAATGTGCCTTTGGTTTGAAACAAATAAGCATCATGCCGAAAAGGTGCAACCTTTCGAAATAGGCACTTTGTTCAAAACAAATCTTATATGCCGAAATGGTGTATCCTTTCGAAATATGTGACTTTTCAAAGAGTTGCTTACTTTTTCCCAAGAGTCACTGTGTTGTTTCGAAAAGGCACCACTCACCTATAAATAGTGGATGAATTTAGAGTGAAAAAAAGACACCAGATCACACAGAGTTCTGATATTTCTCTTCTCCCTCAGTTCTTAGTCAAATACTATGTTGTGTTCGCTGAGTATATAGAATTGAAGTGCTAGCTTTCTATAGAAGGAAATCCGTTCTATCTTGGGAGATAGTTTCTCATCAACCTTCAAGCACCGTGAGGGGAAAAATCTGTCTTAAGGACATAGTGTATCTACACTAGGCTCGGATTTAATTAAGAAGTACAAGACACTTACAAGACAAAAGATTTGTATAGTTTGGTAATTGGTAAAGAGTAAGTACAATTAAATTGTATATTCCTAACACTATTGTGGTTTGGTGGGATAGCGCACCAAACCATTGGACTTAGCCTAAAAATGTATGCATGTGCTTCATCAATTACATACGGAAATTTTTATGACAAAAAGGACTTTATCTCTTTTCAACTGCTCGAGAAAATGGACAAAGGCACAAAAGTGTATAGCAAAGAGACTGCGTAGGGGAAAACACATACAATCAACAAAATACCTCTGGGCTAGACAAAAGAACGACGAACCATAATAGAAAAAACTTTACTCTTTTCCCACAGTGAATACATACGGTACTTGACGGTTCACTCTTTAACCTAACAAAACTGGTAAAACAGATATCGATCAAAGGTTCACTCTTTTCCCATAATTTAATTTGTACTTATGGCTTTCATTTATGTTATTGACCAACACTATGTCACTATACTATTTGAACCATATCTTTTCAAACAACTGAAATAAACCAAAAGTATATATTGAGAATTTGTAAGTTCAAACTTTAGGGCCCTGCACCATTATTAGTAAGTGGTGATTTATGCATATACAAAATAGTCAAATTCTCCTTTTTCTTTTTCAGTAAACCCATAATCCGGTCTAGAACAAATTCAATTAAAAACCGGAAAAAGATTTGTAAACAAGGAAAAAGAAACACAAAAAAAGAAACAGAGAACAACTGTGAAGATATAAAAGGAGGTTTTGTTTTTGGAATATTACCAAACAGTTGTTTACAGAATTTTCGTCCAAATGAATGATTCTTCATCTATATTTTTCCCGCTCAAAATGGAAATACGCGTAGCTGCGTAGAATGCAAAAAGAAAAAGAGTGTATTAAGTCATGGGTATTTCCAAGTCATTTCACACACACGGTTAGACAGAGTTTTAAAAGGAGTACAAAACTAAGAGGAACCAAAACGGCTGAACAATGGGAGGTAATTGAGCGTCTACCTGAGATAGGCAGAGAGAAAAAAGAAATCTGTAACGTCCTTTTGTATATCCTCGTTTTCAGTGAACTTATTTCTCTCTTTAAAATCTAAGTACGTACTTGTTGGTTGGTGTTCTTTTCATTTCTACTTCTTTGCCATTTCAATGTCGGATTTTGTACCGAATTTAGATGATGGAGAACTTTGGCTTCCATCTGATATCCTTCCACATGAAAAGCCGCAAGAAGAAGTAGTAGAATTTCCATCTGAGTTAACTTACATGGATGAACTCGCTCAACAACTCTCTACTTATGTTCGCCTTGAAAAACAACAACAAAAACAAACTCACACCAAGAGTACTAAGCAGCCTCCTATACAAAACAAACAGGTACTCTTTACTCCATATATTTCTTTCTTAATCAAACTGTTTTATGATTTTCTAATATTATTGTGTATTTTAGATTAAACCAATTATTCAACTTGGTACATTTGATCGAAGTAGGATTGGGCCGGGTTTTCAAGGTAATGGTGGTATTGCCAGAGGTACTGGTGTTGTCCATAGTGTTTATGCTTCCGATCAAGGTGGTTATCGTGTTGATTTGACATCTTGCTACCAGCTTAAACTTGGTTATAATAATAGCATTCAGGTATAAGATAAAAAAAGAATGTTTTTGAAGTAGTTTTGATTTACATTTAAGGCTGTTTCTTTGTCAATTTTAATCGTTGCGACTCTTCTATGTCGTTTTTATTTGCAGGGCCAGAGTTTTGATCATACTAGAGGTAGGGTTTTACAGAAGCACCAAAATCAAGGGAGAAACCGATTTTTGCCTCTTCATCCAAACCGAGGTGGTTTTGTAAAAGGTACTGGGGTTTTCTTACCGCGTGCTGAACTTCCTATCATGGAAGTCAGAAAGAGAAATGGTAAGTAGGTGAGTGGCCTCTTTTTTTCTTTTATTTTTTTGCTATAGTTTGTTTTAGTATATTTTGTAAAAGGTTAACCCCAGTAACCAAATTCGAAGTATATATTATTTTAAATTAGTTTATTTTCTCTTTTTTCTTTTCTTTTTTTTTGCTATAGTTTGTTTTAGTATATTTTGTAAAAGGTTAACCAGTAACCAAATTCGAAGTATATATTATTTTGAATTAGTTTACGAGAATCCATGGTCGTTATATACCTGTTTTGGTCTATTGTGTTCATATTATATCTATTAATTTTGTAGAGAATTTTGTATGTACATGTGGATTTTCAATTCCCCCCTTTTTCTACATTATACATTTAAATTTAAAACGGATGTTTTCAGTTACTTGTCTTTGAAATTTTTAGTTTTCATTCTCATGTATTTGATTAAATTTTTTAGTTTTCATTCTTTTGTATTTGATGGATTGTAATCTTACATGTGTTTTCAATAGGGGTATGCAGTATGCTATTGATGGTTGGATACGTCAACCAATATACAATATACTGAATTTTGCATAGATTCTTTCATTTTTACTTTCACACGATTGACATACCACATTGGGGGTTTTGGGCATAAAAAACCGTACTTTGTGTTTGTGAAGTTAATAAAATCGATTAATACTTTTTGCTGAATTTTAATTTTGTTGGTTCTTTGACCTTTCAATGCAAAATTTTAAAATGTGTAAAATGTTGTCAAATGACAGGTCAAGAGAAAACTCCAAGCTTGGCAAGCAAAAAGAATGCTCGAGGAAAAGAAAAAGGTGGGACTAAACGCTCCAACTACTAAGATCAGTTGGTCCCAGAGCTACTGAAACCTACTGCAGGAGAAAACAATACCTCTTGACTAATAACTTTTTGGAGAAAAGAGAACAAGAGCCAAATAATACTTTGAATTTGCTAAGGGGAAAATAGTAGTGCTAATTAAGTTGTAAAATGAAAAGAAAGGAGAGTTGTATGTCTCTATGGCAAAACTTTGTCTAAACAAATAATTTGCTTGGGCTTTTGTTAGAATTGGGGATCTTGGACATACCCAACAAAACACTCTCTACCCCAACTTCAAAATAAATAAATAAATTGATTTTAGACACATTTAGCTTTTTAAATTACCCTTTTTTTTTATTAGATGAACCTAAGATATTTATTGACTAAAACAAGTCATTTACTTTACGTGATTCAGAAGAAAAAGACCGGCGTTTTTTTTTTTTCTTCTCTCAATAACCTCTTATTCTTTTATCTCATTAATAAACATGTAAACACCCACTTTTGATTTGAATCAATCATACCAAAGTAATGAGGATGAATACCAACTGAACGAGGATGAAGAAAAAAATTCAAAATCAAATTTTGATGAATGGGAGAATGCAGAAGACTATTATACTTTAGATTACTACAATGAACAGATACAAACTGAGGTGCCAATGTAAAGGTGCATTTTGTAGCGACCTAGCAGGTCTTGGTATGAGCGACCTAGCAGGTCTTGATATGAGCGACATGGCAGGTCTTGATATAGTTATGTGATGAGTTGTGCTGGACACGTATATAATATACATTGGTTGTGTATATTAGTCCATCACACATATGACGTATAAACATTTCATGCCAAATTCCTAAAGTGTTGAAATATTGGCAAAAATATTTTCGAGCAAATTTTATGGCTTAGAAAATGCATTTGGTGCTGCATGGTGGAAGAAAAAGCAATGATGTATTTCAGGAGAAAGAATCAAATTGAAGTCATAAGGAAGAGGAGCACCATGAGAAGAAAGAAACTTGGGCCGAGCTAGTCCTCTTAGTAGAGATTATGGCAGAGGATGAAGAAATGTAACTATTGTTGGTTTTCCCTTGTGCTTCTCTTGCTAAATTCCTTGTAAATTTTTGGTCATGCATTTTCATATTTAATTTTCATTTGTTGTACATGTAAGTTACGAACACAGAACACACAAAGAAAAGAACTGTTCAAGCCTAGTGGCCTTGGTGTTAACAAAAAAATGAATTTGCACAAATCCATTAAAATATGAATGAGTAGTTTGTCTCCCAAGTTACCCCACTTGAGATGAAATGGGTTTTTTCTTGAAACAGTACGTAATGTGAGAAAAACCTTTTAAAAATGATGCACTTGTTCGAAACAGTGCATCATGCCGAAAAGGTGTGACCTTTCGAAATAGGCACTGCTTCGAAACAGTGCTTTATGCCGAAATGGTGTGTCTTTTCGAAACATATGACTTTTCAAAGAGTTGCTTACTTTTTCCCAAGAGTCACTGTGTTGTTTCGAAGAGACACCACTCACCTATAAATAGTGGATGAATTTGGAGAGAAAAAGACACCAGATCACACAGAGTTCTAATCTTTCTCTTCTCCCTCTGTTCTTAGTCAAATACTATGTTGTGTTCGCTGATTCTATAGAATTGAAGTGCTAGCTTTCTATAGAAGGAAATCCGTTCTATCTTAGGAGACAGTTTCCCATCAACCTTCAAGCACCGTGACGGGGAAAATCTGTCTTAAGGACATAGTGTATCTACACTAGGCTCGGATTTAATTAAGAAGTACAAGACACTTACAAGACAAAAGGTTTGTATAGTTTGGTAATTGGTAAAGAGTAAGTACAATTAAGTTGTATATTCCTAACAACTTAAGACAAATTTCTTTTTCTTCTTCTTCTTTACAGAACAGAATTTGTTTATGTTTTCTTTTCTTTTTTGGTTTAAGGAAATAACAAAGTGTAGTTATATTTAAGAATATGGCAACACCACCGCCACTCCCCTCGCCGCATCGTTCCTACCGGCCGTTTTTCCCATTCTCGCTCCTCATGGGGAGAAGCCCGAAAAGTTCAATGGAACTGATTTCTACCGGCAAATGTAAGATGCTCTTCTATCTGACTACCCTGAACTTGGCAAGGTTTCTATGGGATAAGGCTCCTGATGTAAGCCCTGATGAAACCGACAAAGAGAAGGTTTTGGCCAAGGATGCTTGGTTTCATGCTAATTTCTTGTGTAGAAATTATGTCCTTAGTGGGTTGGCTGACTCATTATACAATGTGTATAGTGTGTTCAAGACTGCTAAGGAACTTTGGGATTCGTTGGACAAGAAATACAAGAGTGAAGATGCTAGCATGAAAAAATTCATAGTTGGCAGATTTCTTGATTTCAAAATGACGGATAGTAAGACCGTCATAAGCCAAGTCCAAGAACTTCAAGTAATCCTCCATGATGTCATTGCTGAAGGAATGACCCTAGGAGAATCTTTCCAAGTGGCTGCTATGATTGAGAAATTACCACCATCTTGGAAAGATTTTAAGAACTATCTTAAGCATAAACGCAAAGATATGAATCTTGAAGAACTGATTGTCCGTCTAAGGATAGAGGAAGATAACCGCCTATCTGAGAAGAAGGGCAAGGATCCCATAGTGGCAAAGGCCAATGTTGTGGAAGGATCAAGTGCTAAGGGAAAGAGGAAGCACCAAGACAAAGCTCAAGGTGAAGAGAGTAGTACACCTACTAAGTTCAAGGGCAAGTGCTACAATTATGGGAAGGCTGGACATAAGGCAAGTGAATGTCGCAAGCCAAAGAAGTATAAGAAGCAAAAGACTGAAGCCAATATGACAATGGACACGCTTTCTGACAATGTTAATGACATGAACCTATCTGCTGTGGTTTCTGAATGTCTCATGATTAGAAATGAAAGGGAATGGTGGGTGGATACTGGTGCTACTCGCCACATATGCTCCAACAAGTCGATGTTCACCACTTATCATGCTGTGGAAAAGGAAGAACAACTCTTTATGGGAAACTCTTCTACGTCCAAGGTTGAAGGCAAAGGAAAGGTGGTGATGAGGTTGACTTCTGGGAAGGAACTAACTCTGAATGAGGTGCTCTATGTGCCTGACATTCGCAAGAACTTGGTTTCTGGGTCGCTGCTGAGCAAGAATGGCTTTAAGTTAGTCTTTGTTTCTGATAAATTTGTACTAACTAAGAATGATGTATTTGTGGGAAAGGGCTATCTTCAGGATGGGCTCTTTAGGATGTCTTGTTTTACTATTGCACCAAAGAGCGCCAATAAAGTTGAATCTTCTGTTTACTTGATTGAGTCTTCACATGTATGGCATGGTATATTAGGACATGTTAATTATGATATTTTGCGTAGATTAATTAATTTGGACTATATACCAAAATTAAAAATAGACCCACACCATAAATGTGAAACTTGTGTAGAATCCAAGTTGACCAGATCATCCTTTCATTCCATTGAAAGAAGTACTGAACCTCTAGACTTAATACACACAGATATATGTGATCTTAAGTACGTGCAAACTAGAGGTGGTAAAAAGTATTTCATTACTTTTATTGACGATAACACTAGATATAGTTATGTTTACTTGTTGAGAAGTAAAGATGAGGCAATTGAAGTGTTCAAACACTATAAAAATGAAGTTGAAAATCAACTAAGCAAAAAGATTAAGGCTATAAAGAGTGATAGAGGAGGTGAATATGAATCACCTTTTGAAGATTTCTGTTATGAACATGGAATCATTCATCAAACTACGGCTCCTTATTCACCTCAATCAAACGGTATTGCGGAACGCAAAAACCGAACTCTAAAAGAGATGATGAACGCTATGTTATTAAGTTCTGGTTTACCTCAAAATTTGTGGGGGGGAACTTTGCTTTCTGCTAATTACATTCTCAACAAGATTCCTAACAAGAAGACGCTTAAAACACCATACGAATTGTGGAGAGGTCATCAGACTTCTTACAAATTCTTAAAAGTGTGGGGGTGTCTTGCTAAAGTGGAAGTCCCTAAACCTAAGAAGGTGAAGATAGGACCCAAGACTATTGATTGTGTATTCATTGGATATGCAAACAATAGTAGTGCATATCATTTTCTGGTTCATAAATCAGAGATTCAAGATATACATGTTAATACAATTATAGAGTCAAGGAATGCTTCATTCTTTGAAAAGACGTTTCCGTATAACATGTGTATAGAGTCAAGTTCAACAAAGAGAACTTTAGATGCTACAACTAGTAACCATCCTACACAAAGCGAAATTGAGGAGGAACCTAGACGTAGCAAAAGGTCAAGGACATCAACGTCTTTTGGACCTGATTTTCTAACATACTTGTTGGAAAATAATCCTCAAACATTTAAGGAGGCAATGTCATCTCCAGAAGCTACTTATTGGAAAGAAGCAATAAATAGCGAGATTGAATCCATAATACAAAATCATACATGGGAATTGGTGGATTTAGCACCAGGTTCCAAGACTTAGGGATATAAGTGGATATTCACAAAGAAATTTAAGACTGATGGATCAATCGACAAGTATAAAGTTAGACTTGTGGTCAAAGGCTTTAGACAAAAGGAAGGATTTGATTATTTTGACACTTACTCTCCAGTTACAAGAATAACTTCTATAAGGATGCTAATAGCAATAGCATCAATATATGGATTTGAGATACATCAAATGGATGTAAAGACGGCATTCTTGAATGGTGAGTTAGATGAAAAAATATACATGGAACAACCCGAAGGGTTTATTGCTCCTGGACAAGAAAGGAAAGTTTGTAAGCTTGTTAAATCTTTATATGGATTAAAGCAAGCACCTAAACAATGGCATGAGAAATTTGACAATGCAATGTTGTCAAACGGTTTCAAAATAAATGAGTGTGACAAGTGTGTCTATGTCAAAAGCACTCAAAAGGGATGTGTCATTGTTTGTCTCGATGTAGACGATATGCTAATTTCGGGTTGTAATATGGATGTCATAAAATCTACCAAACAAATGTTGTCTAGTAAGTTTGACATGAAAGATTTAGGTGTCGCTGATGTTATCCTAGGAATTAAGATCTCTAGGATGGAGGATAGACTTGTTCTATCACAATCTCATTACATTGAGACGATTCTTGACAAGTTCAAGAAATATAACATCACACCAAAAAGGTCACCAGTTGACGTAAATCTTCATTTAGCCAAAAATACTGGAGATAGCATATCTCAACTAGAATACTCTCGTATACTTGGTAGTTTAATGTATGTCATGAACTCAGACAAGGCCCCGACATAGCATACTCGTGAGCAAGCTAAGTCGATATCACGAGTAATCCCGGCGAGATCATTGGATTTTGCCATATTGAGAGTTTTTGGATACTTAAAGTATACTCAGAATTTTGGTTTGCACTATACAAGATATCCAGCCATTCCAGAAGGGTACTACGATGCTAATTGGATATCTGACACTAATGACTCAAAGTCCACAAGTGGATATGTCTTTACACTTGGAGGTGCAGCTGTTTCTTGGAAATCCTCAAAACAATCGTGCATAGCGAGGTCCACTATGGAATCAGAATTCATAGCATTGGACAAGGCTGGGAGAAGAAGAGTGGCTTCGAAATTTCTTAGAGGATATTCCAAACTGGGCTCAACCTATGCCAGCAGTGTGTATACACTGTGACAGCCAATCTGCTATTGGTAGAGCACAGAGTAGCATGTATAACAGGAAGTCTCGACACATACGTCGTAGACATAATACCGTTAGACAATTGCTTTCAAATGGAGTTATCTCAATCGACTATGTAAGGTCAAAAGATAACATTGCGGATCCGCTTACAAAAGGTTTAACAAGAGAGCAAGTAGAAAGATTATCAAGGAGAATGGGCTTAAAGCCTTTGAGATAATCAACCAAGAGTCATCATAATGGAAAAACCAACCTAGTTGACTGGAGATCCCAAGATCTAGGTTCAATGGGCCAACTGAATTATGTTTGTGACTCAGTTAGCACTGGAGAGTAATATTATACTCTAACCCATTCCTATATAAGACAGTGCATATCTGCCGTGAGAACCAGGATAAGTCAAGCTTTTAATGATTTACTATATCTTGGAAAGTTATGTTATCCAAGTGGAGTATTGCAGAATACTCTTTATAGAAATCACCTATGTTAGTGCGAAGTGGGGTCGCTTCTATGAGAATTTTAAAGGCAAATGTCTCAAAAGCACTATCTGAAACCAAGAAGTGTTCAAGGCCAAAATGAACACAAACGTGAGAACCAACAGTATTTGAGAAGGTATTGCGTGAAGATGATTGTCTAGGTTTATACAAACGGCTGACAGTTCAAGGACATTAATTGAAGTCTACTAATCGTCCAATTAAATCCGATCGTCTTTCACTAAGGCAAGTTCAAGGCCTCCCATGCTACTTGACCTAATGTGGTATCTTTTCATTTGTAAAAGAACAGAAATCCGATGTTTATGATAGAATAAGCCAAATTTTCACTCATGTGGGGGATTGTTAAAAAAAAAATGAATTTGCACAAATCCATTAAAATATGAATGAGTAGTTTGTCTCCCAAGTTACCCCACTTGAGATGAAATGGGTTTTTTCTTGAAACAGTACGTAATGTGAGAAAAACCTTTTAAAAATGATGCACTTGTTCGAAACAGTGCATCATGCCGAAAAGGTGTGACCTTTCAAAATAGGCACTAGTTCGAAACAGTGCTTTATGCCGAAATGGTGTGTCTTTTCGAAACATGTGACTTTTCAAAGAGTTGCTTACTTTTTCCCAAGAGTCACTATGTTGTTTCGAAGAGGCACCACTCCTATAAATAGTGGATGAATTTGGAGAGAAAAAAACACCAGATCACACAGAGTTCTGATCTTTCTCTTCTCTCTCTGTTCTTAGTCAAATACTATGTTGTGTTCGCTAATTCTATAGAATTGATTTGCTAGCTTTCTATAGAAGGAAATCCGTTCTATCTTGGGAGACAATTTCCCATCAACCTTCAAGCACCGTGAGGGGGGAAATCTGTCTTAAGGACATAGTGTATATACACTAGGCTCGGATTTAATTAAGAAGTACAAGACACTTACAAGACAAAAGGTTTGTATAGTTTGGTAATTGGTAAAGAGTAAGTACAATTAAGTTGTATATTCCTAACACTTGGTACATATCATTTTTTCCCCAAAATATCTCCTTTGGAATTAGAAATATAAGAGCGAGGATAGTTGTTGCCTGTTGGGATGTTGCTCGGGTGGGAGAAAGGCTACTGGGGAGCAACAGTTTCAAGGATTGCACCTTGCAAGCCTATATATGCGTTCATCTAATTGCAAGACAGCCACAGACCAACTTACTACATCAGCCACCCCTCAAGTGCCACACGCACACAGAGAGACAGAGATCTTGGATCTTGGATTCATTCAAAAATAACTCGGATCAACTAACATACTTCACATGCCTAACGACAATCTCATGAGTTAACAAGCATTATAAGGAGAAGTGCAAAGAATTGTTAATTTTATTTTTCCTTTTTTCTGGAGAGAAACCAAAGAACTGATTATCACACTTGAGATTTGAGACTTCCCATGCCTAATGTCAATCTCATAAGCTAGGTACTATACTGAGGGACCTAGGTATTTTGTAGTTACATGACAGGAGAAAATATTTTCTATATTCTGAACATAGAATAACCAAAAAAGAGGTATCCACACTTGAGAGTTGCAACTGCTCCACTTTTGCAGTCACATCCGACCCGACTCAATAGCTTTCTGCAGTCCATCTCAAGGTGAGGCTTTCAGCTGCTTCTGTGCTCTATGCTTCAATCCTTCAACTACTTGCATAGTATGATCTGAAATCTGCAGGAATAAAAAAAATTCAAGACAACTGAGGTGGAGTATGTAAGCAATAATCAAACTCAACATACTTATAGCATCCCCCCAACTTCTTTTGATATTGTCAGATCAAGACTGTGAAGGCATATATAAACTTTCAGTGATTACTAACAGATATTGGATCAAGTCTTACTTGAAACCATAGATTTACCAGGGTGAAAACTTAACAATTAAAAAACTGATTCAACTGACAACTTCATAATACAAATGGAGTTTCACATTTCCGCAATTTTTTGGGGACAAATTATAAGTCTTAAATACAAGTATATAACTGCAATCTGTTCAAAAAGTGAAGAACGGAAAGAATAATGTTCTCTGTTCGAGACTTCGAGTTTTATTGTTCTTCAAGATTAGTATAACACACTAAAGAAATTAAAGAAGAAGAGAGGAGATATTGATTCATTTGCTTTGAATTAACTATGTAATATAGAAATTAAAAACAGTATAACACACTAACCACTCATTTTTTGCTCTGCGGAGTCATTTCCTTTGGTTTGTGAATAAGCATATATGATTCAGTCTTACTAATTTCTGATTCAGAAATACCTTTCTCCAAAGCCAATTCGTTCCGAGCTATAGCCACTGAAGTTCTTCCGACATAAAGGCATAGTTTGTTGCTATAGCCACTGTGTTTGCAAGGCTTGAAAGAGTCCCCTTGCTTATAAGAGAGCAGGGGAAAAAGAATGGGGTAAAGAAACTTTCACTAAAAAAAAACCGAAAAATGGGTACCAAAACATACGTATGTTATTTATTTTGTTTTTTTCATTTTTTTTAATCTTCTGCCCCTATTGGAAATACCCCATATTTATTTGGGAGATATTATTGGATTTAGGCAGTTATTGGGGTATGGCAAAAATTTATGTTAGTTATGGAGTACGGGAGTGTTTTGTTGGGTATGTCCAAGATCACCATAGAATTTTAGTGCTATATAGTTTTGCTTTGTGTTGGTATTTAATTTGCGTTTCTTTTTGGTTATGGGGACAGTTCATTCCATCTCATCTCATGCTATAATAATTCTATAATTATTGTATTCCAATCCTACCCTCATTTCCTTGATTTTGAATATAAAAAAGTGTTTAATATACTAATGATTGAATACCAAAATAGGTAAGACCTCAAGAGTTTGTCTCTGAGTATAGAGTACGCAATACACTACATACACATTGAAATAAATTGTCCATGGACCTTGTAACTTGGAGGTGTTGGAGACAGGAGTGTAAATAAAAACCATTGACTCGTCACCCGATAGGGCACCCGGTTTTCACCAGCCACCATAACCCGTACAGACCCAAAAATAGACCCGTCCTGCTCCGACACCGTTTCTATGCGGTCAGTCTATGGGTAGGGGCGGATCCAAGGGGGGGGCACACCCAAGCTTTCGTAAGAAAAAAAAAAGTAGTAGTGTTCAAAATAGAAATTTAAGGCCAACAAACTTAGCCCATCCCATTGACTCATTGATCCCAGTCACTTAGAAAGTTAGAAATTTATAAATACGACAACGAACAGAGAGAAACTCTCGGGTAACTCAGAACTTCTGAAGTCTAAACTCTCGGGTGACGGCACTGACGGGTAGTATCTCAGTATCTCACACTCTCTGACTCTCGGTTCTTCTTCCTCACTCTTGGCCTCTTGGGAGTATTTCAATATTTGCTTATTCTTTTCTTCGGTTCTTCACTTCTTCGACTCTTACAAACTCTTATTATTCTCATAAGGTAAATTTTTTAGTTCAATTATTCTCAATTTATTAACTTATTATAATACTTGTTTAGTTATTTAAATGTTTGTGCATTAGACAATAGTTTAGTTAAGACACCAATTTATTTAAATTGTTTATATGAATTCGTTTATTTGTCTAGGATTTAGTGACACCAATAGAACTATTTGTTTGAATTGGATTTTGTTTTTATGCATTAAAAATTTTGGATTGTGTGGATGATGTGATAATGCTCAATGATAATTATTTTCTCTATCTATTATATATTGATAATTATTTAATATCTTAGGTTACAATATCGCATCATCAAGCGCCCAAAAAACCATTAACTCTTCTATCGTTTTATAAGCGAAAAGATGATAAACCGGAAAGTGGCGAAACTTCAACATCTATTCTTGATAATTCAAAACTTGATGGGGATGAGCAACGTCCTACCAAAGTTCAAGTTGTCGAAATTGAAAGAGTTGAACCTTCTTCTCGAGTCCAAAGAGTCGGAGTTCAACATTCTTCCAAAGTTCAAGAAGTTACACCTATGGAAGTTGATGTCACATCTCTATTTGAACGTGATCCGGGTAAACGTATTACTATATATGAATACCCGCTTAACAAACGTGATGAAGTCCGAGTAGCTTATCTTAGAATGGGACCTTGTTGACTGGCTCATGAGAACGAAAAAGATTATCCATTGACTATATTTGGAAGGCAAGGACGTTGGTTCAACGCTAATTAGTACAAACTATTTCCTTGGATAGAGTACTCACTCCACAAGGATAAAGCATATTGTTTCTATTGTTTTCTTTTTGAAACCAATCCTCCGAAGCATCAAGTGTTTACCATTAATGGGTTTCAAAATTAGAGGAAAGTTAACAATGGGAAGCAATGTCCTTTTTTGAAACATGAAGGTGGTCTTTGTTCTCCACATAGGTCGGCAACATTGTATTGTGAGAATCTAATGAATCCTTCTCAATATATAGATAGTGTTCTCAATAGACTTTCTAATGAATCGATTGCAAATAATCGGATCCTACTCCGAAATGTTGTTCAATGTATTCGAATGCTTGCACTACAAGGGTTTCCTTTTAGAGGCCATGATGAGTAAAAGAAATCAAAGAATTGTGGAAGCTTTCCTGCAATGTTCGAGTTTTCAAAATTGTTGAACAAGAAAGTTGCTGAAATAGTAGGTAATTGTTCGGGAAATGCCATGTATACTTCATATGGTATTTAAAAGGCACTTTTGCATATATTTGCCTAAAATGTAAGAAAGAAAATACGTGAGGATGTTGGTGATGCAAAGTTTTGTATCCTTGTGGATGAAGCACAAGATAATTCACGGAGAGAGCAAATGGCAATTATTATAAGATTTGTTAATCGTGATGGTTTTGTTAGAGAGAGGTTTTTTGCTATTGTTGGTGTTGAAGACACTTATACATTAACTTTGAAAAAAGAGATTTCCAAAGTTCTTGCTTGTAAGAATTTGCTTATTGGAAATATGAGAGGCCAAGGTTATGATGGTGCTAGTAATATGCGTGGTCAATGGAATGGATTACAAGAACTATTTCTTAAGGAGTGTCCTTATGCATATTATGTGCATTGTTTTGTGCATCGACTACAACTTGCATTAGTTGCGGCTTCTAAAGATGTTTCCAATGTTTGGTTATTCTTTTCAAAGTTGGCATCCATTGTTAATCTCCATGTTCTGCCTAAGAGGAAGAAAGAGTTAGAGAAAGCTCGAAAAGAGGAAATTGAAAACTTGTTAGTAATTGGTGAGCTTAATAGTGGACGAGGTGCTAATCAAGTTTGTACATTGCAACGAGCTGGAGAAACTCGATGGAGTTCTCACTATGAATCTATTTGTAGCTTGATGGAGATGTATGATACAATTTGTACGGTTCTTGAAATCATCATGAAGAATGGATCTAGTAACACCATGCATGGGGTAGCTAAGGGTTCTTATGTTGCTATGAGAGACTCTGAATTTATCTTTATGTTTTATTTATTGCATAAGACTATGGGAATCACAAATGTACCATGTAAAGCTTTGCAAGTGAAGTCTCAAGACATTCTAAATGTCATGGGTTTAATCTCAAGTATGAAGGAGCTTCTTCAAGAGTTTAGAGAAACAAATTGGGATAGTTTCTTTGGGGATGTGATTTCTTTTTGCAAGAAGCATGACATTGATATTCCTAATATGATCTATCGTCATATGATGGGTACACGTCATTCTTGCCAGCAGAATGATTGTATTATAGTTGAGCACCACTACTACGTTGATATATTCAATGTTGTAATAGATTACCACACTACACTATAACAGGCTATTTGCAACGGCAAAAAACCATTGCTAATAATTTTTGCAACATTTTTTAAACGTTGCAAATATGGCGTGGGTAAAGTGTTGGAAATTTTTGCAACGGTAAAAAAGAGTTGCAAACAGAAATTCCTAACGGTTATTAACCGTTGCAAACTGAAAATTCCAACGCTTATTAAGCGTTGCAAACAGAAATTTCCAACGCTTATTAACCGTTGGAAAGTTTTGTTTCCAACGGTTTTTAAGCGTTGCAAATATTATTTGTAACGCTTGTTTATACTTGTTTCGTACAAAATTTTAGCAACGTTTTTAAATTTGTAACGGTTATGAACCGTTGCTGATGGGTTGCAAATAAAAAAAAATCTCATATTTTGTAACAAGCTAAACCTGCCCCATTTCATTTTATTAGGACGCACTTAACCTGCAAAAATAACACTACTTGTTATATATTGAAACAAACATCTCATTTCTATATTGAAACAAACATCTCGATTCCATGATAAAGTCCCGGCCCATTGCCTTTTCATACCATTTGACAAGCAAAAGACTGAAAAAATAGGATATTCGTTAAACCATGTATGCAATATAATTTCAAAATATTTTCTAAGAGTTACAAATTCATATTTACAAATAAGGGTAACATATTCAATATGATTTTCCAAGCAATCTCGAATCATTGCAATACCAAGTATTGGTAATGGCTTCACTCACTATAAATCATAGTGTGGCTCCACAAAGTCCATCTAATTCCTAAAATTCACAAAACAAATAATGAATTTAGAAATACAATAGTACTAATTAAACTCATGCAATTAATTAAATATTTGAAAATCCACCTAAAGGAAGTAAGAAGTTGAACAAATGAGAAAATGGAGGGTGGAATTTTAAGCTTTTACCTTGACGATGAGCTTGAGGTAGCATGATCATTTGATTGGGGAGCAATTATTTTGGTCTGCTTCTTGTTTTTCCCTCCATCAAATTGATACCCTACACAACACACTGAACAACACATTGAACGACAACAAAATGATCTATCTAGCTATTCTAAAAGGCTTTGAAACACTTTATATATAAACAAAATCACCACTTCTATAAACCTAGGACTGTCCATTTTAGTTCATGGCAAAAGTGATGTCTACCGAAATCACACATACTCATGAGAGAATTGAGGGTTTCTCTAGAGTTCCAGTGACTCAAGATACATCAGCTAGTGCTTATCAATTTATGGGTTACTTTTTGCTTAACCTAGAACTAGGTATGGAAACAAATCTTATTATGCCCTTTCACGATAATAATAATATATTTGATTTATATGAAATATTGCAGTTACAATTGCAAGAATTCCTTTCTAAAGAATTGGATAGTGATATCATTAAATCAAGGTTAACAAGAAAGCTAGTGAAATGACTCTATATGCCATTGATATACGGTAAGAGTATAATAGCAATGTCTCATGACATTAGTGAAGTTTATGGTTCATTGCTAAGTTATAAGGATTATTATCCTATAGCGAAATTATATTTTCAATTTTGGCAATGCAAATATGCGGGTATATATGATCTCACGAGATTGATTAACCTAATCGGTTGGTCATGTTCTTTCTGGAAGAGACCAGTATTCTATAGCATAGAGTATTTCACAACAGTTCATAACTATATGTGTAGCGAGAAAGTAGAAATAAAGGTTTCTAATAAAAAAGGAATAAGAGGTCATTGGGTAACTCTTCGAATTCCTACATTGGATAGGGATACGCGCAAGAGTCAAATGGCTACCTGCGCCAATTTTATTCATCAGAAGGATGCCTTAATAGCCATTAACGTAGTTGATTCATTAAATGAATGTCCAGTATACACAGTACACGATAATTTCATAACAGCAGCAGTTCACGCAATAATGGGGTCTTCGAGCAGGTTCTTTTCGTTCGACCAACTCCACTATGAAAGGACCCAAAGGCACAGCATCCCCGGTCTTAGTAGCGGTCGGTATGGAATCCCAAGGGAAGGGGGTCTAGCAAGGGATTCCCAAGGAGATCAATCTCGTAGTTCCTCTCGCGCTAATAGTACGAATACCAGAACCGGATCCTAAGCATTGAAGCAAAGGAGATCTATGCTGGGCTTCGCTAAACTAGTTTATTTATAGCCCTTACTTGGTAGAGCTTGGGTTGGTTTTGATTGGGCTTACTCGATAGAGCCCGCTTTGTTCACGGGAAGCTTATTCTGGCTGATACGATTACTGAGTGAGCAAAAGAAAGAAAGGAATTGAATCATAAGAAAGGGACAGGGACACAGATCCACAACCACAAAGCCAACCAAGAGTAGCAGATGCTAGACCTGTAGACCCAGTTCAGGGAATCAGCCCGCAATTCCTGAACCTGTGGATCATTATGAGAAAGAGATCTGAAAAAAGCCTCTTGCAGTACCGGCCGTGTACTTGGCTCCCACTCCCATGAATCAGATAGTGCCATACGTCCCACCAAAGTCGTCCGATCCTCTAATGGAGAAGATTAGTCGCCTTGAACGGGCAGTCAATAAGTTGAGTGGTGACAAGTATGATGTTGCAGATCTTGATAATCTCTCCCTATACCCCAAAGTCATGCTTCCGTATGGTTTTAAGTGGCCTGAGATAGATAAGTATAACAGAACCAGATGCATAACGAAATAGGATAAAAAGAGGCTTACCTCGACTCTGCTTGAACCCCAGGAGAGGTAACTCAATAGGTAGAGGCCTCCAAAGGAGGGTTAGGCTAGGCTAATTCGACTTCATTTGTCTACTTGATGCTTACCATTTGATCATGAACATCGTAAGGTGCTGCTCTTCGCAAATCCCAGCCCCGGATGCTTACCTATACCCATAGCCTCAGCCACCCCTACTTGCTTTTAGTCCTTTACCGAAGAAGTTCTACTTTCCCTTTGACCTCTTGTAAGTCACTACCTTCCTACCCTCTACGGCAGACTATAGCTTGGTAAATAATAAATGACCTTCCTCTCCTTCTTAAGCTCTTGAAGATCCTTTCTCTCATCAATAGCTTTCATAATCTCTGTCTTACGTCCATCAATATTCCCCACTGTAAATATAATAAGCACTTTTTCATGCCCGCAACACAGTAAATGTTCCATCAGCTGGGCCGGTTAGTTGCAAGATTTTCACTGACTGACCTCTTGTAACTCTAAACAGTTATGAATATAAGCCCTTTACGTCACTTCGGAAGGGAATGGAACCTAGCTATGCGACTAGTCGATTTTCTTACTAATCACTCTAACGAGCAATATATGTCTATCTTCTAGCGAGAGGAACCCACATACCCACTTTCCTCTCCCCAATACCATAGTGGTTACCGGGGCCTCATTCTAGGTGAATTACATTTTTCTCTATAAGCCTAAACTACACCGACATAACAACACCCGATTTCGTAATAGTCGAAAAGCAACAACATTGAAACGATAACATACGTAATCTTGTCTTTATCTTCCACTCATTATCACCACTAGTCCATCATCTGACTTGATCTGAGAATTAGCTAATTACCATCCGATAGTACAGTCTCATTCAATAATACAGCAATAAGGATAGCACCGACCATAGTAGCCAATGCGAGAGTTTTGACTGTAGGAGGAAGAGGCTTAGTCTCTTTCTTCATTGCAACGTGTGCTTCGTTTTTTATTATAGCCAACTCGTGTTTCATCTCCGTTTGAAACTTCTCTTTTGAAAAGTCATTTTGAAGTTGGTTGTGAAACACTCCATTGAAATGTGGAAAGTCGAATGTTCTTACCCTACCCTCTGCAGCGTCCTTGAACAGGCGAGCATATTTCGTAGAAAATGCATTCCTAGGAATTGCAAGTTGTATCTTTGGTACTAACATCCACCATACTAAAAACCCAGTTAACAGAGATAGTAAAAGAGCCTGTTGAAAGGTGGTATAATGAATAAGAAGGATTGTGGTGGGTGCATGGACTACGGAACTGCTATAACTCGATCTATTTAGAGGATCAAATTCCTTATAACCTTCTTGCTTTATTTGATTAAACAACACATTTGTCATCTCACTTAAGTGATGGGATTCGATAGGTGCATCAATAGGGCTTTGCCGATGGGCTGGTGGTTGTAGGGTTGGATGCCCCACATCAAGCTTGATACCTTGCAAGCCGAAAGGTAGTTGGGGTGCTGCAGCATCTATTGGCTGAGTCTTATTAGTTTTTAACCAAGCAATAACAGGGTTGGTCTGTGTAGACCTTTGTAGGTTGTAAGAAAGAGAGGTGGGATATGAGACGCTAGAAGATGGAGACTGTGGACGACGCGAACCTAGAAGTGGAGACATACGAGCTTTGAATAAAGAAAGAGACATGATAATAGATTCTGATAATGAATAGGATGAACTGGCTTATTAAGAACTAAGTCAACAAATAGCACTATTAGAAGAATAATACAACCCTTAACTAATACGATATATACCTCCATAGATATCACCAACCCTTTGAAATGCCATTTATTTCTCTAGAGCCATATGACACACATTGATTGCATAGTTAAATAATACAACAAAATCCTATTTCCTTTCAAAGAGCGGTATCTTGAGGTTCAAGGAACCAACAACTCCTTCAACAAAACTGGACAAACCCAATATACACTCAATGACTGCCTAAAGGAAAGCAAAGAAATTTTGCCACATACTGAGGGGACAACCCGAATTAAATATAACATCTACTCTTGCATTATTTAGAAGTAAGAAAACATTATTGAGTCTTGGATGCTAATTTCCTACAGACCATAATAGTGGCATCATGCGCCATATAAGGAAAACTCCAAAACAACAATGGTACGTTGTAATCCATAGGTTCTGAATTTGCAAAGATTCCAAGTATGGATCTTCTAATTCCAAACACTTCAAAAGTGGGTGAACTGAAGTAAAATTCAAATCAGACTGCTTGAACTGCGACAAGCTCACCCAATAGTCATGTTTAGATAATAAGGTAACTTACATAAAGCTGCACTTGAAAACACCAAATTCAAAATCATAATGTGCAACTATGTGTGCATAGCTATACACGCAAGACGGACAGAGGCATGAAAACAAAATTATAAATATAAAAGTAAAAAAGCATCTTCACCTTTAGTTTCTCAAAGAACTCATCTGTATACGGTTTCCCACCATTTTCAGCTATGACCTTGTTTATAAGGGATAGCACTTCTTTAAGCTGTTCATCCTTCTTATTTTCATCCCTGGCCTTGTTATCGAAAAGCACAACACGATTTTTGCACGACTTAAGAATTTCCTGCATCAAGATTACACATTTGAACTGTTAATAAACTTTGACTCATATAAAAAATTTCAATGTTGATAACAATATAAGTACTTGTGTATTCTTAACTTCGACACAGGTGAGACATCAATACTAAAGTCTTTCATGTAATATATCTTCTTTCATAAACAGTAATGTACTCATTTGGGGAATTTTCCGAAAAAGGCAATGTAAGATGAAACAGAAGGACAAGGTGGCTAGAAGAAGAGTGGTGATTGCACCAAACAAAAAGTTTGGGAGATCTAATGATGCAGGCAATGTCATAAAAAATTTGAGTGCACTTTCTATGAGATTCAGGTGCTCATACAACATGGACAACTGAAACAATTACCAATATTGTAGTTAGTACTTAGTACTTAGTATTGGATAAAAAGATGAAACATGACCTGTAAAGGTTTAGGGCACTCATGACCCAGATAATCTTATAGGGTCTCGTCATTATCTTCAAGTTCATCACCACCAGTAAAAACAACAATCATGTAATCGACAATTTTCTCTCCAAAAAAGTTTTTCAGAGTTTGAATTGCGGCTTCTTCAAGTGAAAAACGAGTCCTAACAGAAAAAACAGCAAGAACCGCATGAATCCCATCCTTATCCAAACGAATACAATTGACAATCTCTTTGCCGACAATGTTAGATCCCACAGAAAAATCAAAGAGACCTACAAACAAATTTTTTGCATCAGCATTTTAAGACCAGAAATGGGTGTGCTACTCAACCCATGATTTGTAAAACTACTTTCTCTTCTCTAATCCTATCAAATACTCTAATTAAAAGGCAACCAAAAAAAGGTTGACACAAATTCAAATAGATCAATAAACTACCTGGAGTATCAATAATATTTAATATTTGGCCATCTCTTAAAACAGATCTCTGCAGTTCACAAGTACTTGTAACACCAGATGAACTTGCTGGGTCGTTGTTGTTGTTTTCAAAGCAGACATCTCAGGCCAAAAACTGGTTTTCAAAGCTTTGGTTTCAACACAATCCATTTGTTGGGAATTAGAAAAGGAAGAAGAAGGTAGGAAGTGATTGTTCTGGGGAAGAGCAGGAGGGGTTGAAGGAGAGAAAGATAAGAAAACCCTAAACTAGCGGCTGTGAGAAAGAAATGGAGGTTTTCTATATACCGAGCGCGATTTCTTTTTTGTTTCCCTATTTTCGAAATTTTGACGTTGTTTTGGTTTTTTGAATTTATAACACTTCTCAAACGATTTTCAAGCGTTAGCAATTAATTTCACAAATTCACCAAAATAAAGTAACGCTTTACAACATTGCTAACACTTATATAGCGTTGGCAATTTACTAACGATAAATAACCGTTGCAAAGCAAAAAATGTGCGTGTTGCAAATATCCTATTATGGTGTAGTGCAGTTGGTGGAGTTGAAGAGTAGATTCTCTGAGGAGACAATTGAGCTTCTTTCTCTTAATTCGGCTTTAATTTGGACCCGAAAGATGCCTTTAAGCACTTTCATATTGATGATATTTGCAAGCTCGCTGAGAAATATTATTATGAAGACTTCACGAAGCATGAGATACTTATTTTGAGAAGTCAACTACAACATTATAAGCTTGATGTGACTCGTCATCCTTGTTTTCAGAAATTGTCTACCATTTCTGAGTTATGTCGAGCTTTAGTTGAAACAAGAAAGTCAACTATTTATCATTTGATTGATAGATTAATTTGTCTTGTCTTGACTCTTCCTATCTCTACAACGACTGCTGAACGAGTCTTTTGAGCTATGAAACTTGTCAAAACACAACTCCATAACAAGATGGATGATGAGTTTCTTGCGGATTGCAAGGTTATATACATCGAAAGGGAGTTTGCTAACGAAGTTGATATAAAGTTAGTAATAGATGAATTTGATAAGAAACCTCGCAAGTCACGATTTCATTAGTGTCATGTTTTAACATTTGGATGTCTTTTGTTATATTTGTCAAGATCTATTGTGAGTATGTGTCTATGTGAAAATATTTGTTTTTGTTCATTTTGAATAGTATAATGAAGATGATTACTTTTTGGTATAATGTTTGTCGAAAATATGAAATCAAAAATGATGCATGTATAGTTTTTGGTGGGACATTGTTATAATTTTTTTTTTTTTATTTAACTTAAGTACAAAGACCCCAGATTAATATTCCTGGATACGCCCCTGGCTATGGGTATAGGTTCTATGCTCAAACCCGGCCCGTCAAGCCGCTTGACTCACACCGTGTCAAAAGTCGTTGACCCAACTCCATTGACCCGCACAATTTCAAGACTCCACTCTAATATTTTTGTATTTTCTTTATATTTTCTTTTAATTTTTGGGATATGAACACAAACTTATGAGTTCAACATCAATTTCAAATATTCAAATTTGAACATTGGGCAAATATCAAGAGTTTAAATTCAACTTTCGAATTTTGGAGAAGATGGTGAATCATTCATCATTGTATTAATTTTGAATTCTTATAGTTTATATTTTATTGTTTTGTACTATAGATTCTTGCTCCCATCTTCATTTTATCATGTTATGGAAAATAATAAATTTACAAATGGTAAATTACGAGAAGGAAATTTCAAATTTTCAGATATGGTTTTGGGTTAAAGCTCAAGTTTTTTATTTTTGTTTATTTTTCATTGATTGATTCCATTTTTTTTTTCTCTATGTTATGAATTGGAAAGATATTACTTGCAGAATTATAAAGTTTTTTTTTTTTTTTTTTTTTTTTGAAGAGTGTGAAATTGGGTTAAAATGATAATTTCCACCCAACCCGAATGACCCGCCCCGTAGGCTGATCCAATAGGCTGGGTGATGGTACTAAGACATGACACTTCAACCCGTCCCTCACCGACCCATCACTATTTGACCCGCGATTGACCTGGCCTTCCCCGTATTACACCCCTATGTTGGAGTAGGTAATTTTGGCCACCATTTAACATAGAGAAGACATCAATTTCATTTGTTTATTGCATTCGATTTTCTCGTTGGATTGGATAATAGATAAACCAGCATGAATTTTTTTTATTGCTTAGGATCATAGTCACAAAAATCTCTGATTTTTTTCAATAAAACGTAAAAAGTCTCTGAATTGACAGGTTACCGAATTTCAAAAATGAATAAACAATAAAAACGGTAAAAGTCTCCTAATTCTCGATATTTACCGATTTTTTCCGATTTTTTTGATGATAGATAACTTTCTATTCTTTTATTTTAATATTTTATTTTCTAAATTACAATTATTTGTAGGATATCATAAGATATAACAAGGTTTTACATATATATATTTGCAAATTTTGAATTTGATATATGCTCAAAGTAACCCTGACATAATGAACAATCATGCATTGCATACTATTTTATGTTTTAATTATTTATGGGAGATTTTTTTCAAATTTTTTAACGAATTTCTATGAATTAACGATTTCATCTTTGCCGAATTGATGCCGAATTCCGAATTTGTGATTATGCTTAGGATGAGCATATCATGCAACAACTACTTGAATTTCTTTCGTATAGAAAGGGGTTGATCTTACCTCGGTGCGCTGTTAAAGGGAATGGTATATATAGAGGGTAGACGTTGTTGAAAGTTGTAATTTCTCATACTTATAACTTAAAATGAGAACTATACCCTAAAAAAACTAAATGTGGCTTGTGTCAAAAGGGTATTCTAAGCCATTTGACAATGTTAAAACTAGTAATTGGGCTAAAAGCCTAAGTTTCTCAAATATTTATGCCCTGCCCCACTTCAATTTTAATTTCGCCATAAGTCCTATGTAAATTTAAATTTACATATGAAATTTCATATACATATATAAAGTTAAATTTTCATATGTAAACTTATAGTTTCATATACAAATTTAACTTTACATATGAAAAGAAAACTATGTAAATTTATATTTGCATATGTAAATTTATATTTCTATATGCAAATTTAAATTTACATATGAAAAGTAAACTATGTAAATTTAAATTCACATAGGATTTATGGCGAAATTAAAATTGAAAATGTGTCCTTGAGCTGAAATTATAAGTAAAAAAATAATGACGTCAGCCTGGTTTGGGGATTATGGGGAAATGAAAAATCAAAGTGGACTTACTGCGAAATTATTATTGAGTTTTGTCCTTGGGCCATAATCTCGTCTGATGTTAAAAAACTTTAAAAGGAACAAAATTTAGGGATAGTTGAGAAATGAGGAAGCAAAATGGTTGAATAGTGAGAGCTAATTGAGTGGCGTCTACATAGCGAGTAAGAGAAACTTGTTTAACATCATATCTAAATTAAATTTCTCCCTGAAATCAAGTATTTTGTCCTTTTTTTTTTCTTCCTATTTTTTCTACCATTTCCATAACTTCTTTGTCTCTGTTTAGGAAATGGCAAACTTTCCACCAAACTGTTATGACAGGAAACTTTGGCTTCCATCTGATGATTTTCCAGATGAAAAATCTGCTAAAATTAAGCAACCAGAAATAGAACTTCCATCGGAACTTACTTACATGGAGGAACTCGCGCAACAACTTTATACTTATGCTCGACAGGAGCAACAACAACAACAAGCCCATACCAAAAATGCTAGGATGCCTACCCAAAACACACAGGTTCATTTAACTTTACTCTTTAATCCATTTTCTATGTGAATCAAACTATTATTTTATTTAATTTTTTGCAAAATGTTTTCTTTTGCCAGATTCATCCAATTACTCCAATAAGTTCATTTTATCCGAATCAAATCAGATTGGGTTTCCAGGTTCGTGATGGTGGTAATTATGGTTATAATTCTGTTGTTAAAGGTACTAGTGTGGTTGGCAAAGTTTATTGTAATGATCAAGGTGGCTATCGTGTTGAGTTGACATCTGGCTACTAGCTTCACCCTATTGAACATGTTTATACTCATGTACGAGTACTAAAACAAATTGTTTAGAAAAACTAATTTTGATTTTACTATTTGAGGTGTTTCTTTATTACTATACATTTGCTTTTGATTTTGTGGATTTTTTTTTCCCGTTTTAAATTAAAAACTCACTTTCATATGTTTTTTGGGTGTATTTTTTATTTGCAGAGGTATATGTTTGGTCAAGTTAGAAGTAGAGATCTTCAAAAGCAACAAAACCAATTGAGATGCTTTTATCCTTTCGAGGCAAATGGAGCAAGTTTGATAAAAGGTACCGGAGTTTTCTTACCACGTGTTGGTACAAATTTGGAAGCTCGAAAGCAAAATGGTAAGTTAGTGAATTCTCATACCTTTATTTTATTTATTTATTTTTCCCTCTTTGACTAATTATTTGAGGGTTTAAGTTATTTTTTGAAAGGTTAAACCATATTTAGCTATAATCAAATGCAAGGTTTAGCTTATATTCACATTTTTTTTTCTTTTTGTACCTATTTTATTTTATTTTTTCTTGAGAAATTTGCATAGTTTTTTTAGTTTTAATCTCTATCTTCATATTAAAGCTCCCACAAAGGGTATTTTTCGAACTCTATTAAAATTCCGTATCATCATCTCCTATTAAAACAAGAATTCCTCTCCTATATATTAAAAAGAGAAATTCTAACACTTCTAATTAAAATAAGAATCTTTCTCCTATTATAATGGGAATTCCTCCCCTATTGAAAAAACAAAATCTACCACTTCTAATTAAAATTAGAATCCTTCTCCTATTAAAAACGGGAATCACACATCTAAATTAAAATGGGATCTCTCCCCCAATTAAAAAATGGGTTTTTAAAACTTAATTAAAACAATTTATTGAGAAATTAAAATGAATTTTTAAGACTTTATTAAAACAATTTGTTAGGAAATTAAAACGGGTTAGCGACAAAAACATGAATCACAATTTGTTAGAATATTTCTATATGTATAGTTATGATTGTTGAGCAAGTTTTCAAAAGAGTTGATGCGTATGCACGGGTCTACTTTATAGTGAGTTCATATTTTTGTTTCAGCTTCATTTTCTTAAGAGATATTTATTATCCAATTTAAATTTGGGACATTTAGCTCTTAAAATAAACCAAATGTACTATATAGAATGGTTGAATATGTGAATCTACATTCTTTCATTTACTTCTAGAGGAGGGAGACAACATCGATATAAAATAGAAAAATCATATTTGGTTTTAAACAGAAGAAAATGTCAACCAACAAGTTAATATATATATAATGAATGTTGATTGCTATCTTAATGTTAAATTTATTCTCCAAGCAAAACATATATTGATACACTAAGATGTTGTTAGGTGGCAAGTCTAGAGAGAACTGCTGGATCCCGACCAAGAAGAATGTTGGCGGAAAGAAAGATGTGGAAGAAGATGCCCCGACCGAGATATGTTTGCCTCAGGAATGGACATATTGAGATATGTCGCAGAGGGAAATAAAATTCTCTTAATAATGACTCCTAGAGAATAGGAGAAACATATAATGCCAATTCAAAGATTGGGTTTTCCTCTAAATTGAGGAAAAAGAATATGGCTATTGTCAAACAACAACTCAATAGTTAGTGAAAGTTAATTATTATATATGGTATCATCAACATTTGACATTCTATTGTGAGGACCAAAGTGAAGTCTTATTTTCTTCATTCATTTTTTCTTATAATTGGTAATGTCACAATGTCATTGCATTTAAAAAAAATAATAATAATAAACCAACTATATGTTTATTGGATTGGATATCAGTAATAAGGCATACAAACAAATGTACGTAGTAGACAAGCTCGCTACAAATTGCGCTACTAGTCATTTCATAACATACAACAAATCCTATTCCCCCCCTATGGCAACTTGTTGCATCCTAATACTCCCTGATCGAACTTGGAAACTATTATTCTAGTAATTAATAAGTTGCACCCATGGTTAAACCTTGTTTTGTTGTGCTTCAAGTGTTAGTCGGATTAACTATTAAGGGAGGATGATTAAAACTTTGTTTATATTTTTGTTTGGTTATTATTATTATTATTATTATTATTATTATTATTATTATTATTATTTGGAATTTAGTGTTTCAACCCACTTGAGATTTTATACTATATTTCACCTAAAAAAGAAAAAAAAATGTTTAATTTTGAACTATATATGGTGTTTAGGAATGCCTTTAATTTGGATGAGTGATGAAAAAAATATAACAACCATACTACAATGACCCTGTGTCGATATTGTTCTCAGTTACATCACCCAAAAGCAGCCCAGGTCCAAAGTCTACCCATACATGTGTCTTTGTCTTCAGAGAGTGGGCCTAAAACCCACAGTTCCAAAATAATTATAGAGAAAAGACACCCCGTTTGTTATTTATGAATAAAACCCACCCGGTTGATTTTTTAGTTATATTACCAGTTTGCCCTTTAATACAAACATCAAATATATGAAACCCGGCTTGTATTGTTTCAAAAACTTGTGAACTTTGTTTCGAAATTTTTGTGAAATTTCTTCCAATAATTTTGTCTTCAATAATTCGTTAGATTTCTCTAGCGAAATTTCTCCCAAAACTATATATCCCATTGCAACATGAATGTTATAATGTCAAGAGAAATTTTCCCCAAAATTGGATATCCCACTGCAACATGAATGTTGCAATGTCAAATGCACTTGACATTGCTACCAAGTTAGTGTTAATCCAAGAAAGTCTCATGCTTCAATTATCAATTGGTGTTGAATGTAAAACTTGTATCATCTATGGTAAAGAAGTATAATTGACAATCACAATAAGTCATATACACACTCAAAACCAAACTGCCACTAATCATAATTAAGCTATCTATTTATCATCTCTATTATTCCAATTTATTGGACCTATCCTAACTTGTGTGCATAAAACGTCACAATTCTTAATCAATTTGCAATGTCAAGTACACTTGATATTGCAAATACACAACGTCAAACTCATTTGACTTCCTAACCAACAAAAACAACATAGAAGCAATTGAAATGATAACTATCCTAGATCCTATTATTTAGAAGTAATAACATTAATTTCTTTATAAAACTACTACAAATTTCGATTATATGACATACGAACACTACTGTTGAACTATATTTCTTTTATGACTAAAACTAGTGCTAATAACTCGCCGGATCTACATGGATTTCAACCATCACCCTCTCACTTAACAATAATTCTACACTAACACAGAAAAAATAACATGGTTAACCAATACAATGACATGGCACTCCAACATCAATGTTGTACCATGAAAAAACACCACTGCAACATCAATGTTGCACATAGAAATATCACTACAATATCAATGTTGCACCATGAACAACCACCACTGCAACATACATGTTGCACTACACTGACTGCAACATCAATGTTGCACCGAGAAATATCACTGCAACATTAATGTTGCACCTTGAAAAAAACACCACGTACTCAATATACATGTTGCACTAACTGCAACATCAATATTGCATCGAAAAATATCATTGCAACATCAATGTTGTACCATGAAACCAACTGTTGCACTGACTGCAATATCAATGTTGCACAATAAAAACCACTGCAACATTAATGTTGCACTGAAAAAATACCACTGCAACATCAATGTTGCACCGAGAAATATCATTGCAACATCAAAGATACACCATGAAAAATTAGTAGAATGGAGGATTTGTTATGAATGGAAAGAGAATAAGTGTTTTTAGAGAGAGAAAATAAGTTTTTATCTCTTATTTTCATCTAGGTGGACATAGGTCAACATGCCACGACACTGTGTCATTTTTTCTGTGTTAGTGTGCAGTATTATTGCTTACTTAATGAGTGCTCTTCCATTTTGAGCTTATAGATCCTTTGTCAACCCACACATATTAGCTTGAATTCTAAACATTGATGTTAATGATTAAATAATTATTTTGTGGTTACATCCATATTAACTTGTAACATCAATATGAACTGCTTATTCTCAAATGAGAAAACACAACCATGACTGCACTTACCAAAATTCAAAAGAACTAATATATATAATGATCTAATGAATTCACAAGCGTAAGTTGCAATGCATGTCATTCCGTGGAAAATCTTATACAGTTGCAGACACTCACTGAATTAAGTTGATCTACTAGTAAATAACCGATAACACTTGAACTTGGAGGACAAGAGCAAATGACTTGTCACCATAGATTTCATTTATTGCATAGTTCACATGTTTATTTGGCTCTATATATATTAACAATTAACGTTTAGACATAGCTTTCAGAACTGAAAAGGTTTAAACAACAAAGTCAGTCAAGCTAACGATTATGGATATTAAGGAACATGGTATAATTCATCTACTCATGCATACTCTATATAACTCATTGATATTTAAGTACTTCATGTAGATCGATTATAAATTAATTATATGGTCTGCTTTGTACTGTGCATCACCTAAGTGGATGTCTAACATTGCACACCTAAAAGCATCTTCCTTTGCTTGACTTTCCAAAACACAAAAAGTAATACTTCCACACCCAACTCAGATTCAACTGCAACACTCATTCGACAAAGATGAATTGATTCACACTTGAGTATTCTAACATTTACATCTTTAAAGTGATCAATCTCAAACAAATTCAAATACAAAGCTCAATTGAATGCAAATACACTTCAATGTCAATTTGATAAAATGCAAAGTAAATTGGATAACGTTAACTTCCACTCTTTGTAATTTTGACACACACAAGAAACACAAGAGTGAGTGGTGGAGAAAGCATTATCTATTGATGAATTAATTTGAGGAAGAGATGAAGTGAGTGGAGGAGAAGGATTTTATTCTCGAAATGGAATGAGTGAGAACTTTTCCATGATCGACAATGGTCTCTCTACTTCTTCTTCTTCCTTCGTCTTCTCTCTATCTTCTATTTTCTTCTACTTTCGGTTCTATCAAGAGGAACTACTAGCTACCATCACGATAGAATAGAAGAAGGGTTAAAACAGACATTTAAAAAACTAAAAAAGATGAGGTAGTTGGGTCAATGACCTTATCCTGCAACTTAATGTATCGGACCCCTTTAAATCATAAGTAAAATAACCGGGTGGGTTTTAGCCATAATTGCCAAATTCAATGTCTTTTAGGCTAATTAATTCTAGATTCAGGGTTTTAAACCTAGTAATATGCTTTGTCTTTTGAGTTAAAACCTCAGTCGATCCAATATAACCAGGATCCAAAATGACTTCCTAACTGATGTGAGTCTAAACCCAATCTAGAGGTATTGCAATCCTACCACTTTAGAAACAAGTCGTCATCGGATCCGAAACAAATTGTAACGACCATACTACCATAAACATGTCTTGATCTTGTCCCCATTTACGTCACCCAAGCCCATATCCAAAATAAACCCATACATGGGTGAGGGATTTTAACTCATAAAGTTTCTATATTAGTACGTACTAGTCAATCCAATATAACCAAGATTCAAGATGGCTTCCTAGCTAAGGTCAGGGGCCGACCTAGGAGAGGGCTAACAGAGGTTATAGCCCCCCCTAACTTCCCCACCAAAAAAAAATCATTATATTTATAGTCCTATACTATGAAAATGCAGGTTTCTATCCATATTAATATGTGAGTATGTACAAACCCAATAAAACATCCTTGATCTAGTCATATAGGCCCACTCTAGATCTATATACCTATTTTCATCTAGGCCTACACTTTTCCTAAAAAAAATTCTACAGTTCAATTTCATAATAGCCCCCTCTTGAGTAAAATTCTGGTTCCACCCCTGGATGAGGTTAGACTAAACCCAATCCAGGATATCACAAAACGCCTACAAACACTCTTGTTTGATGTAAGCAATGGCCAATGGTCAATCTTTTTATTTTTTTATTTTTATTTTTATTTCTTTGATGATATTGGTTGGTCACTTTTGCACCAACTAACCTTAGCTAAATGCAATTGTGAGTCGTCATCGGTCTAGCAAGGGTAACCTAGTAGGTAGCTGAACAATAAAAACGCACACGTTGCTCATTCGTTTGCCAACTTGTACCCAGAATGCCGGATCAAATTGAACACAATGTGGGTTAACTCCCATTGCATCAGTGCATGATAGGGGTGGGCAATGGGCCGGGTCGGGCTAGCCCGGCCCTAAACATTTAAAGCCCTTCAGATATTAGGGCCGGGTGGGTCGGCCCGGCCCTAAAGTCAGCATAGATATATCGGTCGGCCGGTCACAAGTCTAAATCTCAAGACCTCGACCACAATTCTAGCCCTCTTTAAGGGCTTTAGGGCCGGGCCTATTTATTTTCTTTTTTTTTACTACATCAGTTTTAAAACTCATTTATATTACAAAAATGTACAATAATCTACAAACTCAAAGTCCAACCAATCTAGTAATAATCCTGTATAAGTCCAAAAATTTAAAATGCACATCCACAATCTAATGAACTGAAGTACATCGAGAGTTCGGAATTTGTTATTCCTTGTACTCAAACCTCACTAAAATTACATTTAACATTGAAATACATAGACAAATAATTATATTATCATTTTAAAGGAAGAAGTAATAGATATAAAGAAGAAACATAATAGTTTTGGTTAAGGGTCATGGAAGTTGTTAAACTATTTGTAATATCATAAATTATTTCTATAATAGATTCAAACAAATATAATATTACCTTTCTTCTAATTTAAAAGTGATTCAAGCTTTGTATATGGAAATGAAAATATTGGCTTTTGAACAAGTGATGGAGAAAGGTTTGAGATTATAAATGTCATTTTTCTGACAAAGGGTGTTTTTTGGTTTCTATGTTACAAATGTCTGCTCTGTATTTTGCTTTAATGGTGTGGAAGGAAACCTTTAGTTTTAGACTTGGCTTGGATGTGAATAAAAATATAATTTATAAGAAATAAGTGAGAAAAGAAATTGAGAATAATAAGTTATGGACTTTGACTTGATGATCAAAGGAATAAAGTCTTATTTTTTATTAGGCTAGTGCTCATTGTTCTTCATGGTTGCTAAGTTGACAAGTTTTTGTTATATAAAACAAGTTATTGGAAGTACCCTTGGGTGTAAGTGATAAATTACAAAAGACAATGTTATTTTAATTTAAAATATTTAACAAAGAGTTGGACAATTATGGTATGTGTATTTATAGTGAAAGTATGAAACAGGGCCGGTTAGGGCTTGGTTAGGGCTTGGTTAGGGTCGGGCCTATGTTTTAGAATCTTAGCCCTAGCCCTGCCCTAGAAAGCATTAGGGCCGGGCCGGCCCGGCCCTAAACTCTGTGAGGGCTTTAGTTGTGAGGGCTTTATAGGGCTTAGGGTCGGGTCGGTCAGGGCCGGGTTAGGGTCGTTAGGGCCAAATTCCCACCCCTAGTGCATGATCGCGCATATTTTTCCACCTACTTTGACAACGTGTCTGTCAAAGATTCATGAGTTGGAAAAGTTTTCATCTAACTTTCGCCGAAATTCCAAAAAAACCCCAAATTCGGAAAAACATGGACTGGTAAAAATTGAGATCTCGATATCTAGCATAATACAAAATATCCCGATATATCGCGATATTTGAGAATATCTATCCAGATTTTAGAGAAAGATATATAAATATCACGATATGTTCAGAGATATATACAACTGTAAATATCAGTGATATTTTGATGATATTTGTGATATTTTAGGATATTTTGCGATATTTGGATATATTTGGTGATATTTTGTGTATATAATAATTTTATTTAATATTTACCATTATATTTCAAATAAATATAAATAATATATTGCAGGATTTGAGTTTAATCTCCCTAGTTAGAAATCCAGTCCATTAAAACCCCCTCAAATCGTAACAACTCACAAAATCTCCCTGCTTTTAAGAAAATAGGAAACTGACAAAAATACCCCCACTTAACAAATCCGTGAACCCGTGAATCCTTCTATTTTTTCTCTTCCTTCTCACTTCCTTTTCTCTAACTTTTTAGATCTGAAATATCTTCTCTTGCAAATCTAAATTCACATAGTTTAGGATAATAAAGTGACGAATCATCAACAAAAGAGAAATGAAGAACTCTACAATTTCGAATAAAAATTGAAAATCCAAAAAAAAAAAAAAAAATCAAACTTTCAAGTTCTAGAAGAGATGGAGATGAAATTGAGAAGATGGCTGCTCCCAAAACTACGACAAACAAACCAAATCTGGTGAGAATCTTCAACCTTTAATCCTATTTTTAGAAATTTGTATGAAAAAAATGAATTTTTATATCGCGAAGTTAGTTTGTAAATACAAATTTACATTTGTTTATTGATTTTACTCTGTATTTTATAGTTTTCATAGTTTTGCAATTTCAAGTTTGGGTTTATTCTGAATTTTTATGTTTGTGTATGTAGTAGTTTTACCATGTATTTTTATATTTTCGTAGTAGTTTTTTATCTACATTCTTAAATTTGCGTAGTGTTTTTACTCTGTTTTTTCATGTTTGTGTAATATGTGGTGATAGTTTTACTCTGTATTCTTAAATTTGTATAGTAGTTTTACTCTACATTCTTAAATGTGCATAGTAGTTTTACTCTGCACTTTTAAATTTGCGTATTAATTTATTTATGTTATTTTAAACTTTGCATAGATAGTCTTTGTTATTAATTGGTTTTCTCTCATTGTAACAGAAGGAAAACGAGAATAAGTCGTACAAGACCTTTAGAGCTTCTGCATTACCTACGCTTGGGGTTGTAGCAGATTTTAAGAAAAGGCTTAGAGTTTGAGGACCATATCTCAACAATGAATATGGGATCTAAAAGAAGAATGCAAGAAATGATGAGTTGATTTTGTTTAATCAGTTCTTGGTGGATTTGTTATTAGATCTTTGATGTAATGACTACAATTGTTAGAATTCGGATGTAAAAAGGCTGATTTGGCTTAATGTGTTGTTGGTAAATGATGTAATGGGAACCTGTTTTATCTTTTCAGGTTGGTAAAAAGCAAATTGGTTTTGTTTTGTTTCAAAAATATATTGTGTAAAAATAATTTTGCATAGGTTATGATCTGTTTTTCTCTATGAAAATTTAACTTTTCATAGATCAAATTATTGTGTAAATTTAAATTTACATAGATAAGTTCTCAGTGAAAATACATTTTAACAGGTTGTATAAAATTACATGAGTTCGTTTGTCAGATATTAGATTGGTCAATTTCAAAGAAATGTTATGTGAAAACAATTTATCATGCATAGTTTCTTATTTGTGTTGCATACTTGCATGTAAACACACTCTTCTAAATAAATTTAAATTTTCATAGATCAAGTTACTATGTAAATTTAAGTTTTCATAGCTCTAGTGACTATGTAAATTTAAGTTTGCATAGTACAAATGTTTTTTCGTCAGACATGTTTTGTTTCACAAATCTATTATGTAAATTTAAATTTTCATATGTAAATTCTAATTTTCTTATATCAAACTACTATGTAAATTCAAATTTTCATATATCAAACTACAATGTAAAATTAAATTTTCATATGTCAAACTACTATGTAAATTTAAATTTTCACATGAAAATCAAAATCTCTCAAGCTAGCAGGTGGGATGAAGACCCCGATGGGAAGGGCATCTTCATCAAGGAAAAATAAAAGGGGAGTGTAGCGAGTGAACTGAACCCAACTCCTCATTTATGATTCCAATACTAAACATTACACCAGGAATCACTTCTTGATAGAAAGCAAAGTCTTCACTTGCCAACACCTTGTTACACAACTTGACATTCTCGGAACCGAGTAAGTGTCTGCCAACCATTTCCACATGTTCATGCAAGGTTTCATCATTCATGACAGCTGGGTAGACTGGACGCTCCTTCTCCTTCATGTCAATAATAGCCTTGCATCTGTGTAAACCAAGCCTGTTTTGTGACCACTGCATCCACTCCATGCATATCAACATGATTAATACATAATTTTATTTCATGCAGAAGTTGTTTCTTACAATTACATAGAACAAACACGTAATGGAGAGAAATATACTACTAACTTTAAGCAAGTATATCCCCGCTCTAAGAGAATCCACGAATATCTTCGCAAACTCATCATACACTAATATTTCATAAGCATCACAGGCTTGATCAATCAAGATGTGTTTAAGCCGAAATAGAAAGGTCAAGTATGGATGATAGTTACCTCTTTTAATCTCCACCGAGTCGGTGTGTAGGCCATTTGTTGTAAGACACCTCAAAGTGCCCCTCAACATCACCACATTTAACATACCCCTGCCAACATAGAATTCCAATAAACCACATTTCTTTCGGGCATCTCATCAATCAACATCTTTGCTTCCTTAATACTCCCAACCAATGCATATCCATTAATCATAGTATTCCAATGCATATATCCAGAAATCTATATTTACATAGGTATGCAGATATTTTCAACATTTAAAGCATGACAATATCACCAATTTAAATTTTAATGACATGAATCTAACGAAGAAGAGAATAAGTAAAATTAAAATAAAGAAGAAGATTGAAAAGATGATAATCAAAAGTTCAAAGAAGTGTATTGAAAAGAGGTTAAAACAAAAGTTAAAATAAGAAGATTTCTCTCATGCCAAACCTTATTCTTTAATGATGTGAGAATGAAGAGATCAAATCGCGAAAATAAAACTCAACTCCGAGCTGAAATCGGTGTGTTCTTTGTGTCATTGTTGGTTAAAAATGGCGAGAATAAAAACCCCAAAACAGAGTTGTGTGCTGGAAAAGAAAAAGGGTAAAAAGGGAAATCAATTTTGTTTGGAATTTAAAAATAGACCGAAATTTTATTACTTTAGCAAAAAGAGGGAGTTTATTTCATAAAAACTTAAAAATAGGGGGGTAATGGGTTAGGCCTACATGGGGGAGGTTTTGAGTAATGGGTTAGGAAGGCAGGGGTGTGAGCCACATTTCTTGTAATGTATTGTGATATATCAAAAAATATCTACGATATTTGTTGATATTTTGGATATATCTACGATATTTGTATGTAAAACAATGTCAAATATCTCTAAAGAAAGGGATATATCCACGATACATATCCAGAAATTGAATATCGATAAATATTCATATTCTGATATTTTGTACTATAGTATGTAGTATGTGATTTAGATTTTTTTTTCCCGATAATCTGTAATTACGAAATGCGGGGTTCATTCTATAGTAAAAATTCACCCTCTACTACATATACATACGATCCAGCAAAGAGCCAATACTACAGCTACAAAAAACCGACGTAGAAGACATAGCTAGCGCCTAGCGCCAGCAATGATTTAATGTTGCATGTTAGCGAGACTTAAGGGGCTAGCAAGCACGTGCTCTATAATGCAAGAGAGAAGAAGCTGCGTTTCATACACCACAAATCCACAATAATAATTATGAATTAATTGAGAAAATAGTCAACTAGATGTTGAAGTTGCTGTGGTTCATCCACCAAAATACTCAAATGCGACAACTCATTAATTAATTGGTCGTTTCAAGGCCAAAATACTATGTTCAATTCTAATACACTTAATTGTCAGAATTATTATTAAATAGTGTATGACCACTGCCTGGGTTCAGGCCAGCAAGGTCCACAAGCAGTAGTAGTATAGCCTTTACTAATTTCAGGAAACACATTTGGGGCATTTCGCCATGAAATACATGAAGCAAGCACATTTAGCCATGAAATTATAAAGGTGGTGAGCCATTACAATCCTCTTCCATTTAGCTAGATTAGTCACTATTAAGTCTAACACAAGTAAACAACCATTGAAAGATTAGCACACCTCATTAAAAAAAAAATATTTAATGGGAGCTCTGCCATAAGAAATGCTGGGCGGCAAGCCTCACATGTTATGAGTCGCACTATAGTCTATACACTCTTCTTAGAGTAACTAATTAAAATTTCTCTATGGGTAAAGTATAAGTATTTAAGTGTACCATACGTACTATTATATTTCGTTGAAATATATGAACTGCTCACTGCTCACATGAGCCTGTTAAATTAAATTAAATAATTATATGAGCGACACAGTTGAACGATGAATCACTAGATCGTAGATGTAAGATGTATGAGCCTATGAGGTAGCATGCATGAGATGAATGTTTAGAAAAAAGACAGAGCGTGTAATTCCAAGGTCCAGTAGTCCTTATAATTTGCCCAAATGGGTATTGTCGGCGTAGAAAGAAGCAAGACCATCTGACCATGAGACCCAAAACTCAATTAATTGCTCCCTCCTCATTTCAGGAGAATTGGTTGGATGTCTACTTACTACAACTCTTTAACTCCCATCACTCTCTCACCTATACATCGTACAGTCATCTCTACATCCAACACAAATCCCAAGGAATATCGTTACTACTCTCACTCCTCTTCTACTATTTAACTACCTCTCCAGTTTAATTTTTTTCTCTCTCTCTCTCTCTCTTTCCAATAAAACTTCATTTTAAGCTCTATACTCATTTCTATAATTAAACTAGCTTCTGAAACTGAAGTTGGAAACTATTAATGCTATTAAGTAGAGTAATGATTCATTGAATAAAGAAATGGAGTGGAAGTGTGGAGGAAGAAGAAGAAGAAGAAGTTAGTTTTGTTAGTTGAAAATTTAACGGATCGGATTGTTAAGAATGGAGTCACGAATGGATCATTATGAGCTTATGGAACAGATCGGACGTGGTGCTTTTGGAGCTGCTATTCTTGTTAATCACAAGCTAGAAAAGAAGAAGTAATAATCTCTTTCTCTTTCTCTCTGTTTCAGTATTGTCTTTTATTTCTTCTTCGGAAACTTATGACATTTTTTTTTTGAATTTTCAGGTATGTATTGAAGAAGATTAGACTTGCTAGACAGACTGAACGGTGTCGAAGATCTGCTCATCAAGAGGTTGATTCAATAACTAGATCTTGTTTTTTTTTTTTTTTTTTGCGTTTAGTGTGAATTTAGTTACTAATCTTATTGGCAAATTTGGTATGTAGATGGCTCTTATTGCTCGAATTCAGCACACTTACATTGTTGAATTTAAGGAAGCATGGGTGGAGAAGGTGAGTAATGTTTCCGCAATTTTTCATAGAATTAACTTTTTGTCATTAATTTGTTACTGAATTGGAGATTGTATTATGTAGGGTTGCTATGTTTGCATTGTGACGGGTTACTGTGAAGGGGGCGACATGTAAGTCTTACTAAAATTATATTTAAAAGGAATAAAAATCTACATGTATCTACTGATTTTTTTTCTTTCTTTTTCACAGGGCTGAATTGATGAAAAAGTCGAATGGGGTATTGTTCACAGAGGAGGTAGTAGGATTATTTTGTGAGATTTTCACTGACAAATTTGATTTTTTAGTTTTTAATTCTTCTGATTTTGAGTTATTGTTGATCAGAAACTTTGCAAATGGTTCACACAACTACTATTGGCCGTTGAATACTTGCATTCAAAATATGTTCTTCATCGAGACCTGAAGGTTTGTAATTTTTGGTGAAAGCAGTCCAGATTTGGCTAATAACTATGAGAATATACACTGATTCTTATATAAAATCCTCAACAGTGTTCCAACATCTTTCTCACTAAGGACCATGATATCCGTCTTGGTAGGTGTTTTTTGAAATTTTGACAAGCTAAATGTAGTTTCTTGTACATGATCCATTGAATATTTTGTTATTCGCATATGTTTCGCTCACAATATATTCTTTGTTACAGGGGATTTTGGTCTAGCTAAAACTCTGAAGGCAGATGATCTGGCTTCTTCAGTATGTGGTTTTTCCCTGTCTGCATTTAATTTAATTTTTCTCTTGAATATTGATATTTCAGAAGTTTTGTCCGTGGTAATTGGTAGGATACATTAGATATACTCATATACACCATTACAAAAGGTAATACAATTCCAATTTGTGGACACAAATTTGGATAAAAAACTCGTGTGTTCTCACAAATTCACAAAGTAAATTCTATTCATTATTTTTATAATTTTATTATGTTGATTGTAATTACAATAACGTTTCATATAATATGAAATCTGTTTTAAGTCACACTGAGAGAACTGGTACCAGTTGACAAGATGGATATGTTGTTAGAGTGTGTGGACCGAAAAAAGAAATAGTCCCACATTGAACAAGAAAGGAGTTCATCATGGGTTGATAAAGTGGGAAGTTCACTAACTAATCACCGGTGCCTTTTAAGATAAAACCCCACACCCATGGCCAAGATGTGGCCCAAAGCCCAATGGGTGTAAGTGGGGGGACAATATCGGTACTTAAGTTATCCCATTGGCGCTGAGGCCTAATTACAATGGAATGATGTTCGAGGTGGAGTAGGCTCGAGGTTGAAAAAAGCCTCCTCCCTGGGTGCCCGTTGGTGTTCAATGTGACAGCAGAATGATATAGGGACATGAAAAAATCAGAGAGAATCGAGACAAAAATCATTGGCCGGAACTCAAAGCGCCGTTTTAAGATTTGGTGCCCCGGATGTTGTAGAGATTCGAGGGTGTAACCTCGAGTTGGATCTAGCAACATGGAATGATGTTCGAGGTGGAGTAGGCTGGGTTGAGAAAAAGCCTCCTCCCTCGATGGCCCGCATTACACACGACCGTGAACAAGATACTCCTTTGGAGTTCGGGTCCAGTGGAGATTGTTAGAGTGTGTGGACCCGAAAAAAGAAATAGTCCCACATTTTGAAAGGTTTAGAATAAGGGTTAAAAGGGTGGAACTTCACTAACCCTACTTTTAGATAAAACCCCACACCCATGGCCATCCCCAAGATGGGTGGTTAAGGGGGACAATCCCCTAAATACACATCCCAAAAATAGGGCCCAACTCACTTTGCCAGTTCCCAACATTTTTAACAAGTCATTGAAAGGTTTAGTGTATAAGTTAAAGGGGAACCTAAATGTTACCCCCTACTAGATGAGCTTAGGATCCCCAGGATGGGAAATTAGGGTTCCCCACAAATACCACAAAAAATTACCAACTCACTTTGGAGATTTTTTGTAAATGGGCCCAAATTACAAATGGGCAAATGGCAATGAAGTATATATATATATATACGCACAGTAATTTTCTAAAAAGTAGCTACTTAAGTTAACTTTAAAATAAGTACGTAAATAAACTTCACCTACAAAATGAATTCAAATCTATTTTTTTGTGGTTATGAAGCACTCACCATAATGATTATCTTTCAAAAATTTCAGCTCATTAGAAAACCTCTAACATAGATAAAAATTGTTGACATCTTTAAAAAGAAATCTAACGATCCAAAAATGTTGAGTTTTTGTAATCGTTTTTTGCCAATGTTAGAGGTTTCTAAATGAGCTGAAATTTTGTAGAGATGATCTTAATATTAAGTATATCATATCCACACAAAAAAATAGGGTTGAATTCATTTTGTAAGTGAAGTTTATTTACGTACTTATTTTAAAGTTAACTTAAGTAGCTACTTTTTAGAGAATGACTAACACATAATAATTCTCTAAAAAATAGCTACTTAAGTTAACATAAAATAAGTATGTACGTAAAACTTCATCTACAAAATAAATTCAAATCTAATTTTTTGTGGTTATGAAGCACTCACCATAATGATTATCTTTCTAAAATTTCAGCACATTAGAAAACCTCTAACATAGATAAAAATTGTTGACATCTTTAAAAAAAAATCTAACGATCTAGAAATGTTGAGTTTTTGTAATTTTTTTTTTTTTTTTGCCAATGTTAGAGATTTCTAAGTGAGCTGAAATTTTGTAGAGATAATCTTAATATTGAGTATATCATATCCACAAAAAAATAGGTTTGAATTCATTTTGTAGGTGAAGTTTATTTACGTACTTATTTTAAAGTTAACTTAAGTAACTATTTTTTAGAAAAGGACTAAGCGTCAATCCTTCTCTAAAAAGTAGCTACTTAAGTTAACATAAAATAAGTACGTACGTAAAACTTCATCTACAAAATGAATTCAAATCTAATTTTTTGTGGTTATGAAGCACTCACCATAATGATTATTTTTCCAAAATTTCAGCTCATTAGAAAACCTCTAACATAGATAAAATTTGTTGACATCTTTAAAAAAAACTCTAACGATCCAGAAATATTGAGTTTTTATAATCGTTTTTTGCCAATGTTAGAGGTTTCTAAATGAGCTGAAATTTTGTAAAGATGATCTTAATATTTAGTATATCATATCCACACAAAAATAAGTTTGAATTCATTTTGTAGGTGAAGTTTATTTACGTACTTATTTTAAAGTTAACTTAAGTAGTTCCTTTTTAGAGAGGGACTATATATATATATATATATATATATATATATATATATATATATATATATATATATATATATATATATATATATATATATATATATCGGGCTGGCTACGTCGACATACAAAAATGACATACGCAATTGACATACGCAATCCAAAAGTGAATTTGCACATTGCACTAGGGGCTGATTTTTTGTAGAGATGACCTCCATACCATAGATAGTATCTCCACAAAAAATCAGCTCAATTGGATGTGTCTAGTCTTGTCAAAAGAGTGTTAAAATTCTGGACTGTTGGATAAATTTCAAACTTGAACTCAATTTTTGGTAGGGTTAGACATGTTCAAATGAGGTGATTTTCTTTGGAAATGATCTCCATGTTGTAGGTAGGTAGGATTGCGTAGGTCAAATTCCATATGTCATTTTTGTATGTCGACGTAGCCAACCGGTATATATATATAATATATATTTCTCACTACATGTGTATGAATAAGAAATAGTTGCGTGATTAACTGTTGGCTTGTTAATCTTGTGCTCAGGTAGTTGGAACTCCCAATTACATGTGCCCAGAACTGCTTTCCGATATTCCATATGGCTTCAAGTCTGATATATGGTCTCTAGGTATGACATTTATTTACCTTATTGCAGAGGTCTGTTTCTGTGTAATCCCTGTGTGATTCTAACCTTTGTTTACTTGCAACTGTACAGGTTGCTGTATTTATGAGATGGCTGCTCGTCGTCCTGCATTTAAAGCTTTTGTAAGACCTTCCTCGCCCATCTAAGATGCAGATGTTCTTGTAGTATATCTTAGAGTTATATTATAACACTCCTCGTAATTTCATATAGCATCAGCATTCAAGATATCTCTGGCATGGAAAACACTTACAAAATACATCTCTCAATCCCGTGGAGGATTTGATGCAGATGTAAAGTTTCCTTTATTCAGGAGGGGCAAATGAAATATAGAAAATTGTGTGTTGCAACTTGCAAGACCTGCAGACATTGCAGTTGGTCTTTGTAATTCACACTATTTTCGATTAAAAATTATCTTGAATTTCGCTGCATCATTTCTTTGCATTCTTTGCATTACTTTATTTCGAAGGACTAATGTCGTATGCATGCCTTAATCTCATTGACAACTTTGCCACGTCATTGATTGGTTTGAGCCTTATAGTGCATACTGCATATCCTCAACTTTGTTGGACTGCAGTTAATAATTTTAGTTGGACTGTTGAAGCCATTTTTATAAATTAATACAGTGGGATGCTCTAGGTTGAATACCCTTTCTGTTTAATTGATTATGTGATTTTTTTACTTTTTTTTTTACTCGTCACCAGGATATGGCAGGACTGATAAGTAAGATAAACCGTTCCTCGATTGGCCCTCTGCCTCCTTGCTATTCGTCTTCCTTGTAAGTTTGAATTTATTGCAACAATAGTAATGGATTATGGGATCGATAATTTTCACTTGCAAATATTGAAATCATTTTCTTGAAAATGATTTTCACATATTTTGTTCTTTCTATGGATAACCTAATGGGGAATTCTTATCTTACACAGGAAAGCACTTATCAAGAGCATGCTGAGAAAGAACCCAGAGCATCGGCCAAATGTAAGCTTCTAATTCTATTTTGGTTCTTTGTCATTATTCCCGTCAGAGCATCCTCTAACAATCCAGATGTCAAACCTTGATCAGGCGTCCGAGGTTTTAAGGCACCCATACTTGCAGCAATATGTTGATCAATACCGTCAATCCTCCAATCCTCCTACAGCCAGATCCCCAGAAAAGCCGGTGTCAAATGCATATAACACTCGGGAAAACATGGCTGAAAGTCAAAGTAGCAGTGGTTCGAGTAGTGAGAAAGACGGTTTAATTTCAAGTGAGAAATACAATGCACTGCCTTTGTCCAGTTCTGATCACAAGGCTCTTCCAGTGGATATTGCTTTAATGGATGACAAACATGACTGTCATCAGCCTATTTCCAATTCTGCACAGAGCGCCACTAAGGTGGATGAACAATATGTGAGAGCCTTCCATGATGAACAGCAACCAAAGAACGAATATAAGCAACCAAAAACCATCAAAAATATATTTATGGCTCTAAAAGAAGAGGGAAAAGCTAGAGAAAGTAGTTCACCGTTAAGAGGAAACAGATTAAAGGTTGGGGGTCTATCAAGTCAGAAAACTAACACAGAAGCAACACAGAAGCAGCACCAAAAGACGAGCCCTATACTTTCAGGCATAAAGTCTAATGTAGATTCACCCACTGTTGCAGTTGCAAAAGCTAATGGTGAATCTTTGAAGCGGAACCAAGGATTGCATCCTTTGAAACTTCAGGTAAAAGCACAACCCTGTTCTCTCTTTTCCGACTAAATCAATAGAATATAGGTTCTCAATTACGTTCATTTGTTCTTTTATACAGTTTCCTGCATTTGATTCCTTGCCAAAACCAAAAACCAAATATGATGGATTGCCTTCTGCTCCTGTAAAACAAGTTCAGGAAGATGGAACTCCTGTGAAGCCAAAACAGCGCCCTCCACCACCAAATGTAGCTAGACGATCTTCCCTTCAAGGATATATGAGACCTGAGCCTGATACCCCAAACCCAGCGAGTAATGAAACAAAGCTAGTCCCAAGCGAGATAACTCAAGAGTCTGGTCGAACTCCAACTTTGACGCACAATCGCCTTGAGCGTGTCTCAAGAGAGATCGTCATACACAATCCCCAAAGGACTTCGTTTGGGCCATCAAGAGGAATACAGACAGATAGTAGCAATTCAGAGTCGTCGTTGAAGTCAATTCAAGGATACAAACTTGACAGTGAGATAGCAGTGCCTTCAACAAATCTGACGGAACAAAAAACTTTACATTATTTAAATTCTGTACATCATCATGATGAAATTACACAGGTTGGATATTTAGAATCTCTTCAACCAAGCTGCCTAATTCCTTCATATCCACACTCTACCAGGCCCACAAATCTGTCAATGGGAAGCCATGGATGTGATTATAGATCTCTATCATGTTCAGTTGAGACCTCTGAGGGACATGTCGATCTTCAGAAGAGTACTAACAGTAATGATGAAGTGAGTTCAAGCCCGGGTCGAGAGCCCTCGTTTCCAAATTCGGAACAGGAATATGTCTGTAAAGATGACATTCTTGTGAGTAGGCCTGGTAGTAGGGGTGACCTGAATCCCCAGTCAAGCCTTACTTCGACATCTAGTGGCATTGAAAAGTTCACTGCGCCGAGTAGCAGACTTGATATGACATCTCAGTCAAATCTCATCTCTTCACTGGGCAGTGCAGAGAAGTTCACTCTAAGGGAGCTAGTGTCCTCCATAACAGAGGTTGAACCATCCATTGAAGCTACAACATCATCATCTTCCTTCACATCTACTGTGATGAGTTCACCACCAGAGAAAGGACCTAACATGTCAAGTCCAACAGTTGAGAAGGCAGCCACCCATTTACCACCAGCTTTTGATGACGTCATACATGTCATACGTCACAGTAGCTTTCGTGTAGGAACTGAGGCGCCAGGAATGGAAACTCTCGAGAAGGGGGTCCAGAATATGGATGTGGGAAAGCTATTCAATGTTGTACGGGAGGAGGAAGAAATGAGACAGGCAGCAGCAACATCAGGATCGACAAAATCATCAAGTTGCTCTGAAGCTGTGACAGCAAAGTCAAATTTGTCTGATGGTCCTGGAACTATGGAAATGGATGTAAGAAATGGTAGCCCTGAAGTTCAAATATATGATCATTCTGACCCAACAAAATCCACTTCTTCTGATGCTAGCATTGGAACTAAGGAAGAGGAACCTCCAGCAAAGGAAGTTTTGGATGTTAAGTCGTTTAGGCAGAGGGCAGAAGCACTTGAAGAATTATTGGAACTGTCCGCTGAGCTGATGCAGCAAAATAGATTAGAAGAACTTGCAATCATTTTGAAACCTTTTGGGAAGGAAAAGATTTCCCCACGGGAGACTGCAATCTGGTTGGCAAAGAGTCTCAAAGGAATGATATAGATGTGGCAGGGCGCACTGCTTGAGTTATGGTGCTTGCAAGTTTTCTCAATTTCACATTTCTTTATTTTGATGTGTTCTTATTATTTAAATTTGACCATAAAAAACAGGTCAAGCTTCATTTATATCTTTGTATTTAATTTGAATACAAAGTATGCTGTATATATGAATATACAAATAATACTTGGACTTCATCACCCGTGGTGCTTATACATTTTGTTGTAGTTAAACAGGTATACCAGATGATCATACTGGGTGAACACAGCATTTTGTACTCATATATCCTAATAGTGTTGTTTTTATGTGAAACTAATGAAATGTTTCCTAAGCAGATGGCTTGTAGTTGGATAAGTGTGTAGAGATTAGAAGAATACGTTCGAAATTTTTCTATCTTAGAAGCCCTTTTCTATGTAGAAACTAGAAAGGAGGTGAACACAAAACAATGGTTGCACATAGAGGAATCGTCAGGCCAAGTATTCAGCTCCTTGCTGCAAAGAACTTTAACCCCTAGAAATTTCGGAACGTATTAAACATGCCGCATATTGATATTCGTTATCATTTTATACGGGATGTCGTTGAGGATGGTGATGTAGCACTTGAGAAAGTGGATACCCATGACAATCCTGCTGATATGTTGACAAAGGTTGTCACCAGAGTTAAGTTCCAACACTGTTTGGACTTACTCCAAATCTTACATGCTTGAAAGAGCCCTTTGTGGGCATGGCCCTTCGAGGCGGTTGACTGCGAGTTCCAGAAGGATGTGTTCTTGCTGGATATGTTTAGTTCGGTTTTATGTGTTAAAACCTCACCGAGGTGGAGAATGTAGAAAAAAAGACGTTTTCTCTCTTTGGTATCAAGCGTGCCCCGCCCTCGACTTTGCCTGACAAAGGGCGCGCACCGCGCTCATGCCTTTGGCGACCTCCAGTGATTTAAGCGCGACCCGCACTCTATTTATGCTTGGACAAGGCGCGACCCGCGCTCCACCGTATTTTAGCAGAAACGACTGTTTTTTGGAAGTTTTTTCTGAAACAGTATAAATATAGGTTTTTTCTGTAGAAACCTAATCTAACCAAAACCAAGAAAGAGAGATTATAAGATAACAATTCTTTGTGAGTTGAGTGTTCATTCTTTGTGAGTGAATTGAGAGATCTTGTAATCTGTTACTCTAGACATCAAGGAAAGTTTGGAACTCACAGTGTGGACGTAGGCAAATTGCCGAACCACAATATATCTTTGTCTTGTGGTTTGTTCTCCTTTACATTAATTGTTTTACTTTATATGTTTGTTTATTGACATTGAGAAGTGTTGAGATATTACTTGGAGGGTGTTGAAGTCTTGTCTAGTGAGAATGATCGATCTTTGTGTAGAATTGATCTATTTGTTGTAGATAACGTTATTTCTGTATTGTACTATTCACAACAAAGAGAGTTCACAAAAATGTTTAATAGTAACTACATAGCTTAACTCTGAGTGGTAAATAGAATATAGATAAGTATAAGTTGTTATTTCCTTTTGCCCACACATAAAAAAGCAGGGATTTTTACTTGATAGATTGAATTAGTAATCGCTACTACCATTGGACCTTATGAATAAGTTTGTCAATATATATAGTTACCAAGACGATTAACTAAAGATGGACTTGATAGAACATCCATGATGAAATACACTCTTAACCAGTTTAAGTAACACCCGACAACCCTTAATCTTCTGAGGCTCAGCACAAAACAATAGACTCCTGAAGCTATTCTATTTGAAAGATTATGTATGAAAACAAGACCTTCGCAAAGTGAAGCCAAATTCTTCCATTTTAGACACTTCTGAAATGATACATTTTCAATTCTGTCACACCCAGAATTGCTCTTAAAACAGCAGTTTTGTTAATTGCTCAAAATCCTGTACACAGCTTTAACTTGTATTACGGCAATCTTACAATTGGGTGACCACCTCAAGCTCAATCTGATTCTGTGGCTATAGAGGTTGATTCAGCAATGCTTGACACACGAATTGTCCTTTCATTCGTGGCCTCTGCTCTGCCAGTTTTTTTCTATTATGATATCTAACCTGGATTAAGAAAATAAATAAATAAATAATCAGTTGCAGAGATAAAGGGGTCTTTACCAAGTTACAACAATAACGTGCAAAACCGTCATATCTGATTTAAAGAAGGTTAAAACCATGAGTAAAAGTGGCAACATCTGTAGTCAATTTTACTGCTAACAATAGGTGTATCAAGATAAATTATGAAGATTTTATCAGAACATTAAGTAAGTGTTGAAATCACAAATTAATTTCAAAAGGAAATTAGAGCTCGCCTTGTGTTCCTACTGCAGTGCTTGGTAAATAAGAAAGGTTTTTTAGCTTGTTTTGTTACCTTTTTCTCAAAACATCTATCTTTTCTTTTCAGTCGGAATTTAATCAACGCAGCCTCACGTCGAGACCGGTCACAGTCGGACCAATTAGTGTTGACATTATGTACACCATCTTTGTTCACTCTTTCTAGAGCAACTCCTGCATCATAACCGCCATCGCCTGTGTCTTCATAACTACCATTTCTATCACTTGCAATGGTTGTACCACAATTTCCATTTTGATCGACTTCTGCAATCGTATTACAAATGGATTGGACATGCTCCATGCCATGCACCAAGGGTTGAGAAAGGTGGTTCCCATAGTGGAGGAGATAATTAACAGGTTCTGCCTTATCGTTATCCTGATTGCAGTTGTCAGTAGATGGTACGGGAGGAACTACAACTGCTTCTATGGTAACTGCACTTGGACCGCACAGGGACCCAGAAGGTTGTGGATAAGGAAATGGTCGAAGTATAGCACCATATTCAGCAGACAAGCTCTGGAAGGGTATATCTGCTAGAGAAACTGAGGATGCTGCAACTCCAAAATGAATCGGATGAGAAACTGCTCTCTCTACGGAAGAATGGTAGTCATATGCATCTTCCTTCTTGTTACCAGATGAATGCTTGTTGTATACACAAGCTTCACCCCCATAGATATGTGAAGTGCTTGACATATTAATAGGGCGGAATGGGGGGTTCCCATTAACTTCACTTGAGCATTTTGAACCGCCACATCCATTAGTTTTGATCCATAAACTAGCTGAAGATGAATCTGGATAGGGAAGACAGCTCCTTGTATTTCCATACCTGCAAATAATGTATCCAAAGTCAATTGAACTCTTCTTTCTAGTAGGGATAAGATTCTACGTTAAATACTAATCATGTTAACATGGCGGACGAGGCCAAGAAGAAAAAATAAAAGAAAGCTAAATGTGCACGTGCGCGTGCGTGTTCTTTCTTTAGTTTCCTTTTTCTTTTCCTGGGGAAGAGGGAGGGTATAGATAAAAGCAGAAATCTTATGAGAAGAAAGATATTTTCGAAGTACCAAGTTCCCCTCCCCCTCCCCCTCCCCCCACACACACACACACTTTTCCGTCGAAAAAAAATAGTAGTTATAATAATCCACTACTTCATTCCATTCCATTCCATTCCATTCCCTCCCCTCCCCAAATTAGTAGTTAAAATGTGTACTAGCAGACCCCCTTGATTCAAAAACCTGGATCCTCCCCACTTAAACTCATACAGTGTCTTATTAACAGAATATCTCACCAGTGGAAACAAAATAACCACTGTTCTGGTTCATCCTCATAATTAAAATTCTAGTCCTAATTAGAACAGTTGGAAAAAAGAAACAAAAAAAAAAAGGATGCTTGAAAATCAAGTAATTACATCAACCCATTCCATTTATGCACTAAAAACAAATTCAATTCTCATCAGAGATATCCCAGTAGTCCCTAACTTTCCAATAGCATTTAATGTGCAAAAAGATAACAATTAGCAGTTAATGTTCAAAACTAGATTTGATCCAAGTGCATAGACTGCAGCAACGAAGGGGGAGGAATGTTGTGCCAACTACTTGCAGAAGTGCAGAATAGCCGGAAATAGAACTGCTGGTAACAAACTAACAGGCAAATGGCTATGCTCGAAGGCAGGAAAGCTCACCTTGTAAATGCAGAGGCTTCAGAGTGTTTCAACACATGCTTTGCCTGAAAAGGTTCCTCATTCTGGCTTTTAAGTTGTGATCTTAAAGAGAGTCCAAACAGCGGTGAAGAAACAGTGTTAGATGCTTGTACTTGTACATGAGAGAGTTTTTCAGATTCACCCAATCCCTGAAAATTAACCTTTCTACTAGTTGCTGTTACATTGGACAGCTTTGGAGGTACATTTGTTCCATTATTTTGATCAAGAGGCTTGGAGGAGATATTATCACCCTCTTTACTTTTCATGGACTCCGGGTGATCGTCCCTGTAGGAGGATCTGACAGAACATCTATTCTCGTCACAAACTTTTTCAGTGTTAACAACTTTGTGTATGGAGAGAGTTAGCTTGAATTCTATATCCATCGACTTATCTGCAACAAAAGGGCTCATCTTATACCACTTATCATATTGTACCAGAGCACTAAGTGGAAATAAATACCTTTAGCTTGTCCCATGTCATGAATTGAAGAGGCCTCCACCTTAGCGATATAAGTTCCATTCATTTCTATGTTAGCATCAGCTTCCTCCAAAAAGCTACTACACCCCTTCAGGTTCCGTATACTTTCAGTTTGACCAAATTCAGTTTGACATACTTTTGGTTTGCTACATGCGCTCTGCAAAAGTAACATCATTTGACAGACGTTGATCACATCCAAATATTTTTCATTTTAGAAGACACCAAATGATGAACTAGTTGAAAACTATGCTATCATCTGATCATACTACTCGTGTCCAAGTGTCTTCATCATACAAAAAGACTTCATTGACAAGACCAATGCATGGACATTTCTTACAATAATCAGCTAATTCAGTAATTCATATTAAATACTCGAGTCAACATTTTCTTACTATGATCAGAGGTCCTCAGTCATAATTGGTTGATCAAATGGGAGAACCAAGGTCGCGCAATTGTGTGTGGGGGATCAATTTAATTAGTGGAGTATCGAATTAGGATAAGTTGTACTAAAAATGAAAGAAAGGGAGGAACCACAGAAGCAGAATGCCTACCTGAGTATCACAACTTTCTCCATCAGAGGAACTGTCTGCAGACTCAACTCTGTTTGCAGCATTTGAGCTTCCATGATTACTAGCAGCGGCAGATTTATTATTGTCAGACCCAGCTTCAAGTTTCGTCCGTTCTAAGTTTCCATTTTCACATTTATTTGACTGAAAAAAAGGGTCATTAAAGCGCCTTATTTTAGTTCGTATAATGTCAACAATGACTACAACGATGAGTAATTTTAACTACTTCAAAATATGTATAAAACATAACATACACAATGCTTTCTCCAAACATGCTGCCACAAATTTCTCAACTCATTTTTTCTAACTGGCTTCACTAGAAAGTCTGACGCACCAATCTGCATGCATTTCCACACTATGCTAATGGAATCATGTGATGACATCACTGTTAAAAACATTAACATATATTATAATTCACCAATAACACACAAAAATAAAATGTACTACTCAAAAATATTCATATCACTTACTGATCACAGGTATGTTTTTAGATATCTCATTGCTCATTATCTGGGATAGTAGATTTATTCCAGAAAGTGAAGGAACCACCACTTCAGTCAACACAAGGTCAAATTTGTAATTTCTCTCTTGTAAGACTTCCCAAGCTTTGATTCCATCTGCAACTGCTATAACTGTAAAAACAGCTCAGGCCAGTTAGAAAAACAGAGTATTAAATCTTAATTCATTATAATTTAACTGATGATGTATGTAATATATATTAGTTACCTTGATAACTACAATTTCTAAGCAAAGCAGAAACAATATGCCTAGTGGAATCATCATTTTCAACTAACAAAACTCTTAAAACTCTTTTTGGTAAGAATCTTTCCCAACGTATTACTTGACGGTTATGATGATGGTCATGATCATGATGCTCTTCTCCTCCTGCTTCAACTCTTTCCCAGTTCTTATTCCGGGTCACGTTAGCACAGTAAGCTTCTTCTTCGTTAATGGCCATTTTTTTAGTTATCCTAGACACCACCACCAGACAAAAAGAGAAGACTGAAAAAGGAGAGTTCAGTTATTGGATAGCTAAGAAAGTTAGGTAATTGAGACACGTGGAGGCTTTTGAGTCAACGACATAGATATTTTCTTTTGCTAGTTGTACAGTTGTACAAAAAATGGGTTGGATCTTTTGTGTGGCTGCAAATTTGGAATGCTCACAGTTTTAGATATTTTTTTCTCTCTCGTCGGCAGCTGTCTCATATAAAGTGGGTCAGTCGTCACTCTGAGTGGTTTTGAACAAAAAGAGATTGCACCAACAAACTAGTGTACACTTGTACAAACAGATCTGCACGTAAGTACACTCGATCTGTTTTAGTGCAATCTCTTTCGATTTTCAATGGAAGTTTCTAATGTTTTTTTAGCTAATCGGACACGTGGTATAAGTTCCGGTACATACATAATCTAAATACCGATAGGTGATAACTGTCGGTTTTGGGTTGGGTTTTAACAGTTTCGGTTTGGATTTTACTATATTTTACTATGTACAGTTTTATCGGTTTCGGTTTTCAACAGTTTTAATATGAGAATTATAAGATCCAATCCAAAACCATCAAAATCCACGGTTTTTTATCGATTTCGATTCTAATTCGGGTCTTTATTATTTATTATGATTATTAAACAATTTTAATTATTTAAACACTAAAACTTGTTTTTATTTTTATTTTTATTTTTTTCTTTTCCTACATGATAATATTTTATGTAAGTGATGTATTAACAATCATATTTACATCAATCTATGAACATATATCAATCATATACGTTAAAATATTTACCATTCATGTGATAATTTCAAGCTTTGATATAAAAATTAAAATAATCAAATATCTAGCCCCAAAATTTTAATTTTTTTTTACGTGCATACACATATATTTGTTTCCTTGTATTAACTAAATCGTGTACATGTGCAATCACATATATTTGTTATCTTGATATATTTTACGTGCATACATATATATTTGTACACATGTATTAACTCGCATTTTAAATCGAACATGCAAGTACATGCGTCTTATAATTATATCTCATTACTGATTTTTAACATAAACACTACATATTGGCTTATAATAAATACGTATACCACAATATATTAAGTATTTGTATCCTATTTAAATATATACGTAAATAAATTAATAAATATCAAATGTATTAGTTAATTCATAATATACACGTTGATATTATTATTAACATCTATATATTTGTTTAACGTATTATTATAAAATATGCATTTAACAACACACATTCACTATAATGCTATATCTTATTTTATATATAATGGAAAAACTTGCCGCCGTTTATTAGTTGGTGTATTCTCGCTTTTATCCCATTTTTTTAAATCAAAAGGGTACCCAAAAGTTTCACCCATAAAATTTTCGGATAGTACTACTTCCGAGGGTAAATACGTACTTTTGCTTATTCCCGACTTTAAAAAGAAAAACTATTCACGAAACAAACATACCATTTCGCGGTTTCCCCTACTTTACTAGCAGATTAAAGAGGAGGATTAACTATCTCTAACAACAAAAACATCCTCCCACTGTCTCCTTCTCTTTGGCTTTTTTGCTAAATTAATTCGGTCCTACACTCACACTCTCTTTGATTCATTGTCTTTATGTGAAATTAATCTTACTTTTCGGGTTCAAATCACATTCTCTCTCCACCGTGCATCCCCTACAACCAAGAGGTAAGTTCTGTTACTAAATTAGTTCTTGCAGTTCCTACTTTCAGTGTTTTTATTTGTTATGCTTAGAATTCCTATTTCAATCTTCTCATTTTCAGAGTTCTTTTAACTAGATGTTTAATATGCTCTTCAATTATTGTTGTTTTATTTCGAATTTTCTCAATCATACTTTTAAGGATTCCAAAATTCTTGCCTCAACAGTAGTTTATGAATCCGTAGTTTATTCGGAAAGTGTTAGTCACTTAGAACCGAATCATGAATTGTACCCTGGTTGGGAATTACATAAAAGTCTGCATTTGAGCACACAATCTTGCTTCTCAACCAAACAGATTCACAATCGTCCAATTTGTGTCTTTGAAGGTATGTTGCTCAGATAAATACAACTCGATACCTCACGATGCCAAATATGATTTCTTTCTTTTCTTCATTTATTGGTAATAATCAATTTTATATCTCGCCGAGAATAAATAATTGATTTTTTGTATTTAGTTTCTCTCATACTTTGTTTCTAGCCATAAATTTGTAATGTAGTTCTATGTTATGAATTCAATGTTTTGTGCTACAATTAAATTCTTTATGCATTGATCACTACTAGGAGGATTTTCCTAGGTTTAAAATGCGTTCTTCACTATTGTGTATTGATTAATATATTTCTTCACACAACTATGTGTCACCAGTCATGTTATTGGTTCTCAATTTAAAAAAAGAATTGTCGAACCATGATGGCACATTGAAGACAAAAAACAATTGAGGAAGAACAATCCCCTAACTAACGTAAGTTATCTAAGATTGCCATTGGTTTGAACTTTGAATTTCATTTGCAGTGTGACGGAATTGCTATGTCTTCAAAAACTTACAGATTTAACGCACATAAATGTAGGTTAAGAAACAAGGATCATCATCCATGTATTACTTTCCACTTTCAGGTTATTGTTTTTATCGATATCTAATGTTAATCCGTTAAATGTAATGCCCATTCTTGCTTTGTCAATCTCAAGCCTAGAGAAATGGAGAAAGAAGTGGTGGTATCACAATGTTGTATGAATGAGTTCAGTGTTTCATTGTATTTGACGTCAGACCAGCTACTGTGATAGGTAATGATCGATAGTACTTTTATTTCCAGTCTTATACATTATTTCTAATATTTTAGGTTTGACTATATGTCATATTCTTCTATGAACTATAGATGAGAATAAGATTTTCTACACTAAGGCAGAAGAGTTATGAACCTATCTATTTGTTCATGTTCCTTAAGTATCTACTTTGATCTGTTTGGGCATCCTATTTGCTTACTGAGGAGTTTTATTTTATTTTTTAGTGCTCGGTGCATGGTATTTTTCCAACTTATGTTTTCGTCTGAATGCATTCAAATTCTTATCTATTAATTTATGGTCTATGTGCAGGGTTGCGACTGGCACTACAAGAAAAAAAGTTTTATATCACTGTTAAAAACAGTCACAAAAAGTCTTTTGTCACTGTTTTTTTTTTTTCCCAAAACCGTGACGGAGTGAGAGTCATTTATTTTTTTTCCAAAACCGTCACAAATATTTGTTCCAGACTAGCCTCTCTCTACCATAAAAAACGGTAACAACTGCTCAAAAACCGTCACAACAAATCATATCATTTGTGACGGTTTTAAATAAACGGTTATGGATTCATCCTTTTTAACGGTCATAAAAAGTACCATTAGTCATGACGGTTTGGATAAAACAGTGATATGTATATATTATTATTTTTTTATTAAAAAAAGAAAAAAAATGTGAATATATATATAAAACCCCCCAAAATTAGGGACCTGTAATAAACTACACACCTGAATAAACTACATATCTAAATATGATCCATTAAATTTCAAGTAACACTCATATATATTGCTAATTTCATTGAAACATTCCAATCCCATTAGATAACCAATATATATTTGTACTTAATCGTAAAACGTAATGAAATAAATAACACATTTCCAATCTAATTCATATAAATATAATCAGCCTTATCCAAATCCAAATCCAAATGAAAAAAATAACCTAATCTCGTCAAAGTCGGTCACCCACATATATGTCTTCAACCTTATAGTTCATCTTCGTCTTGAGGATAGTTCATAATGCATTCTTGGATGAACATAACAAAATCCATTCGAACTTCATTTATCTCTTTATCGATGAAACCCTTTTTATGGCTAAGATTTTTTAGCTGGAATATAAGAAACAACAAGTTTAATATTTTGCAAAATAAAGGAAAAAAAAAGTAAAAAACACAGTTGTTAAATATATCAAGCATAAATTAAATTAAAATATGAGAGAGATTTTATTTACTTTCAATGGCAAAGGAGAAGGATCGCTCATTATGTCTCGCATGAAGCGCATTGCATAAATACCACATTGTTTACCATCTGGTTGCCTAGGGCCCTGCAAAAATATGAAATTGAATTAGCGATGTTATACATCAAGTACATACATATATAGTAACAGTAATCGTTTATCCTTAAAGTATACTCAATTGTTGTCCTTCTTACACTGAGACCCCCTGTTCCCTTTGCAAACCCATGAAAAATGAACAATGCGGGGACTGTTTGGAAGTGTCTACATACTAACTAGGGTATGGATGACACTGCAACATCCCATTTGTGTCTCGTTCAATATGAAAATTATCAAATGGAATGCATGCATAGGAGATAGGGAAACGTGTAAAATTACACAAGCATAAAATCTAAAACTTTAATTTAAAATAGCATGTTACTGTAAGTTAGTAAGTAATTTCTTTTTCTTCTAACAGGCACAAACTTTACCATCAAAGTCATCTGCCTCAACCGGGATTCAACCCAGCCCTTCCAAGAAAGTAAATCATCACCATCACCAAGCAAAATGCGATGTCAACACCAAGCAAATAATTTTTGTATGTTTCGAAGAAAAGGTACGGTTCAAACAAAGCTCTCCATTGGGCCTTATTAAGCTCAATATCCTGAAGATGGGAAAATATATAAAAAAAAAAAAAAAAAATCAGAGAATCAGCAAAGAGAAAATTGACCGAAAACTCTCCCGACATTGTACCTCACAAATCTTATTTCCGTTCTGGAATTGCTCCATCATAACCCGACCAGTACGAGTTGAGACATTTACTAGTAACAGAGAATAGACCTTCTATACTGTCCACACCTTGGTCCTATGTTTTTGGTTCAGATGGAAGCATAGAGATATTTGACCATAACCTCCACCCAAAAGTGCAAAACCATCAAGTATGAGAAGTACGAACATTTCTAGAAACCTCCCCCCACCCTAACTTAAAGAGCATACCTTTGTCATATGTAAGTCCCTTTGAGGAAGGTGCGTGTTAAATAAGGATACTGCCTGCAAGGAAAATCCTGGAAGAAATGGTAATAATGGTATTTAGAAATTCTATTGCAGGTTTCACTTTCTACAAGGGGATTGCGTCGAACAACATAGCTGAACCGAACTCGTAGTTATTATATAACTAAATAAACAAAGAAAGAAAGTTGATACTTACCAAGATCACCTTGAAGGAGAATCTCAAGGGCTTCTACATGCTGCAAGTCAACACTCACACGTTAAAATCACTAAATAACATACTGCAAGAACCAACAACTACTACAGCGTCAAACTAGTAAAACTAATTTGCTCGGTAATAAAATTTAACAAGAAGAAATATGATAAACTTAAAATTACACCTGTGTCTCTATAATTCCTTCAACGGCACACTCCATGCGGCTCTCCATTGTTCTACTTCACACTCTGCAAAAAAGAATATTTGAAAATAAATGATACAAGAGAAAACAATTGGGTAAATTTTGTTAAAAGTAAAACACATTTCAGTAATTAATGACGTGGACGCGAGGAGAGTAAATATTTTGCTAGTGTCAAAACATTTGAGTATAAGTTTAATTTAATTTTACCTGGTGCTTGCCGAAAATGTTTAAGGAGTGAGAGGACCAGAAATTATACCAAAAGCGAAGGATATAAAAGTGTAATTAAGAGTCCGCGTAGGGAATAACCGAGCCCCCCACGTTTCGGAGGTGTTGGAAGGATGGGAAACCGAGCCCTAGGTTTCTAACTACTTTTATTTAGTGGGCTCTTGCAGTTGGGGGAGCGAAAAATACCTGAGTATTCAGGACTTTCACATAAAGTCTGGGAATATGTAACTGTTTTTTAAGACCAGTGACAAATTATACTCCACAACCTAGAAAAAACCATTTGTCACACTTCTGGATATGACAGTCACAAATAGTTCTCCACACATATACACCTTTTTTTTAAAAAAAACCATTTGTGACCGTTTCAAAAACGCACGTCACAAAAAACTTCTTAAAACAGTCACAAAAACCCTTTTCTGCCATTTGTGACCGTTTCGAACAGAACAGTCACAAATAACATTTTAAAACAGTCACAAAAAGCCTTTTTTCTACTAGTGTGGGGACAATATTTGCAGTAATAATAGATGGAAAGGAATTGATCATTTTAAGTAGCAATTTTCTTCAACAAGGTTTGATTGTTAGCAATGTAGTGTAATAGTTTTCTTCTATTTAACCGGCGGTGTGATTTTAATTTTCTATGTAGCCAAAGAAGTTGTTGTCCAAATAGTTACACATCTTCATGTTTAAACTTAAGTTGGAAACAGGGTGAATTGAGTTTTTCTTTTTTCAGTCAAAATAGTGATAAATATACAACTAACTTTGATAAGAAAAAGACGAGAGAAGATTAATCCAAATGTGCATGCGCAGCTTGGAGAGCAAAATAAGGAGTATGGCTAAAAAATGACATAATATTAAGGAGTGGATTGAGATTTTTTGTTTTACAATTTAACCTTTTTAGTATTTTCTCTTTTCAGTGAACACACTAAAAGTGCTTGGCGGGAAGATGTTTGTTATTTCTTATTGTGACCGTTTGAGTTTTTCGAGTGGGAGGATGTTGCTTAGAAGTATCCCAAGTTGTGGTATGAGATGCATCATGATGTGGAAGTTTATATTCATCATTTGGCAGAACATGGAGAATAGCTAATCATTTTTCACTTTAAACCATTACAGCAGAATTTCGTCCTTTACTAACAGGTAATCTTATTGCAAGCATCACATTCATGACATGGTTGAACTTTTTGGTTGGGAGAATTGCGAACTAACATCTTGAGGTAGACGTATAACACACTCTGATCCATCTTCTATGCAATCTTGATGACTCCCACATAAACTACCTCACACATCGACTCATACCAAAACAATTAAGGAAAAGGTACTCGAGAAAGTAACCATCCTGTACCGAATGGAAATCATTTTCACAAAACCCAGTGTTAGTGTTCTTCAAGAACTTACCATTTCAAGGTCATGAGGCCTTACTAGATATCCATCTTTGGAAAATGATATTGCAAACCAACGATTGACATCCTTCGTAGAATACCATCATGATGCATCCCAAGAGACTAAATGTTATCAGCCCAGTGGGAGTAGTAATCATCATGCCCAACTGGAACGGTACGAATACCATCAATCTTGACTTCCTGTTTATGTGAGGGTATGACAAATTCTTTTCAGGAAATTCTCACAAGTATATGCATCTATGTTTCAGCTAATATATTCCACTTTGTATGAAGGGTGTTCTTGCTGTTTTGATTTGGTTTTAAATATTATGCTACCTCTCCAAGACAATTCGTTAATGTCATTTATTTATGTTTCACAATCTTTCTTTGAAATTCATTACAGGTTTAATTATATATTGCCTATACTTTGAAAACTCCGAGCACATTTATCTGTATTTATTTGTCATGACTGTACAATTTGAAGGCAAAATCAATTCATTCTTTCACCAATTAAATAATTTCAACCCAAATCACATAAATACTAGCAATTTTGTGACAGATTTATAAGAAAGCAGTCATTCTCCTTCGGACTTGAAAGCAAATTTATAAGTGTATGTATGATAGTATTGTTTGGCTGAGTTTTTCTGCCTATAGGAACCATTGTTGACATCATTCATCCCAGACAAACAATTAACTATTTTCATAGCACGTGCAATGCACGTGCCCATTTTCTAGTATATTTAACTTTGGATGGGTTTTTGACAACTTCCAAATTTAAGACTCTTTTAGCAGCCCTATTGGAATGACATTTTTGTGGTTGGGATGTTATATGACCCTTTAGCAGCTTATATAACACCCCATTGGACTTGCTCTGATCATACATTATGTTGAGGTATGAACTTATGAACAATAATTATTTATACTCCAAATAGGTATGAATAACAATGATTGTTCATATGACTAGTGATTGTTCATAACTCATGTTGTATGTAGTACGAACAATTAATAGGTGTTCCTACTGACCATACATTATGTTTAGGTACCTCAAATAAATATGAACAATCATTGTTCATACCTCTATTTGGGGGTATGAATTGAAGTTACGAACAATTATTGTTCATAGCTCATGTTGATGTATGAATAGTGATTATTCGAGATATAAACAATCAATGATTGTTCATACTCCAATAAGTGTGAACAATGATTGTTCATACTTCTTACTAACCACACATTATGTTGAGGTATGAACTCTAAATAAGTATGAACAATGATTGTTTATACTATATATACCGAGCCATTTCGGTTAAGCTGGGTTTCGTGTCAAGGGTATACTTGACATTTTATCTACCCGAACGGTTTTTAATTTTGCGTCAAGGGTATACTTGACCTTTTATTTACCCCGTCCTTGTGAGTGATTAAAAAAAAAGTTGGTTATGAGAGTTACTTTTTCCCCCGATGTCCTGGAAAGTCACTCCCTGAACAAAATAATGAGTGCATTATAGTGTACTGGGAGCTTTTTAGAGCAAGTCCAATGGAGAGTTGCTAAATAGGGCTGCTAAAAGGTGCCACATAGGCTTTTTAGCTTGCCTAGCCAAATTTGGCACCCCAAAATCAAAAAATCAATCCAATTGCGTTTTCTATTTTGAAGTGCTAAATGATATGGACGGCATAGTTTCTGCCTTCCGTCTATTATTTTGTAACTTAAGTTGAATTTTTTTTGGACGGACAGCACAGTTTCTGCCGTCCGTCGAAATTTAACACACAGACGGCATAAACTATGTTGTCCGTCTCCCGAACTTATTATAGCAGCTGCTAGCGAAGGTCTTAACTTTGGCTGGATTTTTTACTCTTTCCAAATTTAAGACCCTTTTAGCAGCCTCATTGGAATGACACTTTTGTAGTTGGAGTGCTATATTTGCCTTTAGTAGCCCATATAGCCCCCATTAGACTTGCTCTTACTAATTTATTGAATTGACATCCAAGGGCATGACAACAGAAAGGAGAAAATGATTTGCATTGGTGTTTTCTAGAAAGGTATATGGGGTATTTTCGTTTTGGGGCGGGGAGGTTATAGAGTTGCGGGGTGAGAATATTAGGGCACTTGTCACATTTTGAAACAAAAATTGTTAATCTTTATACACAAATTAGTACTTCGCTTTTTGTTAATGTTTGTTTTTTAATGGGGCATGAAACAAACCCACTATCAATTGAAGATGGAATTGGTGATGGGCAGTAGACTATGAAAATGAGGATTTTAAAGCCACCCTACTGAAAAGGTATGTCAAACATTCATTGGAACAAGAAAGATGGAAAGTGGGCTTGTAACTAACTTTGGGTGTAAAAAAAGAGTCATAGTCATATGCTCATATATTCATTTCGTTGGGTTACTTCCAAGGTCAGAAAGCACAAGGTATGACTTTATGACAAAATTAAATACATAGGAAGCTAAAAAGAAACAATATGGAGATAGCAGAAAGTTTCAACTTTTTCATCTTTTCGATTAAGAAGCTTATACATTTTCATGACACAATCAACAAAAAAGAAAATTCTTTTTATGATCATAGCAAGGAAGAAAAGTAAAGAAGAAAAGTGGGAGAAAGTCCTTTCTCCCACTACTTCTTCTTCTTTCTTTCTGTTTTTGCCATAAAAAAAAGGGTTAGTTAGACTTACCCGTTTTTCAAAAAATATTAGTGATACCCCCCCAATTGCAAGATCCAACGGTTACGAGATGAATTTTTTTTTCTAGATGAAGAAATCTGACCGTTAGATCACTCAAATTGGGGGGGGGGGGGGTAAGTCTAACAAACCCTAAAAAAAAAAGTGGGAGAAACGAGTGCGTAAGTAAATAGCAAATGGCATTATTTATTAGTAAGTGTGTCTCCAATTCTGTAGTTCGTGCACTTAATCATCATCGTGTTTGAAGCTGTGAATCACTAACTTTTCACTATGCCAAAGCCTTTAGATCAAATTTCTATATAGAGTATGAGGCAATGAGCATCATTTACGTTTCAACTATTAAGGCATCTCAAGAGAAGTCAAGTCAAGACAAGTAACAACTTAGACAGCTCTGCAGATTTCGTAACTGAATTATGATTAGTATATAAACAGAGAATGTAATAACTTCATTCTTAAGAAATCAAAATCATTATTCATTCATTGTGTTTTTCACTTTATTTTGGTATCAGAGCCAAAAATTACCTCACTGCGTAAACTCAATAAAATAATCAAATTATTAATTCTCATTTTACAATTTCAATCAAACAATCAAGATGACAAGAACAAATCAAACCAATGTCGATGCTATCAATTCGGCTTCTTCTAATCAGATTCAAGACTTTATGAATAATTTCAATGTTGCTTCACCAATTCTTTAGAATCATCATCAAGAACAAAGTTCTCAGCCCAATTTCAATCAAAATCAAAGTTTTCATCATCAACAACATCAAGATTCTTATCAATTCAATCAAAATCATGGTTATTATGGCTCAATTCCAAATCAAAGCTATAATTTCACAGGCTTCAATGCTTTAATGGTTGTTCCACTGTCAATGAGCTCTTATTCATTTCAAAACATCTCAAACATGGTTCCTCTCAAGCTCAAACGTGAGAATTTTTATTTTATATTTTTTGATTGGCAAACCTATTTTTAAATGAGATCAGTAACTCATTGATACGACGGGGTTTGAACCCCAGACCTCTAGTATCATCACCCAAAGGTTTTACCAACTTTGCTAGTTAGTTACCAACGTGAGAATTATTTGATGTGGAAGCAGTTATTTTTACCAGTATTGAAAACTCATGATCTTATGGGTCTCATTGAAGGTACTGATCTATGTCCACCCAAATTTCTTACAAGTAATATTGGAAATGTTATGAATATTGTTAATCCCAATTATGTTGCTTGGATTAAACGAGATCAAATGTTGTTAATTTGGATCAATGCTCATTGTTTGAGGAAATTTTGCCTTATGTTAGAGATTTATGGATTACATTAGAAAAACGACTCAGTACAATTTTTGTAGCACATGTTATGCAGTTGAAGAATCAGTTAGTTACAAGATTTAAAGAAGGGGGAATCATCCATGGCAGAGTATCTTCAGAATATAAAGATCATCATTGATAGTTTAGCAGCATTAGGATCACCGCCCTGTTGTAGATTCTGACTTGATATATCATACATTAGGAGGATTGCCTGATGAGCATAATTCCTTTACCACATCTATTATAACTAGATCAAACAGTGATCCAATTTAGCCTGAGGAGTTACATGGTTTAATCCTAAATGAGGAAATTACAATTCTTCAAATAACCGGAGGGTTATTCATCAATGCTGAGCAAATACACCAAGCATTTGTAGCTTTCAATATTTCAAACATATGAGCTTATATATAATTCTAATAGAGGAATTGGTAGAAATGGAAATGGTAGTGGTAGTGGTAGTGGTAGTAGAGGTTATGGGAATGGAAGAGAAAATGGACAATATAGAGGCAAAGGTTATTTCAATAGTATTGGAAACAATTCAAGTTATCATAATGGAAGAGGATATAATAATGGATATAACAATGGAAGTGGTTATAACAATGGATCTGGTTACAACAGTGGATGAGGTTATAACAAAGCTTCTCCATCAACTTCTAGGTCATCAAGACCACAGTACCAGATCTGTAATAAATTTAGCCATATAGCTTTGGACTGTCACAATAGAATGAATCACAGCTTCATTAGGAGGATACCACCTGCAAAACTTGTCATGCTAACAAGTTTCAATGATATTAAACCTCAGTTCAATGATTCTCAATATTACAATACTCATCAAGTTGATTCTTATCAGTATAATGATTCACATCAGAATGACATCATACCTTCACATCAAGCTTCAACTTCTCAGCATATATAATGACTCATTCTGGTATGCTGATATTGGAGCATCCAATCATCTTACTGTTAATCTTAACAATTTGGCTTCTCATTCAGAATACAAAGGCAAAGATAAAGTGCTTGTTGGCAATGGACAAAGTTTGCTAATTCTTCACACTGGTTCCACTTCTTTCCATGTTTCTAGTTCTAAACATACCTTTCATCTTAAAAATATTTTGCATGTTCCTACTATAAAACAAAATATTTTTAGTGTACGTAAATTTGTCTCTGACAATCATTGTATGCTTATTTTTACTCCCAATGCCTTTTTTGTCAAGTACATGGCATCGGGGAGCGAGGATGCTTTTCCAAGGACAAACGAAGAATGGTCTTTATCCCTTGCAACTGACATCCACCTCTCATCAGTTCATTCAGTCCCCAACTGCTTTCATTTCCAATAAAGCATCAAGTTCAACTTGGCATAGTAGACTTGGACATCCTGCATCTCCCATTCTTCACAAACTTGCTCAAACAAAGTGCATAGATGTTCAAAGTCAGTCTAATAAATTTCCATTTTGTAATGATAGATTGTGCTGTAGGAAAGATTACAAAACAATATTTTGTATCTTCAGTTTGTAAATCTACTATTCCTTTCCAATTGTTACATATGGATCTTTGGAGCCCATCGATCTCCATTTGTTTCAGTCAATGGTAACAGATTTTTTGCTACTATTATAGATGATTACTCCAAGTATTGTTGGATTTTTACTTTACAATATAAATCTCAGTTCAGTTCTATTTTTGAATCTTTTAAATCCTTCATAGAGAACTTTCTTTCTCATAAAATCAAAATTGTTAGATATAATAATGGAGGAGAATTTGTAAGTGACCAACTTGAAAATTTTCTATATACCTCAGGCATTGCTCATCAATTCACTTGTCCATATACCTCAGAGCAAAATAGAGTTGTGGAAAGGAAACACAAACATATTTTGGATATGTCTAGAACATTAACATCTCAGTCTAGTATTCCATCAAAATACTGGGTAGATCTTTTCTCTACTGCAGTATATCTTATCAATAGACTACCTTTCCTTCTTTGTCTTTCATCTCACATTGGGAAAAGAATTTTAACAGACAACCAAACTATTCAGATTAATGCTTAAAACCTTTGGTTGCACTTGTTATCCATGGTTGAACCCCTACACAAACAATAAATTAGAATTAAGGTCTAAACCATGTGTCTTCATTGGATATTCATTAAACCATAAAGACTACAAATGCCTTCATATTGATTCTGGTAGGGTTTACATTTCAAGACATGTGGTTTTTAATGAACAAGAATCTCCTTTTAAATCAAAAACTTCCAAATCATCTCATGATCTTGACTTGTCTCAACTTTTCTCACAACCTGTCTCTACTTTCCCTATCATTTTTAACCCTTATGTATCTTCATCATACAACTATATTACTTTTGTTTCTTCTTTTTATGTTAATTTTAATACATCCCTTGTTAACTCCTCGCCTGTTAAAGTAACTATATCTTCCATTTCTCTTACTGTTTCTCAATCATATACTACTTTTCACATTCCTTTCAATGTTTCAAACACTCATCAGATGCAAACAAGAGCTAAACAAGGTATATTCAAACCTAAAATTTTTCACACACCAAAACATCTTTTACCTCATGCTTTACATGTTACTCTTTCTGACATTCCTCCCACTCCAACTTGTTTTTCTCACGCCATTAAAAATTCTCATTAGAAGGATGCTATGGTAAATGAATTCAATGCACTTCTGAAAAATGGAACTTGGATACTAGTACTTCCTTCTTCAGCTCATAATATAATTGACAATAAGTGGGTGTTTAGCAATTGGCTGATGGTACAACTGATAAATAAAAGGCAAGGTTGGTTGCCAAAGGCTTCAATCAATAGTATGGTTTTGATTATCTAGAAATTTTCAGTCCTATGGTGAAACCTACCACTATCAGACTCATTTTATCTCTTGCAGTCAATTTTAACTGTTAAATAAGGCAGTTGGATGTTTCCAGTGTCTTTCTTCATGGTTATTTAAAGAAGCAAGTATATATGAAACAGCCACAAGGGTTTGTTGATCCCATGAAACCAAATCATGTGTGTAAACTGTTAAAATCCATTTATGACATAAAGCAGGCACCTCGTGCTTGGTATGAAGAACTCTTTCAAGCATTGCTAGCTATTGGTTTTACCACATCTGAAGCAGATCATTCATTGTTTATCAAGAGATATATGAAGTAGTCACTTATATCTTAGTATATGTAGTAAGTGTCTTCTAACTTAATTGGTAAAACTTTTAGATGATGATACCAGAGGTCATACTTTAGGGGTGTGAGGGGAGAGTGAAGGAGAAGGAGGGAGAGAGAAGGTGAGAGATTGAGGACACACAACTCTCCCAAACTACATTTTGAGCCACGTGCCCCACCCCTCGCTGAAAAGTTCGCTCCGCTCACTTATCAAAATCATTCTTCATTCACTGTGTACTTCACTTTATTTTCAACAACTGGCGGGCCATTTTGATGATGATGCATCCGGAGAAAAGAAACTGATGTTTTTTTCGTACGCAGGTGTAATTTATTTTTGAAATATTATGCTCTCGTTCCTTGTTTACCCGTCACTTCAAAAGCCGACAATATAAAGTTAGCGACGGAGGCATTTTGTAGGGTTGCACTCTATATATGCAACTCGCTTACGATGAAGTGAACCGGCATGCATTTATCATATCCCAAAGAGAAGTGGAGAAAGAGAGATTATCCGTCAAGATTCATACTAATTTTAAATGGAATTATAATTACATTTTTACTTCTTCCAAACAAAAAATGAAAAAAGAAAAGAAAATGGGGAAATAAATAGTGAGCAAAAGAAAATGGTGATCTTGTTGGGTATGATGTGACAGATAAGATGCCTCTGTAGAGAGGCATTACTTAATAGCACATAATTTTTCTTTCGTCTCATTCCAAATATAAAGATTTCTCATCTGGCTACTCGAATTTTCTTCACAAGAGCTGCTGTTTCCCACTTAGTAAGTACTGTTTCTCTGTATATTTGATTATGCATTGTGATGATCGTTGCTTTTATGAGTGAGTTTTGGCTCTCTGGGTATTTTACTTAGTGTTTAGTACGTATACGATTTGAGATGGGTTTTTCAAAATATAGTCCATTTATTACTCATTAGTGATCAGTTAGAACTTAGAACTTCCTTAACAACATTAAACACTTGTTTTTCGGCTTTTTTTAGTGTTGGGGGTTTGTTTATTTCTTACATAAGTGAATGGTTTGTGATGTTGTTTTGGTCTAGAGTGTGTTTGAAGTGAAATGGGATTTGTTAATTTTGTTATATTCTTTTCATTAGGATCTGGGTTTCTAATCTTCTTTTGTGTCTTATATTCGTTTGCAGTCAAGAATAACTAGTGTTGAGATGGACTATCACATGGTAGAAGTTTAGTGGAAGCTAGTTTTCACAGTGGTTCTGAGCTTTGTTTCTGTGGTTTTAAGTGCTACAAATCCTAATGATCTTAGAATACTGAATGAGTTCAGAAAACGGTTGGAAAATCCCAAGTGGCTAAAATGGCCTGATAATGGAGATGATACATGTGGCCCACCGGTAATAGGGTGTTGCGAATTCATGTTCAGAATCTGGGTTTGAAGGGACCTTTACCTCAGGACTTCAATCATCTAACCAAACTTTCTAACTTGGGCTTCAGAGGAACCAATTTAGTGGAAAACTGCCGACGTTTAAGGGTTTGTCTAAATTACAGTATGCTTTCTTGGCCTGGAGTATAATCAATTTGACACATTCCCTTTGGATTTCTTCGAAGGCCTTGATGATATACAGGTATTGTCTTTAGATGGCAATCTGTTGAACAAGACTGAGGGATGGTTGCTTCCTACTGCGTTACAGAATTCAGTGCAGTTACAGAGTTGTGGTCTGGTTGGAGCAATACCGGATTTCTTAGGGACCATGTCTTCTCTGTCAATTTTGAAATTGGCTTATAATAGTCTCTCTGGCGGAATCCCGACAAGTTTTAAGCAGTCTCAGTTGTGGATTCTATGATTAAATAATCAGGCTGGGGACGGTTTATCTGGCCCAATAGACGTAATTGCCTCGATGACCTTTTTGTCACAGTTATGGCTACATGGAAATCAGTTCACAGGCACCATTCCGGCAGGTATTGGATCCCTGCCTTCTCTAACGGAGCTGGATTTGAGCAAAAACAACCTCATGGGTGCAGTACCAAAGTTATCTGGTAATTTCTCTTATGCGAATAATTCACTATCTCAATCTACTCCAGGGGTTCCATGTGCCCCACAAGTTACTGGACTTATAAATTTTCTTGGGGTTGTGAACTACCCCTCGAGATACGTTTCTTCCTGGAAGGGTAATGACCAATGTGGAGGTTCCTGGTTGGGAATAACCTACAATTCAGTTCAAAAAAATTCGATTCTAAATCTGCCTAATGATAAGCTAAATGGTACTATTGACCCTTCAGTTGGGGAACTAGATTCTCTAACTGAAATTAGACTCTGATCCAACAATATTACGGGTCTAGTCCCCAAAAGTTTGACAAGCTTGAAGTCGCTGATATTGTTGGATCTAAGTGGGAACAATATTGAAACCCCTATTGCCACCATTTAATAGTAGAGTGAAGCTTGTTATTGATGGAAATCCTCTTGTAACTAGTGGTAATCTTTCAGCATCTTCCTCACCAGACACACATAATTATTTCCCACAAGGACCATCAAAGGAAAAGAATTCCAAGAAATCGAACCTGGTTATTGTGATTGTTACCTCACTCACTAGTTTCGTAGCAATTGTTCTTTGCTTGCTTGCACTCTTTATGTACTGCCTAGAGAAGAGAAAGGCACCCTTAAGGCCCCGAGCTCCTTTGTTGTTCACCCCAGAGAACCATCTGATCCTGATTTGGTTAAGATTGTGGCTTCAAATAGTACTGATGGAAGCGCGCCTACAGCAACGAGTAGTAGCTCAGACAGTATCAGTGGTGGGACGGGTGACACACGTGGTTGAGTCTTGGAAATTAGTCATACAAATGCAGATTCTCTGTAAGGCTACAGAGAACTTTGCTCCAGAGAATGAGCTCGGACGTGGTAGTTTTGGAGAAGTTTACAAGGGGGAGATGGAGGACGGGTCAAGGGTAGCAGTTAAGAGAATGGAAGGGGGAATAATTACCAGCAACACCTTAGATCAGTTTCAGTCTGAAACTGTTGTACTCTCGAAGGTACAGCATAGACATCTCGTAATTCTGCAGGGATACTGCATTGAAGGAAGTGAGAGACTTCTTGTATATGAATTATGAATACATGCCTCAAGGAGCCCTGAGCAGGCATCTTTTTCACTGGGAGAGTCTGAAGTTGGAACCTCTATCTTGGAAGATGAGGCTCATTGTTGCACTAGATGTTGCTCGGGCGGTAGAATATCTGCATTCTCTGGCCCACGAAATCTTCACACACAGAGATCTCAAGTCTTCAAATATCCTCCTTGGTGAGGATTTCTGAGCTAAGGTTTCAGATTTTGGACTTGTCAAGCTTATAGCGGATGGATTGAATTCAGTGACAACCAGGGTTGCCGGGACATTTGGATACTTGGCGCCAGAGTATGCAGGTAAGCAATTCCACCTCCGCACCTCCCCACAGTCGTCTCTTCATTTTGTTCTTTTTATCATGTACAATTTGTTATGCATGTCATATATAGGACATTGATTCATTAGAAGATGTATGCCTATTGATTTATTAAAAGAGAGACCAAGAGTTCAATTTATGTAAAGGAGTGATAACCCACAGATGTTGATTTATGATTGCTAGATAGAAATATAGAAATACCTGTTACTTGCTTTTGACTTGGCGAACTGATAATCTAGTCAATATGTGTCAATAAGAAGATTCCTGGGAATAGACCCACATTCTTGATTAAGAATGCTCAATGGTTTTATTTGATTTTATTAAGAACCTTATTTATAATGTATTCTAATTTCCTATGGGATTTTATAAGTCAAGGTAAAAGATCATTCTTAGTTTGAAGAGGGTATTCAAGTATGATTCGAAGATCGATGACCTATAAGTAGGAGGTCATCGATCTAAGCTGAAACTGAACTCATTCCTGTGACGGTCATATTGTGACCTAATAAATCATCTGTGCCATTATTCCTATGACATGCGTGAATTGCCAAGAGATATCAAGAACCCTCATATTTAATTTTTAGATAAATACGGTACTGGAAAGATACGCATTTAATCAAAATGGTTTGAGAGATTTTTTTGGTTGTATTTTTCGTTTGGTTTGTGGGTAATGCTTGATGTCTCCCCTTGTAACCTTTTATCATTAATTTGATTTAGTAAACTGGTAGGGGTCTGCCAAACACCCCCTTTAACCTTAACTTTTATCATTTTCACTACTGCCTAGTACCATGTAAAGCATGTCTTTCTTAGCCTGCAAGACTGTATGCACCTCATTCTTGTCCGTTGATAAATTTAAGACTCTACTGATAAGTATTTCTTGTCAATTTGATTCAGCCACGGGAAAAGTTACAACCAAGGCAGACGTCTTTAGTTACAGCGTGGTGCTGATGGAGCTAATTACTGGGTTGACTGCATTAGATGTGAGGCGGTGTGAGGATAGGCGAAACTTGGCTTCATGGTTCTGGCAAATCAATTCCAGCAAGGAGAGGCTCATGGCTGCGGTTGACAAGGCTCTTCATGTAAATGAAGAGACATTAGATAACATCTCCATTGTAGCTGAACTAGCTCGCCATTGCACGGCCAGTGATCCCAGTCAAAGACCTGAGATGGGTCATGCAGTGAATGTGCTGTCCCAACTTGGTGAGAAGTGGAAACCGCATGAGGATGAGACTGAAGAATATCCAGGCATTGATTTTGGTCTGCCTCTCACCCAGATGATCGACGGATGGCAAGAGGCAGAATGTGATGTAGATCTTGGAGACATGCAGCAAGGGAAGCAGACCCGCAAGACCCACTGGATTTGCTGATTCCTTCATTTCTGCTTATGGTCCGTAAATGATTTAGTTTAGATCACTTCTATTGTCTTTGCTGGGTAAGCTCCTTTCTACTCGTTGTAGATATTGATTTCGTCTGGTTGCGTTGAGGTTTTTATGCCATTATAAGTAGTAGGTGGTTGTGTACGTCTCCTTTCTGCAGCTAGAGAACTAGATGTTAAGAACTCGTGTGTCTCTGGGTATTTATATTGGACAATTGGGGTTTCTTTATTGTTGTTATATATTGTTATGGATGAAGAAAGTCTAGATGTGAAAAAAAAAACCAGATATTACGTTACTTGAATCTACATATTCTTTTCCATGTCCAGGATATATTCACCTTACGGGACCATGTGTTAAATTTGTATGCTACCTCCAATTTTCCGTTGCTATAGCTGTATTCAGAGAGCTCTATGTTACATTACTACGGTTGGTCCCGGGAGAAAGGACGTACTTTCCCCTGAGGCTACTTTACGGTTAGCTCTAAGTACAGAAGTTAAGAAGAATTATTTCTTGTTTCTTTCCTACAATTCTATTCTTGCACTGGTTTTCATTCTCCATCCAGGTTAATTTGTTCAGCCAAGCCAATTGAGTAAGATATCTTTCTATCTTCTTCTTCTATCTAACAAAATAGGGAAATGTGGGCCCAAAAGACCCCATCCAAGGTAGATAATCATTATCACCAAAATATAACTTGGCAGATCCAAGTATTTGGAGGATTTGTGCAATTTTATTAAGTGCAATCAATACCATGGGATCTATCCAAAAGTCAACAATTGAAACTGGACTTATAAACTTTAGGCCTCCAAATTTGATATGTTACTGCACAATTTGCTGGGCCAATTGATGCTATTGGGCTCATAGTACAAAATATCAGGATATGGGTATTTATCGATATTCAATTTCTGGATATGTATTGTGGATATCTCTCTCTTTGGAGATATTTGACATTGTTTCACATATAAATATCGTAAATATATATAAAATATCGATAAATATCATAGATATTGTAGATATTTTTTGATATATCATAATATATTATTTATATTTATTTAAAATATAATAGTAAATATTAAATAAAATTATTATATACACAAAATATCGCAAAATATCTCCAAATATCACAAATATCGTTAAAATATCGCTGATATTTGTAGTCGTATATATCTATAACATATCGTGATATTTATATATCTTTATCTGAAATCCGGATAAATATCTCTAAATATCGTAATATATCGAGATATTTTGTACTATGATTGGGTTTATAGATAATGAGCAATTGGGCTAGCCTTGCGCTGATGAGTTGTTAGGCGCAACGAGTTGTTTTGCACTGGAGCGCGCGGATAGGCCTTGCGCGACGAGTTGTCGGGGTAGGCAAATATAATAAAAAGGCAACTCTTTCTGAATGTGAAGGCACGAAAGTGTGACAAACTAGAACAAACTAGTCCGTGAGCGGAGCGAACATTTTGGGAGAGGGGGGTAAAGTGGCCCAAAATGTTACTTGGTTGGTTTCTGTCTGTCCTCATCTTCTCCTATTCATCCCTCTCCCTCTCAATCTCTCCCTCTCAATCTCCTCTCAATCTCCGCTCCTCTCTCCCTCTCAATCTCCGCTCCTCTCTCTCCGCTCACGCCCCACTGCTATGCAGTTTACTAGTAAAATTCAAAAGAATTGTACTCTGAGATTGTAGATCCGTAGGCCTCGAACGGCGTCAATTGTTTCCAAGTGGCAAGTGTGGGTCTAGGACTACTAGAACAAAACTCTCTTCATTTAGTTTTTTCCCGTCGTTCTCCATCTCCTGTCGAAAAACTGCCACCTGTAAAAGTCTTAAACTATTTAACCCAGATAATTTCTGGAGAGAGAATTAAAAAAAATGGGTGTTCCTCTAGCAATGGAAGGCCTTAGTGAGCGAGTAACATTCATGAGAGAATCTCTACAGAAAAGTCAAACCATCACAGACAACATGGTCTCAATTCTTGGCTCCTTTGATCACCGTCTTTCTGCTCTTGAAACCGCAATGCGTCCCACTCAGGTCACTTTCTTTTATTATTTTATTATTTATTTTTGACCCAGTTTAATTATTTCGAGGCTGATTTACAAATTTTTTCAAATTTGTAGATACGGACACATTCGATTAGAAGAGCACATGAGAATATTGACAAGACATTGAAGGCTGCTGATGTTATATTAAGTCAGTTCGATCTGTCACGCCAGGTTCGTTTATTTTTTGATAACTTTTAAGGATGTGTCATCATAGGTTTAATTTTAACAAGTTTATAATGCATGACGAATGACACCGTAAAATTCTACAACATTATCTTCAGCTCCATTCAATGTGAGGATTGAAGTTGATGACACATGTCCTATGTCAAACACCACAGCTGGCCGCCATTGCATTTACTTTTGTTTATTTGAATAGGTTGCTAATTTGTTGTAGTAAATGTGTTGGGAATATGATGATGTTGATTACTAAAACCCTTGTAACTCATAGGCAGAGGCGAAAATCCTGAGGGGGCCACATGAAGACCTAGAAAGTTACTTAGAAGCAGTTGCCCAATTGAGAAGTAATATCCGTTTCTTCAGCAGCAACAAAAGCTTTAAGAGTAGCGATGGCGTGCTCAACCATGCAAATAATTTGCTCGCTAAGGCCATTTCAAAGTTGGAGGATGAGTTTAAGCAGCTTTTAACATCCTACAGGTTTGATCTTCCCCAAAGTTCTTTGAATCCTCAAGCATATGCCTTTACGTTTCCATAAGAAAAGATCACCATTACTCATTGCTGTACAGTCTATAAATTCTGCAAAGCTGTAACAAATTACGTATGACTGAAATTTCTGAGCTGAAGGTCCAATCTCTCAAATTGCACATGGTTTTTTTTTTCTTGGATCGGCAAAGCGAAAGATTTTCATTAGAAATGTAGTATGTCGAGAAAGCCCGCTATCTATTTTCCATTATTTGAATAAGAAAACAACTGACAAGAGACCTTCTCTCTGTTCTTATCTGTATTATGTGCAGTATTAGACCTTAAGCATCATCAGTTCTTGACTTCATGACTATAAGTTATGGTAATCATTCGGGCTGTCCGAGTTTCTTATTGATCTGGAAAGAATGAGTCTTGCTACCCTTCCAGATATCTAGTACTATTTTGTTTGTAAGACAAGGCGGAGTTCGACGGATCTGGTTCATTAGATAGTATGTTAGGGTTATTATGTCGCTTCTCTGTGGTCTTGGGTGCACAGAGGATTTTTGGACCCAATATTCATTCTAAGGTTGTCTTTTCCCTCTGCTCTATGGTCCAGCGCCCATATCTCAAAATTCAAACCCAATATTTAGAGTCTCCAATCTATTTTTTTCAAGCATCCTATGACTGTGTTTGGGCATAGTTGTATTTGGCCTTTTAAGTTTTGCGTTCCTTAATGTCTAGTTAAGGGGGTATTGAGAATTGATGAAATATGTTTTGCTTATATATATGAAAGAAAGAATGATAGGCAACATAACCACCTGAGGGAGTTGGTCTCTAAGTCTTTGGCATGCTGAAGATTGCATGAATCTCTGTGTTTGTTTTTAATATTTGTAGTGAACTCCAGTTTCTCTATATATTTAAATTAAGCCAGCACCATGATGATCTTAATGTGATACATGTTATCTCATATTATGTTTCCAGTTCATCTTCATATTTCCCCTTATTTGTATTATATTTTGGAATGATGCAACTGTTATGGTCCTTCTAATGTAAATATATCTGTCTAAATTTCAGCAAACCCGTGGAGCCTGATCGTCTTTTTGAATGCCTTCCTAATTCTCTTCGACCTTCAGGGTCACCTGGCCAGGGCAAGAATCCATCATCCACCAACCATCCGGAGCATCCAAACAAAAGCTTGGAAACTGCTGTATATACACCTCCGACTCTGATTCCACCAAGAATTCTGCCATTGTTGAATGATTTGGCGCAGCAAATGGTCCAGGCTGGTCACCAGCAACAATTATTCAAAATTTACAGGTGAAGCATTCCTCATATGCACCCAACCATGGTAAAGCAAAACAAAAACGGAACCACTTTGCTAGATCCTACGTAATGTGGACACTTCGTGATCTCAAAACATACGTGCAGGATACTTGACAGTATCGGAAAACAGACATATTATGCATACAATTCAAACGAGTGTTTATTTTAACACTAAAAGATTAAGAACACAATCTATTAACAAAGTCACAAGTCCATGATATGCGACTTGCATAGTAATTTATATGTAAGCAGGCACAGGAGACGCTTTGTAAGGTCTTGAGCCCAATAAATGGTTGTAATCCTCACAGGATAGTTGTAAAGAATAGTAACACTTTTTATTTTACTTAGACATGTTGCCCTGCCCTACTTCATATGGGTCGCCGTGTCGGACACTGACGTACATACCCGTTCAATGTTTCTTAGGCTAGATCATGGATGAGACCATGAACCCACAGCTAATCACAAGCAGGTTGGGAGTTGGGCATTGGCACTTTAGACACCCTTGGGAGATGTCCAATAAAGAAAAGAACTCTAATAGCGCCTGTGAGTGAAAGGTAAATAAATGGAATAGGCTGTGCCAAATAGCATCATTAGTGATATGGGCATAGAACACATGGACAAGTGACCAGAAAAATATGCACTGTTCAACATTTTGATCCTGTATGCCATTATCAGCATATGGCTACAGAACATCTGTGCCCTTCTATGATGTTATACAGATCACTGTTTGGCCTTAAGAGAGCTGTTACGAATTTCAGAAGAACAAACCTTGCATTTGTGAATAGGTTAATTTTTTATGTTTTATTTTTACATTTTTTTCTTGTAGAATGGATCATGAAATGTAATCAATCTTCTGGGAAAGATGATATACTACAATGAATTGACCCAGGTTATCCATTTTGAAAATGTGCAACCATTTAGAAACACAATCAATATCTATCGTCTTATGACATGCTTTTAATAGCAACATGTATGTCTAGATTTTTCTTTTAAATGTTTTTTGTAATTTTATAATTTAGAATAAAGAAGTGAGTAAGGAAAACCAAACATGTTTTTTCCATAATATGTAAAGTGATGTCTCTTTATCCCTTTCCCCTAAATGTTGAACATAGGTGGCAATGTGTTATATTGTTGGCAGGGATACTCGTGCTTCGGCTTTGGAACAAAGCCTCCGGAAACTGGGTGTTGAAAAACTTAGTAAAGATGATGTGCAGAAGATGCAGTGGGAAGTTTTGGAGGCTAAGATTGGGAATTGGATTCATTTCATGCGGATTGCTGTAAGAAATAGGATTTCTGTTTGATGTATATTTTGTTTTAGATTTCTGTAAGAAACAAGGTTTTGTCTTTATTTGGTTCTTCCAACATTTGATTGTGTTTGAAACAGGTTAAACTGCTGTTTGCAGGGGAGTGGAAAATTTGCGATCAAATATTTGAAGGCAGTGATTCTCTTAAGGATCAGTCTTTTGCAGAAGTTACTGTAAATAGTGTAGCCATGCTTCTCAGTTTTGGAGATGCTATTGCCAAAAGTAAAAGATCTCCAGAAAAGCTGTTTGTTCTTTTGGACATGTACGAGATAATGTGTGAACTCCAGTCCGAGGTAACATGAATGTTTCCAGTGCTAAATTTATCAATTATCAGTACTGACGACTTTCTATATCTGTTGATAATAAGAATGATTTTTTATTTTCTATATTTTTTATTTTTCATTTTATGTTTTTGAATGAATAGAAAATCATCTAAATTCTTCATTAGTTCATTTTCTAATTTGGTTTTGACAGAATATATTCCAAATTTTACAATTGTGTTTCTGAAGAATGCATAATATGTATCCCCTATTAGGAAAGTTCGAGATGGTACAAACTACAAAGGAAAGCACCTGTATCCCATGTTACATGAATGTATATGTAGTGAAACATAGACAACCATGACATTCATAACACCTCCTTCAAGGACATGAGTATCTGTTTGGTGAAGAGAAAATTGTAAGTCTTTAGGCCTTTAGTACACTTATGCTCAGAAGTATTAAAAGGTGCCTTGACACAAAGGGTGGTCATTCTGATATATAAAACAAGTAAAATTGTATTTTTGTTAATGGAGAAGAAGTTTAGAGAAAAAGAGGATAAGGCCTTAGTTTCGGCCTTGCATCGCTTCTATATATGTAAGAAATTAATAGCGTTTTTAATAATAGAAACTTCCTAAAAAGTCCAGGCCAGGGGCGCTGCCCCCGAACCTCATGCGGCCCAGTCTTTAAGTCCCCTTGGGAGATGTTCTCTTAGAACTCTAACAATTCACATATATTTCTATCTTTAATGACACTAAATTTTATTTTCTTGCGGCAGATTCAAACAATTTTTGCAGGTAAAGCTTGCACTGAAATGCGGGATTCAGCTTTGAGTTTGACAAAGAGGTTAGCACAGACAGCCCAAGAGACCTTTGGAGATTTTGAAGAAGCAGTTGAGAAAGATGCTACAAAAACTGCTGTTCTTGATGGGACTGTACATCCTTTGACAAGCTATGTAATTAATTATGTGAAGTTTCTATTTGAGTAAGTTTGTCTTGAGTACTCTACTTTGGCCACTCCTTTTGCTATAGTTATCTGCAGTCTTTATATTTGATGGGGCTGTGTCTTAATAGTTAATAGATTAAATGTTGCGTTGGTAAAATCTTGCATCTCATCATGTATCATTTTATGCAAATACATGGTTGTAGTTTCATGATTTAGGATGTCTCTTTTTATTGTAGTCATTACAAAATGCAATCTGCATTGAGGGTTTAGGTTCTACATTTTTAACTTTTTTTAGCATCCACTCATGTCTGCCTGGATATGGAAAACTTTGGCCACAGAAACACAGCATGAAATCTACTGTTTTTATTTTCTGTTGGTTTATTTTATGAAGAAAGAGACAGATCAGGGGAGCCTATACTCCTTTGTTTAGTTTATTACAAAATCATTCTCTCTTTTCCTTGATGTTATCACGTTATTGCATTCTCAAGTAGATTTACTTATTTATGTTGGTAGCTTGCTTGGTATGAGGTTTCATCCAAGATATAACTTACCTTACATTATCCTGCACTAAATGTGTGCAGCTATCAATCAACGCTGAAGCAGCTCTTCCAAGAGTTTGAAAAGGGAGGTGAAACGAAATCCCAGTTGGCATTGGTAACAATAAGGATAATGCAGGCTCTTCAGACTAATCTCGACGGAAAATCTAAGCAATATAGAGATCCAGCCTTGACCCAGTTGTTTCTTATGAACAATATTCACTATATGGTCAGATCTGTGAGAAGGTGTGAGACAGTCACTGATAATTGACTTGGGAGTTTTTCTGATATATACATGGTAGAGATAATGGTTCTTAACCCTTTTTTTTTTCTCTCAGGTCAGAGGCCAAGGATTTGTTAGGGGATGATTGGGTGCAAATACATCGGAGGATTGTGCAGCAGCATGCAAATCAGTATAAGAGGGTTTCTTGGGGAAAGGTAGTCTCTGAAATTATGTGTGTAGACATCATCATATCTCATATTGTAGTGCTCAAATCCTTTATGCATGATCTCTTCAGTTTTTTATATTAAATCCTGTTCTTGTAAATTAAGAACTGTCTGGAACATGTTTTTTATATGTATCATTAGTTATCATTAACTTCTTATTGCATCTCAACTGAGATAGAGAGTCTAATTTGGCAATAGATAGGTTCTATTGTGTGACATAATTTCAAGGATTCCTCTGGTCGGCATATTTTACTTGATTTAATTTATTGGGCAAATGTTTGATTTATAAAAACTAGTAAATGGGCACGTGCGTTGCACGTGTAACGAAGATAGTAAATTTTCTTGGTCAACAAATGGTGCTAGTAGACACAATAGGTACGGGTGTGTGCGCCTTGCTAGAAAACATCTATTACCTGTAAATAGAGTATCAGTGTTAGTTTAGTACTTTAGTTTGTCGTAAAAAAAGTTTTTAACACATATATCCTTCAATTGTTAGTAACATTTTTACCCCATGTGTTAGACATTGAACATGTCCTTATGTAGTTTGTGTTCCTTTGTGAATGCATTGATAAATTGAGCTACAAATGAATTAAGAATGCCACTTTTATTAAAAAAATCATCATACACATATAGCAAAACAACAATGGTTGTTATCCACACAGCAAGCAAGCTCCATTTATGACAAACATAACACATATTTGAATAACAACACGCATCTAAGGAAGTTTGGTGTTGCTGAAATTTAAAATGTGGAACTGACATTTTTTTTTGAAACGGGAAACCAAGGATGTAGATATAGCACTTGAATCTGACTAATCAGGACCTGCCGAAAATTTTCCTAGCCTCTCTGAAAGAGTAACGTTGTTGGTTCATTTCTTTGGTGTTTACACATTGAACCCCTGATGGATCGAGAAATTCACTTCAAACGCACCAAATCAAATGGTTCATTCTCCCCAGATTCTATGGGTCACATGTCCTGCATCACAAGTTTTTCCAAATGTATATACCAGTCCTAGTAGATGCTAACAACAGCACACATCATGTTACTTAACCATCCTTGTAAACATAGTCAAATATAGATTTAAACGTAGTAAATTATAGAAATAAGTGGAGAACACAACCTTCATCCAGCATAGGGAATCAAAATATTGTAAAACATGTAAATTTGAATATTATTGGTTTTACGTATCCAACAATAAAACACAAAAGATACATAACTTGGAGCTAGACCTATGTTATGACATTGAGGATCTGGAAAGTTACATAACATAGCATATAAATTAATGTTAACATATAGAATTAGTAAAGTCATCTACACTTTTGAAGTGTTATCTCTGAAAAATTGTAAATTGAAAGTTCATTATAGAACTACCTATCAACAACAAAATTGAAATGATCACAGTGCCAAATCAAAATCAACTAAATGAACAATGCAAATAATTGGTACAAAATGAATGATATAATTAAGATTGGTATGTGAAAGAAATCTTGAAAATCATCTGTTAAAGAAAATTAAGATAATTTGGATTTTATAAGAGCGAGGAGAAAACATGAAGTCATAGTTGATTAAGAAAATGGAAGTTCTTTCTAAAATAAGTAATATACTTGCTAGCAGGGCAGGGAATCAGGTTGGGTTGACCCGAACTGAATCCAATTCGGGTCGGATTCGGGTAAAAATATATATCCGTTTGTGTATTCAGATACACCCGGTCAGGTCGGGTTCGGGGATATAATAAAATATCATATTATTTTCAATTAAATACAAATTTTTAGTATTACCCGATTGAGTTTTTATTTGGATTCGGATTCGGTAGAAATATTTGAAGTAATACGGATTCGGATACCATGAAAAAATTCGCCCCATATTCGACCAGAACCCGACCCGTTAGTTCCTTGCCCTACTTGACAGAATTGATAAGAGCCCTCTTTCGAAAAGCTGTGCATATTAGGAGAAATGAGGACTATGATGGAAGCAATTGTAGAAAAATGAAGAACCAAAAGACCACTGTAAAAGAATAAAGTGAGACAGAAGCTTTAATGTGCTTTTGCAAATGTAATTTCCAAATCTTGAATAAAACTTTAATAAATGACTTTAAATCAAAGTATAAAGATATTTAATGAATACAGTCATAAAGATAGTTAAGCAAGACTTATATCCATTACCCATTTCAGTGCATTGTACTATATTCAATAAAGAAATTATGTCGGGCATGTGCTCAAAACAAATAGATGAAATGTAATAGAACCACAACCCTTGAATAAATCATAAAAAGTTTTAGATTTTAGATTTTAGATTTTTTTTTTTTGTGTGTGTGTGCAGTGAATAACTACGACATGACAAATGAATAAACACAAACAGATATGAAATTTAAAGAAAGTCGAAATTCATTATAAGCATACCTTTTAAAGTTGTATAAAATCCCATTTGACGGATATTTTGGGTGCGCAGCCGCAGTAAACTACAAACTGTAGAGGTGTTTATCGCTTGATACAGCAACAAAGCACAATAATTCCTTGCCTTCTAATCAACCTGTGAATGGCGATGGTCAAGAAAAAAATCAAGTGAGAAAAATTTAAACTTGATGAATATGCAGTTTTGTCATACCTATTGTTCTTTTTGGTAATTCTCTTGTGATCACAGAAGACTTTACTCAACTAACCTATTTATTTTTCAAGTTCTCAATCTCTTTAAAGTTCAGTATGAATTCAAAAATATAAAGAAAACCATTGAAAATCATGAAATGGGGTACAAAGTATTCATTACATCACATTAAAAAGTTGAGTTACAATGTATCTCTAATACTACAAAGCAATTACCATATAACAATTGCTAATACAGGTAATCTAGAAATATGGTATAGTAATATATGCTATGTTAGGGCTTTAGATTTTTGTTTAGTTTCCCTCAATACAGTCAATTAGAATATCTTCATAATGAACTTGAACCAATATGTGGACACAGTACGCAGGGCAATAAAAATGAAGAGTATACGAATCAGAAGATTGAAATTGGTGACTATATTATCTCAAAATGTTTGTTGTGGTGAGAATTGGAACCAATTATGATAAAAAGTACTGATCTGACATTCTATATGGTCCAAATATACATTAAAAAGGAACAACATTATCAGACTCTAGGGGCATTGGTGACATGCTATTAATTGGAACCTATTTGATGTACTGGAAAATCTGTGTATAGGCACTCTCTAAATTTATTTAGAGTTTAGGCATACGGCGAATGGTTTTATCCAAATTTACAAAAGGCGAGGCAAGTATCTTCTACATTGAGAACTCTCTAACTTTGACGTAAACTACAGTTCAACACATGTGAAGAAGATTAAAGATGAGATTTACAGACAACAGAGCGCGCTATGCTCCAAAATTTTATAGCAGTTTTTTATAAGTGCTATGTGCCATTAAATAAATGCTATCTATTTACAATTTTCTAGTATAAAACCGATTGTTAATCAAAATTGCCAAAGTCAGAGAAGTATAAAAGTAGCAAGTACCGAGCCATTTGTTTTTTCGTGAGAAGAGTTTCTTTTTCTACTCGATTCTGCAATGGAACTGACAGTTGAGATCCAACCTGATACATAAAATTTGACTATATCGATCACTGTAAAGGAAGAAAGCATATGGCTTGTATCAGATCTAAATGATTGTGCATTTATTGGGAATTATTGCCATTGGTATACAAACAACAGATAACAGAGCGAGCTATACCAACTATAAAACGATGAAAAAAAAGTAACAATAGTATGCAAAATCAAAAGTAACAACAGTTGAAAGGAAATGCTAACTCAAACAATAATCAGAAGCAATAAGCTTGTTCAAAGATGAAGATTGATCCATAAAGGAATGAAAATTTTTAAATGGCTATCGCTTATCAAATGAAACAATAATCGAACACTACTATAAAAACGTTAAATTAAGATGAATATGACTGGAAAAAATTAAAAATATATTATAACCTCTTCCATGGCGAATCAATGCGTCCAAAGTGGTGCAAGAGGTTTTTGAGATGGAGAAGAGATATTGCCGAGAAATAACAGATTAAGTAATTGGCAAGGCAGCAAAGAGTGGGTGAAGAGGAGAATCGCAGGAATGGAGCAAATCAGTTTTTGCTTTTCGTTTTTACCATTTAATTGGGAGAGTTCGAAGCGGTGTGTTGTTCCCCAAATTCGAATTTGTGTGCCGTTTTTTTCCCGATGGAATGGGTACGTTTGTTTCGGTTTTTCTCTGTTGTAATTTAAGTGATGAAAGGGTGAAATGTGTTTACCAATTTACCCTTTTAGCGAAGAGTAAAAAGAAAGTGGCTGTCCAACTTTCCGGTACTCTTTGGATTTAAAACATTGGTCTAAAACTGGGAATACGGGAACTTATTGGAAAACCCAGTATCCGCTTTATATATAAGATAAAAACTAAAAGTTGGGCCATGGTTTTATTTTATTTTTGCCGATCGATTTTGGGCCATCAAGCTTTTGGACATTTCACTTTGGGTTACCAGTGGTTTCTGTACAAGATATGCTTAGGCGTACTAATGGATGTGTGGGTGTCCTAATGGAAGCTTATGTGGCGCTGAAGTGGACATTTGAGGGGCACCTACCATCAAAATGTCCACGTGGCAGGTGCCGACTAGCAAAGTTGGTAAAACCTTTGGGTGATGATACCAGAGCCAGCATCAAAGAGTTACTTATCTCATTTAAAACATGCTTACCAATAAATAAATAAAAAAAAAAAAATGTCCACGTGACATCATATTGGGCCGTTAAGATTTATCCAATCCAAAGGTCAATATCTAAGCACATCTTCATCTTCATTTCCTTCTTCTTCCCAACCACCACCTCCTCCACCATTACTAACTATAATAACCAACTTGAAATGAAGAAAGATGAAGTGAAAACATTCATGAAATGAATTATCCATTACTTTAAGGCTCAAGTGGAAGAGATATAGTGCTTATTATTAGAGTTTTAGTGCTTATTGTTAGGGTTTTAATGCTTTAATTGATTAGTTTAACCTTCCCCCAACCATTAAAATTCAATCCATTTTGTCCGTATAAATATTTATTGACTTCTCATAAATAACAATGAACTAGATTCGTGATTAGTATACTTAGGGGTGGTGGGAAGAGGAGGAAGAAGATGAAGACTTCACAAAGTGTTTGCTATTGGATTTGCTCATCTTAATGGCCTAGATGATGCCATGTGTTTTTTAGTTTTACTCATGTCCCAAAGTGATAAAACGAGCAAAGTTCATGGTACTGAACAACAATTTTTTAAAATAAAAAACCGTGCTAAGGAGAGAATTTTTTCGCAATAACCTATCCTTGTGTAGTGTTGTGTTGTCTGTCAGAATGATTATGGTCTTCAGTCTATGGGACCCCATAACAATATGCAGAAGAGGAAGAGCTGGGATATTTAGTCAGCCATATAGTAGGTGAGACTTGTTATTAAGGCTTCAGGCCTATGATATTCGAAGCTGTTGCTTGTTTAGTTTCATGGCTATTTGTTGTATTAGTGTCTATGGACCTTCCTATCGGTTATTCAGGGCATATCCTGGTTTCCTTTCTGTCGTTTTTGAAATAACAATAGAAAATTAAGTTACTATGATGGTTTATTATGGTAGTTTTAACCTATGTATCTTCTGCTACAGATTCTGCAAACTCTTTCAGTTCAGGGCTTGACCTCTTCAGGGGGTGGTAGTGGAATGGGAGCTGACGGAGGGAATAGCAGTGGGGTTTCAAGAGCAATGGTGAAGGACAGGTCATAAATTCATTTTAGTTGATACATTTTCCTTTCCCTCCATAAGATAAAATGTATTGCCCAGCATGGGCATTATTTTTTAATTTAAAATCCACTTTTGCTATTGTCAGAACGATCATGAGGAATCGACTTTTACGAGGATGATCTCCCAGATGAGGAGATCAAATTCACTAAGATTCTTTAATGACTCATCTCCATACCGCCATCTAAAAAGTCGCGAGAAGGGTTTCATAAATAGGATGCCATGGCAACTTACCCAGTTTCCCTTGTTATATTTTCTGGAACTGAATTAGATTTGGTTTTTGTATCAGATTCAAGGCATTTAACATGCAGTTTGAGGAGCTTCATCAGAGGCAGTCTCAATGGACGGTGCCTGACAGTGAGCTGCGGGAATCGCTAAGACTGGCAGTTGCTGAAGTCCTATTACCTGCATATAGATCTTTTGTTAAACGCTTTGGGTGTGTTATCTCAAAAATGAAATTTTACCTGTTCATCACGTCTTTTTTGTTTGCGACTTTAAAGATTGTTAAATCATGATTTTGCAGACCACTAGTCGAAAGTGGGAAGAACCCTTCGAAATATATTCGCCACACGCCAGAGGATCTTGACCACATGCTTGGTGAATTTTTTGAGGGGAAAACCTGGAATGAACCAAAGCGGTAGAACTGCTGTGCAATACTAAAAAGGTTGGTGGTGTGTTCATTAGTTCATATGCTAGATTTGTAATTTAATTTTTACAATATTAAATAAAAATGCGGGTCTTCTTTTCTTGCCTGCGCTGCTTGCTTTGGTCTCATTTTTCATTCTCAAGTTTGATTTAATGCGATATACATGCATGAGGTGAATGTCTTTGTTCACCCAATTGGTGCGCTCGCACTCCATCATAACTAAGTGTCACTCAACCACACAATAGTTGAGTGGGCCAAATAAAGATGCTGAGGAGCATGGCGAATCAACACATTGCTATGGTTTTGTTTTTTTGAAAAAGTTACGGGGTTGAGGCAGACTCCTACCAGTTGATTAAACTTCAAAGAGTTACATACCTCCCTAAGAGTATGATCATTAGAGGGAGAATCTTCACTACAATAATACTAGGCTCTAAGCCTAACAATCATGAGAAGCTCATGAACATAACCCACTCGGGTATACACACAGAGTTTACAACATAAAAACATTTAATACACACATTGCTATGGTGTTTTAACTGTTAAATCACAATTAAGATCTTTCTAGAACGGAGCTTGATATTTTGATAACGTAATGCTGACAATGTTGTTTGCTGAAAAGAAAAGGAAAATAAAAGGAGGAGATGATTGTATTGATCGAATTATTAAGTATTACTTGCTGGTGATGCAATAGAAATTGTGGTTTCACTTTCATTCCAACTTCCCTCTGCACTTGAAAACCTGAGAGCTCATTCTGAATCCAGTGGTTTAATGCTTGCTTAAGATTGTAAGGAATTAAGATTCCTGGAAAATCAAGGGTGTATACTAATGATAGCCCACAAAACTGAAGTTAATGCGTAGTTTGTATTATAAATAGTTTCATGGGTAGACCGTTAGGAGAACCAGAGAGGACATAAATGGCTGGAGTGGGGTAGGTACTTTCTCTTCTGCCCCCTTCTTCTTTCATCTTCCTTTCTCCTTGTCTTGCTTACTTTCCTTGAATCAAACACAGCCTTGGGTTTGTTAGTTAGACTGGATTGCAGTTAGCACATAAGTAATATCATGATTACAGATAACAATTTATGGAAAAAAATGGACATTCGAATGCAGGCTTAGCTTGACCTTCTTTCCGTACTTCTGTATCCTGATTTGTGCTCAAATAGTATATCATGGAATTCTGTTCCAAATTATTACATTAACCTATAAACGATTTACATATAATAAATGATATCATCTTCTAGGCACTGACCTGAGACTAAATCGACTTCCACCTGACCACCATTTTGTAACTCCCTCCAAAGGTTTTCGATCTCTTGTAATTTAGAAAAAGGAGAGAGAGGGAAAAAGAAGAAATTAGTAGCTTAATGACAGTGATTTATAATATCTAACGATATGATAATGGATATTGTGTGTCTAACTGTTGTATGTGACAAACGCTACCTACATGATTTCTATTGTTTATTACTAGTTTACTACCATTAGTTTTCCGAATGAGTATCCTATAACCAAATTTCCTAGGATTGACTTTATAATAACCCAAAATGCAGACCATTAGTATGCCTTTGAATCTTCATGCCAAAAATAGGATATTCGATTGATTTTCTCTCTCGTTTACATCTATCTTGGCAATGTCTTCTCCGCAATACCTCGATATATACTCATTATTAGTTCTCACGTAGTAGGGGTCTTCTAGTTTTTTCCTTTCACAACTTTTTCTCTCTCTAAAATTGATATCCTCGATGAGTTCATCGAGGGAAGATGACCGGAACAAGCCTGTAATAGGTTATCCAACAGCATACCCTCCAGGGCATCCCAACTATGATCATAATACACATACCGGCCACCCTTACCCAGTGCCATCAACCAACCGCAATCCTTATCCCGCCCATTCCTACAACCGTAATAGCACCACCTTTTGCGGCCGTCTTCTCATTGCTTTGATTGCCACTATGGTCATCTTTAGCGTTGTATCTTTCATCAGTTGGCTCATTTTTCGAACCATTCTTCCAGAATTTCGAGTTGACATTGTAGTTATACCTCCTTCAAACACTTCTGCTTCAGTCATATCTCCAAAGTGGGAATTCGGTTTCGTAGTAGAAAATCCCAATAAGAAGATCAACATCAGCTACGATGCATTGGAAGTGTCCTTGTTCCACGGAGAAGAGTTCCTTTGTGAAACATATTTTTTGCCTTCCGATCAATTGAAAAATAGCCACAGTTTTCTTTGGGCAGAGTTCAGAAATGTAGAAGAGAGAGTAGTTAAGCTTATTAGTGAGGATCGGAAGCGTGGGATGGTTAATTTGAATGTAAAGTTGACAGGTTGGATTAGATTCAAGGCTGGATGGGGAACAAGGCGCCATTTGTTGAAAGTCTTGTGTATGGATGTGGGGATTCAATTTGATTCTCGTACTGGATTGGGAACTTGGGCTGGTGGACTTGAAGGGTGTGAAGTGTCGTAGTAATTGAAAGTGTGATAGCGTGATCGACACATATATGTATTGTTGTTTCTCATCAGTCATCACCAGATATGGATATATTAGCAGTTTAACCCTATCCAATGTTGCTACAATCTTCGGGAGTGACGGTTTGAAATAGACTGGGAATGTAGAAAGGTAGACCTGATGAGATTATAAAAAGAACCTCAGGTCTCAATGCGAGAATTGGTGGATCTATGCTGGTTCTCGATATGTGCCCAAACTCATACAGTACGCAAGCATGCAGCTTGAGAACTATTACAGACTTACAGTCAATAGGAACTCTTTGGAATCTTCAAAATATCAGCAGATACAGGAAAATCTAGCGGTTTCCGATTTGTATATTGAAAGTGTGTGTTCATCTAGAAAAGAGCAGTAGCTTAGAAAATTTTCGATTGTAGCTTAAGTGTTTATAAATTTTTATCTTGATTGCTTTCCTCACATTTTAAAAGTTGTAAAAGGTAAATTAATGAAAAAAGTTAAACAGAAATAAGTGAACGATGATTGTTTGTGTGGTGACCATTGCCGGAGAGTTTTGAAATTAAAATTGTACTTTTACTGTAAATCGTCTACTGGTTGAACTACTATTAAGAAATGTCTTGTGTTCATGAGGAGTTTGTTGTGAATAACAAATATGGCAATTTGTTCAAATAAATTCCTAAAAGCCACTAAATTTTACCAACGCCAAAACAAACAGGCCCTGCAATGGTACTGAAAGGGCTCCCCAATTTTCTATCTTCCCAACTCCTTCCCTCTTCTATCTCCACCTTACAACTAAGGCCACCACCGCACACCATCACTGACCGCCATGGTGCTGCCACCTCTGCCATGACCATATATTACCTAACAATGTAGTTTCTCTGTAGGATTCCCTGTGAAGCTAGAATATAAAAAACATGTGGACTTTGCAGAAGAGCTTCTTTCTGAAGCGTTTTGCCTTTCTATCTAGGCAAGTCTTCCAATGATGTGAAGAGAATTTAAAGGAAAAAGCCTTTTAAAACTTAAGCAGTCCAGATGGGGGTTTACAATATTATCCAAACTTTTAATAATGTCCACTGTTTGTTTGATTGTTGTGTGTCGTGATTGTTGTTCTTTATTACTATCAATTAAGTATCCTATACCATTTTCCTAGGGGTGACTGATTGTAAGCCAAACTATGAATAAGCATTCGTGACTTCATGCCAAAAATTGTGATATTCTATATTTTCCTCTCCTCGTTTCTATCTATATAGGCAATGTCTTATCCGCAATACCTCGGAAGATATACTCATTACTTCATTAGTGCTCACAGAATAGTTGCTCTTATGGTCATATAGTTTTTTCCTTCTTCACAACTTTTTCTCTCTCTAAAATTGATATCTTCGATGAGTTCATTGAGGGAAGATGATCGGAACAAGCCCGTAATAGGTTATCCAACAGCATACCCTCCAGGGCATCCTAACTATGAGCCTAATACATATACCGGCTACCCTTACCCTGCGCCGTCTCCCAACCATAATCCTTATCCTGCCCCTTCCTACAGCCGCAGTAGCAACACCTTTCTCCGCCGTCTTCTCATTTTTCTGATTGCTGTGATGATCATCTTTAGCGCTATATCTTTCATCAGCTGGCTCGTTTTCAGACCCCATCTTCCCGAATTCCGAGTTGACATGGTAAACATTTCTTTAAATGCTTCGGCATCAGTCATATCTCCAAACTGGGAATTTGGCTTCTTAGTAGAAAATCCTAATAAGAAGGCAGACATCTGCTATGATGTCATGCAAGTGTCCTTGTTCTATAAAGGAGAGTTTCTTTGTGAAACAGATGTTTCACCTTTCGAACAAGGGAAGAATACCGAGAGTCTTCTTTGGGCAGGGTTCAAAGATGTAGAAAAGAAAATAGTTGACCTTATTAGTGAGGATAGCAAGCATGGGATGGTGAGTATGAATGTGGAGGTGATGGGTTGGATCAGATTCGAGGCTGGAGCTTTGAGAATAAGGCCTCATTTGATGAGAGTTTTGTGTGTGGATGTTGGGATTCAGTTCAATTCTAGTACTAACTTGGGAACTTGGGCTGGTGGAAATGAAATGTGTCAAGTTGGTAGTAATTAAAATTTATAAGTGTGATCGATGTATATGCTGTGGTTTCTCACCGGCAGATATCTATATATTAGCAATTCAGCTATATCTGTACGAGGTTTGATTTTGTCAAAGCATGTGGAATGCCATCGTTGTACAGACTCTAGGTTTACTTAATTATATACTTGAGTCATGTTCTAAAGGGTTACACCCCTCTCTATGTATACAAAAAAACAAGAAGTATATTAGCAGTTCAGCTCTTTCTAAAGTTTTTTTGCTACAACCTTCTGGAAGATAGTTTCAAATAGACTGGGAACGAAGAAAGGGTGAAATAATCTCAGGCCTCAATGTGTGAATTGGCGGATCACTGCTGGTTCTTGAGAAGTACATACACTTACAGGAACTATTGAGAGCTATAAGTACTTGGTCGTCTACGGAGTCTACCTGGTTCAATAGGATCTCTTTGAGATATTCGGAATATCAGCTGATCAGGGACATCTATTGGTTCCCGATTTGTGTCTTGAAAGGTGTGCGGTAAATCTTAATAAGTTGGATGGGTTTTCCTGCAACTTAGTAGTTGTAGAAGGTGACATTAATGAAAAATTATTACAAAAACTGACTTAAAAGATTATTTTTGTTGTGTTGGAATTGACGGAGAGTTTAAGAATTGTACGTTTACAAAATCATCTACTTGTTGAACTACTATTTAGAATTGCCAAGTGTTGTATAATTTTTCTTGCTTGTGATAGTAGTAAATGTGTATAAGAATTGTTAGTGTAAATTAAATGCTGTACTAGACAAGTGCTACAAATGTAGGATAGGAACACATCCTGTATTTAGAAAATAGACGCAGTGTATGAAGATCGGTTTAATTTACCACAAAACCAGTTCCTTTTGATGTTTTCTCAACTTCAACAAGAAAAAAATAAAGGCGCTAAATGTTGTGTATATTGCGAGTTCATGGTGTTGAAAACTTGAAAGTTACTGAATATTGCAAGTTAAATTTGACAGTGTTAGAAATTTCCTAGCGAGCTGATTTTCAAGTGTGACAACCTCTATAATGGCGACATCATCAACGGTTTTATAAAAAAAGTCACGACTTAGTTTCATGCCGATTGAATGACGTAAGTACTCCTTGGAATGCTTCTGTGTCCAACTTAGTTCGGAGTGAGAAACACTCAGTTTTATAATGATCAATCCCACTTCATAGGTAGCCGCCAGTCTCATAAGTTTCTTGGACTCATTGCACCTTCTTGTCCTCATTTTTCTACCTTTGGTCCTCTGCAATGTCTTCTCCGCAACACTTCCAACTATAAACTCGAGGCTTCCTATTTTCTACTTTGCAGCTTCTTTCACTCATTCTTTCTCTCCTTCCGATGTTATCAGTGAATTCATCAAGGAATGACAAGACGACCTGAACAAAACTGTAACAGGTTATCCAACATCCTATCCACCTTCACATCCAAACTATATAACACTTCCCACAGGCCGCACCACTTCCCAACCCGAATCTATTAGAATATGTCCTATATTTAAAATCCCACGTTTCTATAAGTGTGGATATCCATATCTAGTAGTTTCTATTATTATGTTTTGGGTTACTTCACACCCAAAATAGGTTAGTATAAATATGTAACTCTCAGAAAACCAAAATCACCCTAACCCTAATTAACTCTCTTTTTCAATCAATCAATATCTATTCTTCTCCATTGTTCTTTTTCTTGGTTTTTCTTAATATATCAATGTCGCAACTCTCCTAGCATCATCACTAACATGCAATTTAATATGGTATCAGAGCGTCAGGTTCAAATCAAATCAAATCAAAGTTTAGTGGTATGTTAGGAGAGGAATATCTCAAAATCAATATCTATCAAAAAATCAATTTCTTTTCAATTTTTAATATTCAATTCAAGTCAAGTTTCAATCTTTCTTACAAGAAGAAGTTTTTCTATCTTGATTCAAGTTTCAATCTTTCTCTGGATGGATTTACTGTTCACTAGTACTGTTCATCATCATGTTCAAGGCACTTTTCAAGGTTGTGCAATCTCTCGTTTCATTATTCTCCATGGTTCGAAGTCAGTATTCAAGTTCCGCAATCTCTTTGACTCCGTAATCTCTCGTTTCAAATCGGTTATATATGTAGGGCCACGACTCAAGATTACCTTCGTCAAAGGCACTTTTCTTCTTCTCTCTCAGATCACACACTCGCTATAGCGCCCCAGCTACAAGATTGCCTTCGTCAAAGCGGCGCCCCCTCCTCTCTATATCTGCGACTAGTTTGTTCAAATTGTTGCATGGGGTGCACGCGCTTGATTTAGTCTTGCTCAAGGCGCGCCCGCGCCCTTGCCTAAACATATCAGGTCCAGTTTTTCGTATTTTTCAGAAGTTTCTTCTTGTCTCAACTAATATGATTTGGTAGAATTCCTGATTATTGGCTGGTTGATAAGTTCTTTCCTTTATAAGGGTTTGACTCCCTTTCATGTTATGGTTCTGAGTTCTATGGTGTTTCACCGGATTTATGTTTTAGCCTTCTTATTGAAGAGCTTCTCATATGCTGCTGTCGTTGATGGTTCAACTTTTCAGGTTTTGATTCATTTTATAATTTAAGCGGTGATGCGTGTACTCGGTATTAATCTCTCGGGTTCGCGATCACATCATCAACGCCTATTCAGTTTTCATCGATCTCTCAGGCTGCAGTCACATCATTATTGCACTATTCAGATTCATCTCTCAAGTTGCAATCATCACACAGGTGTTCTGTTTCCAGTTTGTGCTTATGGTACAACTTCAGTTTTCAGGTTAAGCCATTGTTTACATCGACAGTTTCACTTTCCAGACTGTCTCGTCTCAACAGTTGTTTGAGTTCTTTAACTAAAGGTAGTTCTATGCGAAAAGGGGAGCTGTATTCTTATCTTTTATTTCTGTCATTCAAGCTGTAATTTGCAAGTTTGCGGCATTATAGCTTGAGGGGGAGTATTAGAATATGTCATATATGTAAAGTTCTACGTTTTTATAAGTGTAGACATCCATATCTAGTAGTTTCTATTATCATGTTTTGGGTTACTTCACACCTAAGATAGGTTAGTATAAATATGTAACTCTCAGAGAACCAAAATCACCCTAACCCTAATCAACTCTCTCTTTCAATCAATCAATCTCTATTCTTCTCCATTGTTCTTCTTCTTGGTTTTTCTCAATATATCAATTTCGCAGCTCTCCAAGCATCACCACTAACATGCAATTTGACAAAATCCTTCTCACGCACCAACTTACGACCATCACTCCAGAACCTTTTTCCGTCATATGATCACAACTTTGATTGCTGTTCTACTCATATTCACCACCATTTCTTCTATTAGCTGGCCTGTTTTCCAACCTCACCTTCCCGAGTTCCAAATCCACTCGGTATCTAACCCTCCCTTAAATAACAGCTCCCTGACTGGTTTTTCCCCAGACTGGGAAATTGTATACTTGGTAAGAAACCTGAACAAGATGAACGCATACTATGACATTATTTAAACTGCATTTTTGTACGGAGAAACACTTATTTGTCTTGCAGAGATTAGGCCTTTCAAACAAGAGAAGAAAAGTGAGATGCTTTTGATAGCCAGATTTAAAGATGTAGAAGAGAGAGTTGTTAAGCGTGGGATGATTAATTTGGATGCGCAACTGGCTGGTTGGGTGAGTTTTAATAATAGAGTTTTCAGAACAAGGTTCCATTTGGTAACATTAGTTTGTAATAATGTAATTGGGTTATTTAGGGATTGGTCCTACTTATTTAGGGGTATTTAGGGATAGGTCCTAAAATTATTGATTATTAGGCTTTAGTCCTACTTTTATCGATTGACCTTGAGTCAACTCAGTTGACCGTAGTCAACCCATTTTATAATAATATAATTTTTGTTTTTTATGAAAATGGCCAAACTACCCTTTCTTTCTTCTTCTCAATTGACCCATTAATTAATCAATAATAAACCTTCAAACATCAAATTCAAAGAGTGAAATAAAAATGAAAATATCAATCCAATCCAATCCAAATCGTCGCGACAACAACAAAGACATAGAAGACTACTTTATGTATAATGATGAGTCGAAATCAAATTTTAGCAATCCAATCCAAAAGAGAACAAAAACAACAACCCAACTTCAACACCCAAAACCATCATCCCCTGCACCGGTTGTTGTCCTCGCCTCGGCTTGAAAGCAATCATTGATCGGCGATTCGGGCCATATCATTTACAAATTTGTTTGTCACGCTCGAAGGGCCCTTTCTTTCTTCCATTCGCGGACTTGTCCTTGACCTCTTGGAGAATCAAATTCTTTTCTCATTGACTTCTTGAGTCAAAATCTCCATAAGATCTCTAGAAGTAACGACAAGGGGAGACCATTTGGGACTGAAATAAGAGAGCTAACGTTCACATTGGGGCTGATATTTTCTCTCGGTCTATTTCCAAAATGATTGAGAAGGATACCGAAGCGGATGCCACGGGTCCGACCATAGTTTGCGCGGTTTCCATCCCCAATTAAGTGGATAATGTCTTTGCCGCAATATCTCCGGATTTTTTATCCTTTTCCAAAGCTTCGGTTTGTCGGTTTCACTTCTCAAGTCCATATCGAATTGTCTTTCGGATAGCGACTCTTGATCCATCTTGTCCAAGGAGAAGAATGTCCCGAAGCAATGAACCGAATTGCTTTAACCTGCCCATGCCGCCCCATTCTCGATTCACGGATATTAAGACCTCCCTGAGACCGGGCAACATATGTCTTTTTTCAACTTATGCTATGCATCTTGTTGGACAGCGATGTACCACTCCATAGAAACTTGCTGAACATGCTGTCAATGGCATCACAAATATACATCGGAATGCATAAGGCACCACTCCAAAACATTTGACAACTGGAGAGAACAAGCCGCCCAGCAAAAGAAAAATAAGCATTTTGATGCCTTGAATTCCATTTCCATTATTGTGCTTGCACTAGATTCTCGTTTTGGATACACTCTACTCCAATCAACGTCTTTCTCGAACGCGAGAGTGCAAAGCTTTGATAATCACTTTTCAAAATCTTTTGGCTGCTTTGTTTGCTGGTGGGTTCAAGAATCATTGATTAATTAATAGGTCAATTGAGAAGAAAAAGAAAAGTTTGAGAAGAAAGAAAAGGGTAGTTTGGCCATTTTTATAAAAAACAAAAATTATATTATTATAAAATGGGTTGACCACGGTCGATTGAGTTGACTCAAGGTCAATCGATAAAAGTAGGACTAAAGCCTAATAATCGATAATTTTAGGATCTATTCCTAAATACCCCTAAATAAGTAGGACCAATCCCTAAATAACCCAATGTAATTAAGGGTTCATTTCCCTTTTACCTCTGGATCGGGGAGTTGGGCGGGTGGATTGGAAAAGTGTCGCGTTGGTGGTACTTGAAGGTGTGGTGATTGGTGAATAAGCGATACGTATATATATTAGTAGCGCGCAGTTGTGGATATTTTGCTTCTGCTTTCATATTAGTAGTTGTTTGTAGTTCCTCAGAGCTAGGACTCAGATCGATTTACTTATCTTGCAGTCTTCAATGGGAAAGATATAGCAATACATTAGAAATGTGATGTCACCCCCCGCCATCTGCAAGCTTGGCTATTTGATGAAAACGTTTCTTGTTTTCACTTATATCTCCCGTAAAATTTTCTTTTTTGGTGAAAAATATAATTAGATATTTCTCTGTTTTCTCCACCAGAATTGAACCTCCCATTAGTTTTACTTGGCGATTTTAAGGCCCAACTTTGTTGAGGAAGTCGTGCAAAGTGCAACCCCCTCAACTTGCAAATTAACTTATAGTTCGTTGTGTGCTCCTGCTGTAAAATTCTTTTGCAACTTGCCGGTCATAATTCATAACCAAGTTGAGCGAGGCAATGATCCTGCAGGTTGGGGCGAAATGTACAAGTTTTAGACTAAAAGCTGTAGAAAAATGATCCTTAATTCAGGTTGAATAACTACATAGATTGAACTACTGTATATCCTCGTTTTAGTTTATGCTACTGAAATTTAAAGAACATTATGTCTGGGCTTGTTGCTCCAACATAAAGAATTGAAGTTCCATAGTATGAAAACAAATTTTACTTAATAAGTGAACAAACATTTCAATTGACACAAGTAAACTCGTTAAGTTTTGCTCTTTTCATCTTCCACAGCTGATCGGTGAAAACATTTCTTGGCTCTGCCACTGCTGTCTTCATGATTTAGGTGTATTAATTGGAGGGGTACAAGTTTTATGTGAAATCGAAAGGAAGAGCTTGAAACTCCAAGCTTGGGATGGTGCATCATACTTGTAACAATATTTGTGTTGTCTTCTATGCGCGATACGGATATTTGGGCCTTGTTTGTGAGAACCTCCCTCACTTGCCACTTACTCATAATCTTTCTCAAGATAAACAATGTTTAGTCATAGATAAAATGGAATACTTGAGAGGAAATTGGTTCAAGTACCCTGAATGTTATTAAGCTTAAGCTAACAGCATGTGAATTGTCTTGATGCAAAAAAAAAACAAAAAGAAACGGGTTGTTCAAGTGTTCTAGGCAAGTACGTGCTACATGCATGTGTTTAGTCACTTTAGTGCTACATATGTTGAGTTATATAAGCGTGTTTCACACTGGCCGTCTGTATAAAAAAATCACAACATAATTTCATGCCGTTTGTTTGACACAAAGCACTCCTTGGAATGGTTCTTTGTCAAACTAAGTTCCAAATTGGAAGCACTAATTTTCCTAGGATTGAGTTATTACACTCAAATGCGATGCATCATATATAGCAGCCAAATGGTGGATATATTTTAATTCATAAGTTTCTTGGACTTATTGCACCTTCATCTCATCGGTTTTATCTACCTTTGGTCGTTTGCCATGTCTTCTCCGCAGTACTTCCAACTATAAACTCCAAGCATCCTATGTTCCTACTTCATTTCATTTGCAGATTCTTTCAATCCCTCTCTCCCTCCATTGTCATTAATGAGTACTTCAAGGGATGACGACCCGAACAAAACTGTAACAGGTTATCCAGCATCCTATCCACCTACACATCCAAACTATAATCCCAGTGATCCCAACACTTGCACCGGGTACCCTTACCCCGTACCACCCCCCAACCCGAATCCTTCTCATGCGCCTGCATACAACCCCAACGCTAGAGCCTTTCGCCGTCGTCTGTTCATAGCTTTGATTGCCGCTCTACTTATATTCTGCACCATTTCTTCCATTAGCTGGTTTGCTTTTCGACCTCACCCTCCCGAGTTCCGAATCGACTCGGTATATGTCCCGCCCATAAACAGTTCTCTCAATGGTTATCTTTCCGACTGGCAAGTTATTTACGTAGTAAAAAACCCGAACAAGATGAGTCTCTACTACGACGAAGTTGACACTGGATTCTTCTATAACGAAACATTTCTTTTCGACATAGATGTTAAGCCTTTCGACCAAGAGAAGAAAAGTGAGATAACTTTGGTAGCCAGATTTAAGGATGTAGATGAAGACGCAGTTGGTACGCTTATAAGTGAGGATCGAAAGCGTGGGATGGTTAGTTTTAACGTGCAACTGATTAGTTGGATTAGATTAAAGCATGGAGGTTTGAGAACAAGGTTCCATTTGATGACAGTCGTGTGCAACGATGTAAGGGTGCAGTTCACTGTTGTATCTGGATCAGGAACTTTGGCGAGTGGACTGGAAAAGTGTCAAGTTGACGTTAATTGAAGACGTGGGGGTCGATACTCAATAGTTATATCAATTTTCTTATATCATTCAATGTTCATATAGTTGAAGAAATATCACAACTCTTTAATGCTGGACCAACTTTTTTAAAGTGCTAGTTTGAGATATGCAATCTAGGAGCAATTTCATTTGAGAACCTGAAAAGTAGAAAGGTGTGGATATTTTGCTGATGATTTCTCAAAATGAGTTGTTTGAATTCTGGACTAGTTGTTGTTTGACTTAGGTGCAGAACTTTGATCTGTCACGTCCATCTGCAAAGATAGCAATTCACTAGATATTAGTTAGTTAATGAAAAAATTTCTTGCTTTCACATATACTGCATATTTATTTACTTTGTGTCTGACGTACATCTCTTGTGAATATCCTAGTGACACTTTTCTTAGTTTTCTCCACCCGAAATGAACCACACTTCAATGTTCATCCACGATTTTAATACCCATTTACAGACGGGGGCAAAATTGTGGGAGGTTCTACCATATATAATTACGAGGAATAAAGTGAAGTTTTGACACAAAGTGTTTCGTCCATATCAAAGTGGTAGTGTATATATAGTATGAAACGTGTAAGAGTACTTGTATCATCTCCTCTGTAGCTTGCTGTTCTTGAGTTTGTTATATAGGACTATATGGAAATTTTGCCCCTGTTGGTGAGAACGCCTATCACCTGCCCTTGGTATCAGTATCTTGATAATAATTTACAAGTCTGACTCAATTAGAAAAAATGCAATTAATCAAAACCTGATTTTCTAGTAATTGTGCTTTAGTTTCATACTTATTCAGTAAAGGTTTCATTACTGTCAGAGTTTTGAAGGATTTCTCAGGATTATTTATAGTACTTTTTAGTCCTTTGGTACTATAAACTATAAGTGCTAATTACAATATTAGGACTTTCAACTCTAAGAACCATTGTCTTCTTTAGATTTCCTCTAACACACTTGAAAGATATACTTTTTTAGTTTAAGTACCCTGAATGTATGTTATATGTTATTAAGCCTATCCGGCCTGTTCTAACTTTCTGTGAGTTGTCTCATTCTACTTGACCTGAATTTGCTTGAAAGATTCCAAAATTTGTTTCAGATGTTCTATTCGACAAGTGCTACAAATATTGTGGAAATTATAAGCGTGTTTTCTTAACATAAAAGTTATGTTTTCAGGTTGTGATAGTGATTTATATTAGACAGGCAACTGTTTGTCTGTCTCGTCGTTTCTCATAAAAATGTTCTATAACCAATCATGTGATTGGCTAATTATATCCAAATGTTTCAGTTGTCACTGCCAAAACGTGGATACTCATGAATTTCTTAGACACCCTCATGTCCTCGTTTCTATCAACAAATCAATGCAATGTCTTCATTTTCTAGAACGTTTCACATTATAAACCCAAGGCCTTTCTACTTCATTGCACTTGCAGCTAGCTGATCCCCCTTTTTCTTCACCTCTCATTAATCTACATAATCAATGACGACTTTTTGCCGCCGTTTGATGATATGTTTGGTCGCCACTCTACTCATCTTCGGCTTCATATCTTTAATCAGCTGGCTTGTTCTCCGACCTCACCTTCCAGAGTTCCGAATGGACTCAGTATCCATCCCTCCCTTAAACGTCACTTCCATTTCTGATATATCTCAAGAGTACTGGGGAATTGATTTCTTAGTGAAAATCTTAACAGGTTGATGACCATTGACTACGACGTTATGGAAATTTCATTCTTCTATGGAGAAGAGTTTCTTTGTGGCACATATTTTAGTCCTTTCAATCAAGAGAAGCGTAAGGAAAACTTTTTGAAGGTCAGGTTCAAAACTGTAGAGGACAGAGTTTTGAACCTTATTAGTGGGGATCGAAAGCGTGGGATGGTTCGTTTGAATGTGGAAGCAAGTGGCTGGATTAAAGTAAAGTCTAGAATTTTGAAAACAAAGCACCATTTGATGGAAGTTATTTGCAAGGATGTCATGGTTAAGTTCAATTCTAGTACTGGATTGGGAGCTTGGGCAGGACATGAAAAGTGTAGAGTTGATACTTGATATTAATTATAGGTCTGGTCATTATAATTTGTTTGCTTCCTATTCAATGAGATATAGTTGAAGTTTTGAAGATATATTAGCAATTATGCATACATAATGATAATCTTCTTGGCGCTTTTCTATTGTTCTTATGTTGGAAACTTCTTGTGTTTGTCATGTTTCATTGGATAAATACCTTCCCAACTATGCACTTAGATTAATCATTCTGAACCATGGCATGAAAAATGTTACTTCCATCTCCACCTCGATACTTGATCGAGCCAATGTTCAGCCTCTGCTCCGATCTACCACAAAATAAAACTCTGCTTTTGTACATCTGCAACTTTTATTGTGTATAATCAAAATGGTGTTAAGCTCTTAGTGAGCAATTCAGCAGGCAGCAAATAATTGGGACAGGCATAATAAAAATTATAAATTACTCGGGCATGCATATATCGATTGCTACACATACCAAATACCTGTTTCATACTTCCTTCAGTAGTAAGAATGTCTCACTTAATACTAAAGATCTGCTCCTCATTGCCATTAAACAAGTACAACTCAAGGTTAAAAGTCATGAAATACGATGAAGAAACTAAGTGTCACAATGATGCAGTTTGACGTCGGAACCTTGCTTAGTTGCGGCTTGGTGAGCATAAAAAACAGAGATTAACAAAAAGTACTTTGAACTATTAACAAATGAATTTTGGAAAAAATGTTACAAAAGATATAGAAGCGTATAACAGAGCTGTCTATCATTTCTATCGTGAATAACTAACTGCGGAATCAATGCTATTCACTCCAAATAGATCAACCCTATATAAGGTTTGACCCTTCTTTCTAGACAAGACTTCAACACCCTCCAAGTACTATTCCAACACTTTTCAATATCAATTAACTAGCATATAAGGTAAAGAGACTAATGCAAAAGAAAACAAACCACAAGACACGGATATAATGTGGTTCGACAATGTGCCTATGTCCACCGGCGAGTTCCAAGCTTTATTAGATGTCCAGAGTAACAGATTACAAGAGTTCTCAATTTACTCACAAAGAATGAACACTCAGCTCACTAAGAATTCTCTCTTACAATTTTTTTTTTTTTTGGTTAGGTTAAGTTTTTAGAAAAAAAAAACTTATATTTATACTGTTTCCGAAAAAGATCGAAGTTTGAGTGAAAATGGTGGAGCGCGTGAGCGCCTTGAGCCAGGCATAGTAGAGCGCGCGCGCCTGACAAACTTTTCGTGAGAAAAGTCCAGTACTGTTTTTCTTTCTCTCGACCCAAATTTTGGCTAAGTAAGAAAAACGCAAACACCCTTTACCCTCCTCTTTTCTCTAAATTCTCCACCTCGGTAAGGTTTTAACACATAAAACCAAGCTGAACACATCCAGCAAGAAGCATTAGTCTTCAAAACATATCCCGAAACTCGTCGTCTGCCCCGAAGGGCCATGCCTATAAAGGGCTCTAATCAAACATGTAGAATTTGGAGCAACTCCAAACAATGTTAGAATTTAACTCCTGTGACAACCTTCGTCAGCATATCAGCAGGATTATCATAGGTGTCCACTTTCTCAAGTGCTACATCACCATCATCAACGACATCCCGTACAAAGTGATAGCGGACATCAATATGCTTGGTATGAGCATGATCAACCTGGTTTTTCGCCAAATGAATAGCACTCTGACTATCACAATACAAAACAACAATGTTCTGCTCAATACCCATATCATCCAGAAGACCTCAAAGCCATAGTGTGTCTTTCACTGTCATATACTCTGCATCTGTAGTAGATAGAGCAACTGTAGCATGTAGTATAGACCTCCAACTAACCGGTGCACCATGCATCATGAACACATAACCAATAGTAGATCGTCGTCCATCTAGATCACCAGCATAATTTGAATCCACATAACCACTGACATAACAAGTACATCCACCATAAAATAATCCCACATCCAAGGTACCCTTCAAGTACCTCAATACCCATTTCACTGCCTCCCAATGCTGCTTCCCAAGATTTGCCATATACCTGCTTACTACACTGACTGTCTGTGAAATGTCTGGGCGTGTGCACACCATAACATACATCAAACTGCCCACTGCACTAGCATAGGAGTGTAAAAAAAAACCGTTGACCCATCATCCGGTAGGATACTCGGTCTTCACCTGCCACCCAAACTCGCACCGACCCGAAAACAGACCCACCCCACTCCACCACCGTTTTTACGCGGTCGGGCTATGGGTGTCGGCTCTATGTTCAAACCCGACCCGTCAAGCCGCCCAACCCTTACCGAGTCAAAAGCCGTTGACCCAACCCCATTGACCCACATAATTTCAAGACTCTAACTCTAATATTTTTGTATTTTGTTTATATTTTCTTTTAACTTTTGTATGAATTTGGGAGATATGAACACAAACTTATGAGTTTAACATCAATTTCAAATATTTAAGTTTTAACATTGGGCAAATATCAGAAGTTCAAATTCAACTTTCGAATTTTTGAGAAGATGAATCATTCATCCTTTTATTAATTTCGAATTCTTTTAGTTTATATTTTATTTTTTTGTACCATAGATCCTCGCTCCCATCTTCATTTTATCATGCTATGAAAAATAATCAATTTACAAATGGTAAATCACGAGAAAAAAGTTTCAAATTTACAGATATGATTTTGGGTTCAAGTTCAAGTTCAAGTTTTTTTTATTTTTGTTTATTTTTTATTGATTGATTATATTTTTTTTCTCTATGTTGTGAATTGGAAATATATTAGTTGCATAATTAGAAAGTTTTTTTTGGGTGAAATTGGGTTAAAATGATAATTTCCACCCGACCCGAATGACCCGCCCAAAACCTACCTCGTAAGCTGACCCAACAGGTCGGGTGATGGTACTAAGACATGACACTTCAACCTGCCCCGCCCCGTCGGGGACCACTAGATTTGTATCCCTTAGACCCGCCCCGTATTACACCCCTACACTAGCATAAAGAACATGAGCCATATGCTTTTGTTCCTCCACCGAACTAGGAGAGAACTTAACTGAAAGCTTAAAATGCCTAGCTAAATGAGTAAAAACTGACTTTGCATTCTCCATACCAAATCGAGAAATTACTTTATGAAGGTATTTCTTCTGAGATACAACTATCCGTCGCTTCTTCCTATCTCTGTCAATCTCCATGCCTAATATCTTCTTGGCTCTACCCAAGTCCTTCATCTCAAACTCAGAGCTAAGTTGAGATTTCAACTTGTCTATCTCCACCATGCTTTTGGAAGCAATAAGTATGTCATCCACATAAAGCAAGAGATAGATGAAGTCATTACCACGAAGCCTACGAAAGTAAACACAATAGTCATACTTACTTCGGGTATACTCATGTTGTATCATGAACGTGTCAAAGCGCTTGTACCATTGTCTTGGCGATTGCTTTAAACCATACAATGACCGATTCAACTTGCACACATGATCTTCTTTCTTAGCAATAACAAAACCTTCAAGTTGTCTCATATAGATCTCTTCCTCCAAGTCTCCATGCAAGAAAGCAGTTTTCATATCAAATTGCTCTAACTCCAAGTTGAAGTGAGCAACTAAACTCAATAACACACGAATGGAAATATGTTTGACCATCGGGGAAAATACCTCATTATAGTCGACTCTTTCCTTCTGTGAGAAACCATTTGCTACCACTCTTGCCTTTTACCCAGTACTACCAGACTCAGGAAAGACCTCTTTCTTTCTGAGCACCCATTTACTGCCGATAGTCCTTTTGTCTTTTGGCAATAAAACAAGGTCCTATGTGTGATTTTTATCAAGAGATTCCATCTCTTCCTACATAGCAACCAACCAATCTCTATAATGAGCATCTCTAACAACTTCCTTGAAGTTATCTAGCTCATCATCTTCAATATTCAGTGCATATGCCACTAAATCCACCTGACCATAGTGTTTCACCAGCTTCTCGTGCCCATACTTGTGTACTTCCTTAACTTGTCTCTTTGGCCTAAGGTCAGCCACTACAAGTTGCGGATGCTCATGCTCTTCTTCCTGTTACTGTATGATTCCATGATCTGGTACCTCATCATGAACCAACCAGTCATCTGCTGCATCAGACAACTTAAGCTCAGTAGCTTGAACTTCTATAGACTCACCATTCTGCCCAGCTTTTTCCGGCTTACTAAAAGATAACACGAAAATCTTATCAAAGGTAACATCTCTGCTGACTAGGAACTTGTGGTTTTCTAGACACCACAATCTATATCCCTTTACCCCATTTGCGAAGCCCAAGAATAATGCATTCTTAGCTCAAGGATCTAGCTTGTTTTCCCCCACATGGTAGTAAACAGTCGATCCAAACACTCGCAAAATACTATAATTAGTTGGATTACCTGACTACACCTCATAAGGCGTCTTGCAATCTAAAGCTAAAACTGGTGACCTATTATACAGGTAACACGCCATGGACACTGCATCTGCCCAATACTCTTTGCCTAGACTAGCATTAGACAACAAACATCTTGCTCTTTCAAGCAAGGTTCTATTCATCCTCTTTGCCATCCCATTCTGCTGAGGCATGCTCCTGACTGTCCAGTGTCTGGCAATACCCTGTTGCGCACAAAACTCTTGGAAAGGCCCATAAGTATACTCAATACCATTGTCAGACCTTAGAGTCGTCACCTTCCTATCTGTGCGATTCTCAACCCTTGCCTTCCACTTCTTAAATATCTCAAACACTTCATCTTTCATTTTCATCATATACACCCACACATAGTGAGTATGATCATCAATGAATGAGACATAATAACGGTTACCTCCTTTTGAAACCACTCTAGCTTGAGGGTCCCCAAACATCTGTATGCACATAATCAAGGATGCCTGTTGTCGTGTGCTTGCTTGAACTGAACTTGACTCTGCACTGCTTCCCATAGACACAATGCTCACAGAACCCCATACTTGGCTTCTTCAAGTCTTTCAAGAACCCTCGCTTACACAACTCAGACAAACATTTTTTACTCATATGCCCTAAACGCATATGCCACATCTTAGTGCACTTAGAATCATCACTTCATGCACCCACTGCTACATTACCAGTCACCGTATTACCCATCAAAGTATACAAGGTTCTATGTCTTTGACCCTTCATTACAACTAAAGAGCCACTAACAATCTTTAGGACTCCACCTTCTCCTACAAACTTGTGGCCTTTGGAATCCAAGGTACCAAGAGAAATAAGGTTTTTCTTTAGCTCAGGAACATGCCTCACATCAGTTAAAGTCCTCACTACGCCATCATGCATCTTGACCCGTATAGTTCCAATTCCTAACCGTCTTACACGCATGGTCATTACCCATCAAAACGAAACCACCATCAATGCTCTCATAAGAAGTAAACCACTTTCTATTCAGGCGCATATGCTAAGAACACCCGGAATCAAGAATCCACCTTTCGGCCATATAGTCTTGTATAGACACAGAGACTCACATCGTCCCCTTTAGAGCCCGAAGCAAAACTTGCCTCAACTTTAGCTTTACCTTTCTTCTTACCATCTTTCTTATCACTTTTCTTCGGGTGAGGACATTTACTTGCGTAATGTCCCTTTTCATCGCAATTGTAGCACTTCACATGTTTCATCGGCTTCTTTGACTTGGATCTAGATCTCTCATTTCTTGTAGAGGCATTTTCATACGACCTTCCTCTTGCCACTAGCCCTTGTCCTGCATCAATGTTATTCTCAACTCGTGTCTTCTTCACCAACTCATAAGAAAGAAACACACTTTGCGTAATGTCCCTTTTCATTAATGATGCAGTTTGATGTCGGAACCTTGCTTAGTTGCGGCTTGGTGAGCATAAAAAGCAGATATTAACAAAAAGTACTTTGAACTATTAACAAATGAATTTTTGAAAAAATGTTGCAAACGATATAGAAGCATATAACATAGCTATCTATCATTTCTGTTGTGAATAACTAACTGCGGAATCAATGCTATTCACTCAAAATAGATCAACCCTATACAAGGTTTGATCCTTCTTTCTAGACAAGACTTCAACACCTTTCAAGTATTATCCCAACACTTCTTAATATCAATTAACTAGCATATAAAGTAAATAGACTAATGCAAAAGAAAACAAACCACAAGACACACATATAACGTGGTTCGGCAATGTGCCTACGTCTACCGATGAGTTCCAAGCTTTACTAGATGTCCAGAGTAACAGATTACAAGAGCTCTCAATTCACTCACAAAGAATGAACACTCAACTCACTAAGAATTCTCTCTTACAATCTCTATTTTTTTTTTCTGGTTTTGGTTAGGTTAAGTTTTTAGAAAAAAAAAAAACTTATGTTTATACTGTTTCCGAAAAAGATCGAATGCTCTACAAATGCAGTGGAGCGCGGGCGCGCCTTGAGCCAGGCATAGTAGAGCGCGCACGCCTGACAAAATTTTCGTGAGAAAAGTCCAATACTGTTTTTCTTTCTCTCGACCCAAATTTTGGCTAAGTAAGAAAAACGCAAACACCCTTTTTTCCTCCCTTTTTCTCTACAATTTTGTTAACAGTGAAGACATGATTTATTGAAGTATTTCTCTTATTGATATGTAAGTGTTGCTGGTATACCTCTAGTATAGTGAATACTTTGTGAAAGCCTATGGAATGGACATTTTACTTCCAGTTTAGGGGTGTTCGCCTCCTGGAGGAGCGCAGGAGAGTTCTTTTGCAGGATAAATTGATTAATTGGGTGATAGTTCCGGGTTGAAGGTGTAGGCCAGGAGGTTTCCCTAGATGCTGTCGGAGCTATAACTTGTGTAGTATGTAATAGTACCTGTAGTGGGCAAATATCGTGCCTAGAGATATTATAACTGATATTTCAAAACTTGAAGCATTGACATAAGGGTCAATGTTTCGGTATATTTCAAGGTTATGTTTAAAGTTTAAACATTTGCAGGTATTGAGCGGGAAAGAGGAGGAAGAAGGCAAGGGGACACATGTTAGAGATTGGATAGGTCAAAGCTAAATCAGGATACTATATAAAGACTGGAAGAGCAAGAGAAGATTCATTAGTTGAGAATCAGAAAAAACGTCAAAAATAGGAGAGAGAGAGAGAGAGAGAGATTGTAAACTTCTATAGTCAATCAATAAAACTTTGATTCAATTCATCTTTTTCATTCATTCGTCTTCTCATTATGTTCATTAATAAGATTGTGTGATCTTAGAACGTTTAAGAAAGGTGTTCTTAGACATCACATTGGCTCTGTCTGTGGGTCGAGAACAAGAAAATTTGAAGTTTTCTTCTTCTTCGATTTAGAATCCATAGTTTTGTTCTACGTTTGAGAAACATAAGGGTGAAGAAAGGTGAGTAATATAGTGAGCATTGAATCATAATGGCTCCAAGGAAGAAAACAAACAACAAACGAGTGGATAACGATAATCAATCGCAAACAAAAAATACAAGAGCTTCCGTGAGTCGGCGATACCAGGAGGAAAACATGGAAGGTGACACTTCAATTTAAGAAATTTTGAAAAGGTTGAGGGAAGTGGAACAGCAAAATACGATATTGCTAAAAGAGAACCAAGAAATTAAGAAGGGAAGTCCGATTGTGGTTGTAAAGGATATCCAGGGAGACGAGGAAGAGGAATGGAGTTCAAAATCAGGTAGTCATTTTGTGTAAAAAGCATCGGAAAGACATGAAAGAACTACAGAAGCTTCCCCGATACTTGAAAAGTTGATACCACAACCCATCACTAAAGAGATGATACAGGAGATGATGCAAAACTAGCTTCTTGAAAAGACTTCTGTGTCGATAAGGAAACTGGCAGACGATGTCAGTAGAAATCCGATAAATCAGAGAGTCGAGATGATGCCCATTCCACCAAAGTTCAAACTTCCGAAGTTCACCCAATATGATGGGACGTCAGATCCGATGGACCATCTATTCGGATATCGGCATCAGTTTTCGATATACAAAGGTACAACTTATCTGGATTCATTATTATGTAAATCTTTCTCTACAAGCCTGAAGGGGAAAGCGTTAAAGTGGTTCTGTTCTCTACCGGAAGGGTCGATATCATGTTATCGGGAGATTAAAAAGAAGTTTTTGTCAAATTATGGTCATCAGCGAATAAAACCGAAGCAGGTGTCAGTCTTGTTCCAGCTTAAGCAAGAAAAGAAGGAATCTTTAAAAACTTTCTTATCTCGGTTCAAGGTGGAGGCACAGTTAGTAGAGCATTTAGATCAATCGGAAATGACAGCAGTAATGGCGTTTCATACAGGACTTATTCCAGGTTCTGACATGCACAAGTATATGCTTCGGAAGGAGATCAAAACTCTGAGAGAGTTGTATGATAAAACTGAAAAAGATGTGCAAGTTAAGGAGGGAATTATGGCAACATCGAATCAGTCAGTATTACAGGTAGTGGAATCAAGTAAGTCTACTAAAGAGGATAACTACAACAAGTCTGATAAAAGGAAGACGGTAGATTCTTATGCAAAGGTGGAAAACCAACCATCACAGAAAAAGAGGTTTGAAAGGTCACTGAAAGAGGAGCTAGACCCTAGCAATTATATCGCCATTAATACAATAGTGGAGGATATCTTAAGGAGGGTGGGAAAAGAACCTTATTTCCAGCATCCGATTCACAAGCTTAAAGAAATAGCAGATAAACCTTTCTGTAATTTCCATAAGGTAAAAAATCATGAAACCAATAAATGTTTACAGTTGCTTAGAGAGGTAGACAAATTAATGCGAGATGGGAAGCTTCGTGAGTTCAGAGCAGATGCTCGGCCAGAAGTAACAACTATGGTAAATGATAAGCCTTTAGGAGTGATCAATATGATATACAAATGAGTTATCCCACAGAAGAAGATTATAAGGGACAAAATCCGAAAGATATCGACAGTAAATGAAGTGCTAGAAGTAAACATAGAGCCGATACCAGTGAACCTATCATTAGTGGCAGCAAGCCACTACACCAAAACAGGCTATTTGCAACGGCAAAAAAGCGTTGCAAATATGGCGTGGGCAAAGTGTTGGAAATTTTTGCAATGCTTAATAAGCGTTGCAAACAGAAATTTCCAACAGTTATTAACCATTGCAAACTGAAATTTCCAACGCTTATTAAATGTTGCAAACATAAATTTCTAACGCTTATTAAGCGTTGCAAGAAAAACTTTCCAATGGTTTTTAAGTGTTGCAAATATTATTTGTAACGCTTGTTTATGCCTATTTCGTACAAAATTTTAGCAACGTTTTACAATTTTTAACGGTTATGAACCGTTGCAAATAAAAAAAAAAAACTCATATTTTGTAGCAACCAACTAAACCTGCCCCATTTTATTATGACACACTTAACCTGCAAAAATAACACTACTTGTTCTATATTGAAACAAACATCTCTATTCCATGAGAAAATCCCCATTGCTTTTTCATACCATTTGACAAGTAAATAATATCAAACACAAGCAAAAGACTAAAAAAAATAGAATATTCGTTAAACCATGTATGCAATATAATTTCAAAATATTTTCTAAGAGTTACAAATTCATATTTACAAATAAAGGTAACATATTCAATATGATTTCCCAAGCAATCTTGAATCATTGCAATACCAAGTATTGGTAATGGCTTCACTCACTATAAATCCTAGTGCGGCTCCACAAAGTCCATCTAATTCCTAAAAATTCACAAAACAAATAATGAACTTAGAAATACAATAGTACTAATTAAACTCATGCAATTAATTAAATATTTGAAAATCCATCTAAAGGAAGTAAGTAGTTGAACAAATGAGAAAATGGAGGGTGCAACCTTTATATGTTCTAGTTAAGTAACATAAGACAACAGAATTCGAGAAAATCTGTTTTAAGGCCAATGAATTGCTTTCATATATTTGAATTCTTCCTCATCGTGTATACATAACCACATAAAAACGTTTACGGAAAAACAAAACAAAAACCAGACTATTTTGTTCCCTATAACAAAATCAAGGTTAAACAGCCTATTAGCATATGCTGTCAGACAAAGCAAGTGATAGGTGGAAAGCATGCAAGAACAAGGCACAATGCTCATGGGGCAAAGAGTGTTATTTTAGCAGTGCGAACAACTGTTGCCTTCATTCTTTTTAAATTTCATAACTCGTGATGTTCAAATGTAGACGAAATCTGATATTTCTGAGATGGACATGCGCGAGATCTTATTGATTGAAACAAACTTTTTTACAAATATAAAGTTACAATTTTATTTTCCCTAAACCTTTAAAAAAAAAAACCTGATAAAGGTGGCATTCCATCCCAAGACCTTGGGACCAGACTCTCAAGGCTTCACCAAAAGACTAGTGTACACCAGAGTGACACCTATCTAAGTATCCACTATTCTATATAAAACATGAAGCCCTGTTGACCCCACTCTCCTATTTGGCACCCTTTTGAATGAACGTACCACGTAGCCAACTTAGCAGCTCATATATACATATATGACCATTGTTTTTATCAAAAAGATGCAATACATTTTAATATCCAAAGCATATAGAAAAGGATGGGTCTAAAGATGTGAGGAGTAAAAAGCACCTGAACCCCTTGCTTAGCTTTTGCTTCCATTAAAGCATCGAGCCGAGATGACCCATGTGCATCAAAAGGACGTCGTAGATACAGTTCAAGACAACCACCAATCAGTAATGAATATCTGCAATAAACGTTCAAACATTTGAAACTTTTCTGATTAAACAAAAAGATAAATATTGGAATGGTTTTTAATTCAAACACTCAGTGCTAAAGGAAACAAACCTCTGACTTCGCTTCCTCAATTGCTGAAGCAATTGCTCCAAATGCTGCTTGACCATCCACAAACCATTGGGCCTCACTACCGTCCTCAGTCAAACCCCTCGGTGGAGCAAAAGAACCAAAATGATGGGGGTGACACCATCCTTCAGGTGGCCTTAATCCAGCATCATTAATTGTAGCGACCCAATCTCTAACCTTATAACTAGTTCTTCCCCTTAACTTTACATTCCGATTATCATAGGAAACCTTTAAAATTGTGAATGGAAGTCAGATTGTGAGGAAAGCACAGGTACCTACTAAATGAGTCATGTGCATCATTTAACATAGTGAAGAGTATAGATAACCTTTTCAGACTTATACAGAGCTAAACACAACTAGACCCATCAACAGAGATATTGCAACTGAATTGGCATACCATTCGGTAACCAATCATTTTCTTCCCTTCCTAAAAGAAGAGGAACAATCACCATACTAGAGAAATCAATTGCGAGATTACCACACTAAATTCAACTGAAAATTTCATAACGCTGAGTCGAAAAACCAAGGAAGCGAAGTGAACAAATACAACCACCAACAAAAATCAGGACATAAACTAATGCAAAGACTGTACCAAACTCAAAGAAATGAAGAATCAATGGTGTGGCAACCTAAATAGCGGATACGTCTAGAAGAGACCACCAAAGATGAAAACAACTCAAACATCCTAAGTAGGGCAGGGAATCGGGTCGGGTTTGACCCGAACCCGACCCGACCCGAACCAGAATAGTTCGGGTTCGGGTCGATTTTTGTATCCGTTTATTTATTCGGTTCGGGTTCGGGTTCGGGTCTGTCGGATTCGAATTCGAATTCGGATATATTTTTTGGGCTTTTTTTGAATTTTTAGTGTTATCCGATCGGGTTAGTCGGATATAATCGGGTTCGGGTCGGGTTCGGATATTAAATTTCGAATATAATCGGGTTCGGATTCGGGTTCGGATATTATAAAGCTATTCGGATTCGGATTCGGATATAGCCATATCCGACCCGAACCCGACCCGATCCCTGCCCTAATCCTAAGCAATGTGATGGAAATTGAAGATAATGAATTCGGACTAGGCCATCTTCTATCTAGACTGCCTTGAGAGGCAGTTTCAACAGTTCATAGATTGTCATTACGAATATTATCTTAGATGGTGCCAGCAGTATAAGATGATTATTAGACAATACCTGAAACAAAGTGAAATGGATGAGATACAGAACCAACTCGGGCCAACCAAACCAGAAGTGGGCATCACTGACTTGTACAAGGGGAATTCCTTGAACAACTGCATGTCTTTCTTGGATTTCAAGAGCCATCGTGTTATAATAGCTTGTAGCTTTGTTCCCACTCCAAAGATTGCCTCGCAAGCGGTTCGGGGGGTGAGATTGAACTTCAAAGACTAGTTAGAAAAACTACTACCATAATACATAAAATTGCTTACAAGTAGAGGAAACACGGCTATCCACAAAGAACGCTGCCATCCCGAAATAACAATATGATCCAATGAAAAGACGGCATCTTAAATTGAATTTGAATTGAGAATATAAATAACTAGAAAAATGTTTGATTAAAGACATGTGAGCTCACCAAAGAACATTCGAAGCAAAAAAATACCACAATCGAAGCCCATAGCAAAGGATCTGTTGACATCATTGAGCAATTACGAAATTAAAATGCATAATTAGAAATCCATTATCAGAAACCAACACAACTAGAAAATTTTCTGATATAACCACAACCAGTAATGTCATACCTAATTCCAACAACTATCTTGAAATCGTCTTCTAATGACCTTTTGATATATTTTTGAAAGTTGAACTTACTTCTAGGGGATAAATGAACCAATAAGAATAAAAAGTTAGCACAATACAAAACAAAAATGAAGGAACCTGACGATTTGTTGTAGACAAACTCACCACTAATGAATCCATGACGCATAGCCAGGTAGTCGGACTTGCGTATAGATCTGAAAAACTGCCAAAAGAAGGCACCCTGGAAGAGAAGGGTCTTTTAATAATGACACACCAGTATGAAGATATAATGGCATTTTGATTGTATAAATAAGCCAATCAATACACTATAACCTAGGGAAGTAAAACTTTTGTGCATTGGGTTGCTGTGGAGACTTCACGGAGCTAGTAGAAACAAGGACTCTGATTATGATCGATAAACCTAGTTAGTACGTTCTGATATGACACTCCTTACTCATAGGAAAAAGTCAGTCAGTTTCATAGCTAAAACTAGTAGTAGTCTAAAACTTGGTCAGACATCGCCATACAGAAAATACTTTAACTGAACATTTATTTCATGTAAAAATGGGCCTGATCTTATAAAGATTTTGAAAAAAAAAATCATGTTAGAACTTGTAAATTCAAGTGCTGGCCTGTTGCAACAAAATAGTTCGAGAATAGACAATATGTGACCAACATGATGAGGAAGGAATTACATAAGGGTACCCTTACATAATTACAGAAGACATAACAAGATGCTTAATAAAGAACTTATAGTAGAAGGGTTTAGGAAAACCGAATACCACTCCCTGTTTATTTAGATATTAAAAGAGAATACACCTAAAAATGACCAATGCAATGAATCCACGAAAGTATATTAATTTATGTCTAAAACCTATACATTATATATGGGATTAAGTATAATCATTGAAACATGCACGTAACAAGGCGCTTGCCTATTTTGAAACCTGATTTATCTGTGTGCATGCTTGCCTATTTTGGACATCAAAGAAATGATTTTACTGCTCAATTCTAAAAAACAAAGATGCTGAGTATGGTATATACTCGAGAAGCTAAATTAGCTACAAATGTAAATAATTATATAGTCCTACGGTTCTACCTGCCTATAACATTTCTAAATTCTGATAATAATACTGAAACATGGGACAACCCCTTGACCAATCAAAAAGAGTTGCTTTGACAATGAAAATGAAGTCTTTTATAGAATGCTCGGACAAACTGAACATTCTACCAGTCCTCTCGTTCCAAATGACACACAATGCCCAAAGAGTCACTATCTAATGTAAGAACAATAATATCGATGTCGGGGCATAGGCAAGAGAAAGCAGTGATGACTTCAAGTGGCTCTAGCCAAAGAAGGGGAGAAGGAAAAGAATTTGTCCCAGAATCACCATTGAAATTAGGCACCCAGGGAATAGGTGGTGTTCTTCACAGTTATGCATTACTTGCCTCTAAGGAATTCTTCCTTCCTCCCAACTGATGTCTAATTATTCCCTACAACTCAAACTTATTTCAAATACCCTTCCAAACACCACAACTGTAAGGCACCAATAAACAAGGACATGGCACATTATCACTGGCCCACCCATAATGCATCTCTCTGAACTTAGAAATCACAAATTTCCTGATGAGACTTTTCAGAACCACTGATCCACCCCCAACAGGGCCTAGTAAAAAGGAAAAATCATGAATACCCACTTCCAAACCCAAAGTTTGAAACATTTGCTATAGATTAGACAGATAGCTAAAATTCATGCCAAGGTTCGGAGCCATAAATGAGGTGTGAATATCAACAACCAGTTTTATGTCCTTATAGCTGTAGTAACATAGCTATGGAATATAATAGCATGTTAGTCTCATAGGTTACACAACTTTACATTAGACTCTTACGATCTTATCGAATATAAACCTCATTACACCTAATAATAAATAAATAAACATTTATGAAGGAAAGAAAAACTAAAAAGGGGAACAGGTAAAGAAAGATCAAAACTTTGACCAAGAAGAAGAACAAATAAAATCAAAAAATTGAAGATAACTAAATAATAATGATTTGTTAACTTCATACCATGGTCATTGCCAAGCATTGGAATGTCTCATTGCATCCTATGATATCATTGCGTACATAATTGATGACCAGTCTTAGAAAGTCGTGGTTCTCATTTAGCAAACATGATGTTGCTATGTACCCGACCTGCACACTAGCACACAAAAGTAAGAAAAATACAGATGATATGGATAAATCATCATAATGAAGAAGACAATCCTCAAGTTCACCTGCTTCTCTAGAAACTTTGGTGCAGAGATCAAAGAAACCGCTTCCATATGCCCAAAATCAACATCATACCCCAGCATATATAAAGCATTTTCCAAACATATTTCTTCTTCTCATATGGTGATAGACCTTGACAATATTAACAATCAGAAACAGCTAATTCATACCAAAGTCAAGACTATGCTTTTTGAACCTTAGCTTGTTTTAATTACAATGCCATAACAATTACAAACGGCTACAGCTTCAAAAGTAGAGCTATACAACTAAAAAAACAAAAGCTGAAATTGAACATTTTCGTTTTTGAAATGAGTACGAATGTTGTCGAGCTCTTTATCAACTCTAAGTCTTTCTTGTTCTTTGTTTTGACAATTTCTTACATCACTTATAAATACGGAGAGATCTCTCATTCCAGACAAGGCCATCTCCTCCGACCACTTACTTTTCAAGATCCAATTTTTATTTCTCAGATCCGTTAAAATAAGCACAAATAACAAAATCTAGCTTCAACGATTTGGAATTCATAGGTTTTGAGTTAAATATACCTTGAAATCATCACCTCATGCTTCTTCAATTCTCTTTTTGAGCTTTTCTCCCTGAAATCGTCCCTTTCAAATGAGTGACAAAAAAAATCAAAACCACAAACCAATTCAAAATAAAACAAAAAATTAATCAAAATCAATTTAAGAAATTATTACTTTGAATAATTTGGATCTGAAAACTCTTCTTCTGAGTTGGTGGAGTGTGTGTGTGGGCAGAGAGAGAGGGAGGAGACTGGAGAGTGTAGCGGCGGTGAGAGAGAGAGAGAGGAGAGAAAGTAAAGTATGTTTTATATTTCGAGCTTTTAATTTGCAACACTTCTCAAACGATTTTTAAACATTAGCAATTAATTCCTGAAATTAACTGAAATAAAGTAACACTTTATAACCAAAGCAAAAAAAGTCCGTGTTGCAAATATCTTATTATGGTGTAGTGAGCATACTTGGAGCTATTATGTTTGTTCTCGATGATTTGTCAAAGGTGATGTTACCTCATGATAATGCATTGTTAATTACATTAAGAATATTTGGCTATGATGTATAGAAAATATTGGTGGATTGCAGAAGTTCGGTCAATATTCTATTTTGGAAAACATATACAGGTATCGGATTTGATGAGTCGCATCTGAAGGAACCGCAGTTTAATTTGTATGGTTTCAATGGAACTTCAACTAGACCAGCTGGAGAAATAAAATTGCCAGTAAGGGCAGGTCTACAAACAATAATGACTAAGTTTATAGTCATCAAGCATCACTCGGATCATAATGCTATAATGGGAAGAAAATAGATACATGCTATGAGAGCGGTTCCCAGTACTTTTTATTAGGTTATCAAATTTCCGACTGTTTTTGGACCACATGAGATATGAGGTGATCAGTCCGAATATGAGAAATGCAATTTTGTTACTGTGAAGGGTATGATGAAAGAAAAGAAAATAGATACTGGGGGCGTCTCAGAAGACACCAAATAGCAATTAGCAGAAGATTTATCTCTAAAATCCGGTACCATGAAGCATCAACAGGATTTTAGATTTACGTCAGAGCTGAAGACAGAGATGGAAGTAGTTCCAAGCAAAACAATGGAAGAGGTACAGAAAGTTAATATCGGTCAGAATGATGAAAGTTGTTTCACTTTTATCAGAACAGAGCTGAGTGTGGGGGTCATACAAGATTTGGTAGATTTCTTAAGAACAAATAAAGATATATTCGCTTGGTCGATGGTAGATCTTCTAGGTATTGACCCTCTTATATGTTCTCATAAGTTAAATATGCGAGAAGGAGCAGTTCCTGTGCATTAGAAGCATAGGAAGGTTCGGCCCAGATGCGGTGCAAAATGAAATAAAAAAGATGTTGGAATGTGGAATCATCAAGGAAATTGATAACTCATAATGGGTGGCAAATATTGTTGTTGTCCCAAAAAAGAATGGTAAGGTTAGGATCTGTGTGGACTTTACCGATGTTAACAAAGAGTGCCCGAAAGACTATTATCCGATGCCCAGGATTGATAAATTGGTCTATCGAACAGCGAGTTTTGAGCTGCTGAGTTTTTGCGATGGGCATTCAGGATATTTTCAAGTTGTCATGGCAGTTTTAGATCAGTTAAAAACAGCGTTCGTTGTGGAAGGAAGTCTTTACTATTTTGTTCGAATGCTGTTTGGTCTAAAAAATGCTGGAGCAACGTATCAGTGATTGGTTAAGAAAATGTTTAGGCATTTGATTAAACAGATTGTGGAAGTCTATATCGATGATATGGTAATCAAATGGAAAAAAGCAGAAGATCATGTTAAAGACCTCGATACAGTGTTTCGGATATTCAGACAGTTTAATATGAAACTCAACCCAGAGAAGTACACTTTTAGGGTCAGTTCAGGAAAATTTCTGGGGTATATAGTCACAAAAAGAGGTATAGATGTGAATCCAGACCAAATTCGAGCTATTCAGCAGATGCCTTCTCCGAGTACTAGGAAACATAACAAAAGCTGATAGGAAGAATTGCAGCTTTAAATAGATTCATATCAAGAACTTCTTACTTATGCAAACCGTTATTCAAGTTGCTGAAGAAGAATGCAAAGTTCATATGGGAGGAAGAATGTGAAGAGGCTTTTTCAGATTTAAAGAAGTATCTCCAAGAAGTACCAACTTTGATAAAGCCAGAGAAAGGTGATACTTTATTTTTATATTTAGCAGTATCGGATTTTGCTATTAGCTCGGTATTAGTAAAAGTAGAAAATGGGTCTGAGCGACCTATTTATTTTCAATCCAAAACCATGCTGGAAGCTGAAACTCGATATTCGATGTTGGAGAAATATGCATTAGCTTTTCTTTATTCCACTCAAAGATTGAAACCTTATTTTCAAGCCCACTCAATCATTGTCATGACAAATCTTCCGTTAAAACATACTTTAGCCAAAACAGCCAAGTTAGGGAGAATGCCGAAGTGGTCAGTTCTTATAAATGAATTTGGAGTTGAGTATTGGAATATGGTTTCAGAGAAGAGCTAAGTGTTAGCGGATTTTCTAGCAGACTTTCCAGCTGAAGATGAAAATTGGGATATTGAAGAACTTATTAGTTTACAGTTTAAAGAACCTGATGAGGTGATGGATGAGGATGATCCATTGGCTAGTACAAATGGGTGGAGACTTTTTGTCGATGGGTCATCAGGTTAAAAGGGATGTGGTATCGGAGCAGTTCTAATAACACCAGACAATCAAAGATTGGAATCAGTAGTTACCTTAGGATTCCATGCTTCCAACAATAAAGCAGAATATGAGGCATTGATTACAAGATTGTAAATGGCTACATCATTAAATGTCAAGGAATTATTTGTATTAAGTGATTCTCAGCTAGTGGTAAGCGAAATCAATGGAAGATATTCAGCTAAATGCGATAATATGATTGATTATTTGAATTTTGTTAGAAAGAAGCTTCAGAATTTAAGCAGAATCAAATTTCAGCACCTCGATCGAGGAGAAAACCGACATGCAGATGTTTTGGCATATGTCGCTGCTATGCTGGAAAATACAGAAGGACGTATGTTGCAAGTGGGTGTCCAACAGAATCCAAGTATCGATACAAAGCATTCAGAGATTATAGAGGTAGATACGCTGGGGGCATCATGGTTAAGCAGTTATATTTTATTTTTGTCCAAAGGTGAGTTACCCAAGGATAAAAATGAAGCCAGAAGAGTAAAATCTGGAGCTGAAAGATATCTGCTAATTGAGGATAACTTGTATCGGAAGAATCCTAGTGGACCGCATTTGAAATGTATATCGGCGATCGATGCTAATCAAATCATTGTAGAGATACATGAAGGGGAGTGCAAAAATCATTTAGCAGGGAGATCCTTGGCTAACAAGATAACAAGGCAGAGATATTTCTTGCCACAAATGCGAAGGGATTGCCTTTGATATGCAAAGAAGTGCATTCAGTGTCAGAAACATGGTCATGCAATTCATGTTCCAGCAGAGGAGTTCCATTGTGTGTCAAACCCATAGTCGTTTGCTTTATGGGGGATGGACATTGTTGAACCTCTAATACCTAGAAGAGGCAAGAAAAGGTTCATGCTTGCTATGATTGATTACTTTACTAAATGGGTAGAGGCTATAGCTTTGCAACATATCAAAGAACATGATATTATCGGTTTTTTGTTTGAAAGGGTGGTATGTCGATATGGTTTATCATATGCCATCATATCGGATAATGGTCCTCAATTCATTGGAAGCAAGGTGAGAGATTTCCTAGAATCATATAAGATCAAACACTTCATATCGGCACCTTATTACGCTCAAGGGAATAGGCAAGCTGAAGTAACAAATAAGACTATTATAGATAATATCATAAAGAAGTTAGAGGATAATAAAAGATTATGGGTCGATGAGCTAAATAGTGTGCTATGGGCATACAGAAGAACTCCAAGAGTAGCTATAGGAGAGTCGCCATTACTCTGGCCTATGGGATGGAAGCAGTAACTCCAGCTGGGATGGTAGTATCTACATCCAGAACATTACTTGTGGAAAAAAGATTGAATGAAAAAGCGATGCATGAAGAGATTTTAAACTTAGAAGAAAAACTGGAGCAAGCAAGAATTCAGCTTGATCGTTATCACAGACAACTAAGGAAAGCATTCAATAAGAAGGTTAGAGGAAGAAATTTTCAAGAAGGAGACTTAAGTGACAAAAGAGAAGGGAGTTGGGAAGTTATCAGTAAACTGGGAAGGGTCTTATATTATACATAAAGTTGGATTAAATAGAGCATATTATTTGAAGAATGCTGATGGCGAGTTACTACCAAAACCTCAGAATGTCAATAATCTGAAGGCATTTTGTCAATAAATATTTTTTTTTCAATTTCATCAAAGTAATAAGCTATGTATCAAGAGTATTCATTTTAATAAAAATCTTTGATTCATAATGCAATGATGTTATAATATTATGTAATAAAGTACTGGTATTGACAGAAATGTTGGCATCAGGTATATTGTCAAAAGTCCTGGTATCAGAAATAATGGCAGATATCAGGCACATAAAGTCCTGGTATCGACAGAAATGTTGGTATTAGGCATATCGTCAAAAGTCATGGTATCAGAAACAATGGCAGATACCAGGCACATAAAGTCTTGGTATCGACATAAATGTTGATATCGTCAAAAGTCCTGGTATCAGAAACAATGGCAGATACCAGGCACATAAAGTCCTGGTATCGACAGAAATGTTGGTATTAGGCATATCGTCAAAAGTTCTGGTATTAGAAACAATGGCAGATACCAGACACATAAAGTCCTGGTATCAAGCATATTGCCAAAAGTCCTAGTATCGATAGACGTATTGATAGCAGGCACATCGTCAAAAGCTCTGTCACCAACAGACGTGTTGTGTTCATGCACATAAGTCCTGATATCAGTAGAAATGTTGGTATTAGGCATATTGTCAAAAGTCCTAGTATCAAAAACAATGGCCGATACCAGGCATATAAAGTCCTAATATCATCAGCAATGGTGTTATTAGGCATATTGTCAAAAGTCTTGGTATCAAAAACAATGGCCGATACAGGCATATAAAGTCCTAATATTATCAGCAATGGTGTTATTAGGCATATTGTCAAAAGTCTTGGTATCAAAAACAATGGCCGATACCAGACACATAAAGACCTAATATCAATAGAAATGTTGGTATTAGGCATATTGTCAAAAGTCCTGATATCAGAAACAATGGCCGATACTAGGCATATAAAGTCCTAGTATCATCAACAATAGTGCTATTAGGCATATCGTCAAGAATCTATGCATAAAAGGCGATGATCGATACCAGGCATATCGGCAGCAAGAATGCGACATCATATACCATATTAATGATAAAGGTGCGTTGTTTAAATTTTTATTTTTTGGCGACAGTTGCATGTATAATTGTAGTTGTTCATATTTAAAAAGGGGCGTGTCCCAAGAATAAATTAGAGTGCAATAAGAATGTCAAAATATAAGTGATAGTAGTGGATTCTTAACAGTTGTTGTCAAAACACAGATACATAACATAGACAGCTGATAAACAGAAATGTAAAGTCAGTCTTCATCTTCATCATTATCCTCATCATCATTTTCATCTTCATTCTCATCATTACTGTCGTCTCCATCAGTGGAAGATCCGTCATTGTTATAGTCATAACAATAAGGATCTCGGAGCCACTCATCATCATCTTCTTCTTCTTCATCATCATCAGAGTATTCTGTGGTTGGGCAATCTGACCAATCGGGCCACTCTGGAAGAACCATAAAAATAGCAAGAATGGTAAGATAGATGGAGAAAGGATGCATTTGTGTTTTATGTTTTTACGTTGGTCGTGTTTCAGTAGAATAGTTTGTAAGAAGTAAGTTGAAGCATAAAGTAAAAAATGGGTTTTTATACAAGTAAAAAGGTGATAAAAACGAGGAAAATAAATGGTATTTAGCATGAAAACAAGAAAAATTAAGGGAGATTAGTAGGAAAACGAGGAATTGGTAACTAAAGTCAGTGGAAAAAGTAATTTTGTGGTTATTTGTGCAAGGGACATTTTGGGAAGTAGTAAGTCATTTAATGATTATTTAATAAAATTAAATAGAGTATTATTTTAATGCATGTTGGTGTTTGAAGTAATTTGTTGATTTATGGTTATTAAAAGTAATACAGGGGTTTAACCGATACTCTTTTTTTTGTTGAGGGTATCGAAAATTTTATTTTCTGATGATACAAGTCTAAGTATCGCCGATACTTTCTTTTTTGTTGAGGGTATCGAAAATTTCATTTTCTAGTGATACAAGTCTAAGTATCGCCAATACTCTCTTTTTTGTTGAGGGTATCAAAAATTATGTTTTCTAGTGATACAAGTCTAAGTATCGCCGATACTTTTTTTTTTGTTGAGGGTATCGAAAATTTCATTTTCTAGTGATACAAGTCTAAGTATCGCGCTTTTTTGTTGAGAGTATCAAAAATTTTGTTTTCTGGTGGTACAAGTCTAAGTATCGTCGATACTCTCTTTTTTGTTGAAGGTATCGAAATTTTCATTTTCTAGTAATATAAATCTAAGTATCGCCGATACTCTTTTTTTTGTTGAGAGTATCGAAAATTTTGTTTTCTGGTGGTACAATTCTAAGTATTGCCGATACTCTCTTTTTTGTTGAGGGTATCGAAAATTTCATTTTCTAGTGATACAAGTCTAAATATCACCGATACTCTCTTTTTTGTTAAGAATATCAAAAATTTCGTTTTCTGGTGATACAAGTCTAAGTATCGCCGCTACTCTCTTTTTTGTTGAGGGTATCAAAAAATTTATTTTCTGATGATACAAGTCTAAGTATCGCCAATTCTCTCTTTTTTGTTGAGAGTATCGAAAATTTCGTTTTCTGGTAATACAAGTCTAAGTATCGCCGATACTCTCTTTTTTGTTGAGGGTATCGAAAATTTTATTTTCTGATGATACAAGTCTAAGTATCGCCAATACTCTCTTTTTTGTTGAGAGTATCGAAAATTTCGTTTTCTGGTGATACAAGTCTAAGTATCGCCAATACTCTCTTTTTTGTTGAGGATATCGAAATTTTCATTTTCTAGTGATACAAGTCTAAGTATCGCCGATACTCTTTTTTGTTGTTGAGAGTATCGAAAATTTCGTTTTCTGGTGATACAAGTCTAAGTATCGCCGATACTCTCTTTTTTGTTGAGGGTATCGAAAATTTTATTTTCTGATGATACAAGTCTAAGTATCACCGATACTCTCTTTTGTGTTGAGGGTATCAAAAATTACATTTTCTGGTGATACAAGTCCAAATATCGCCGATACTCTCTTTTTGTTGAGGGTATCGAAAATTTTGTTTTCTGGTAATATAAGTATAGAAAATTATTTTGCTAAGTGTGTTAAAGTATATATGTATAGATGATACTCTGTTTTGGGATGAGGGTATTGAAAATTTTGAATTTTCTGTTTACAATACATAAAAATGGATGGTATATTGCAAAAATGGTACAGATTCAAGTTCCATAGGCATTAAAAGATATTACAAGAAAAAGTAGTACAAAAATGGTTGAGCAGAGAAAATTTTGACAAGGATAAAAGAAAATAGTAGCAATATTACAGAGCATTACACAGATGATATAGAAATCAAATAGGAGGGGTATTAAGCAAATCATCTATGTCACTAAACTCAGTAGTATGCAATATGAGGGGTGGTATCAGCAGCAATGCAAGTGGTGGTTGTAGTTGCAGCAGCAGAAATAGATGGAGTGGTAGTTGGAAGTTCCTTGGTAGGAGCATTATCGACATTAAGCCCATGTTCTAAAAGAATAGCAGGAGGAACATACACTCTGAAGGCTTCTAGCCGATCAGTGAGAATGTTTAAAGATGTAACAACATTGTTAAATTCATTATCGACAGTTTCTAAAGCTTTTTTATACTTTGCTTCTGTGATAACAAAGTCTTCGGTAACTTTCTTCAGATGTTCTGCATGTTCTTTCTTCAGAATGTCGGTATGAGCTGCAATCTTTTGTTGTAAAGTCTGTTCAGTAGTTTCGGCATTCCGTTTCAAGTCGCTTGTCAGCTGATTGTTTTCTCGTTTCAAGCGAGTCATTTCTTGGTTCAGTTTCTCAACTTCCAACTGTTGACTCTCAACTGTTTTTCTCAAGCGACCAATGCTACGGTCTTGATGACAGTGAGAGTCAAATTGGGCTAGAGCAGCTACTTTAGCCTAAAAAAGTAACGAAAATAGATAAGCAGATAGAAATGGGAAATAAAATCAAGGATATATAGTTAAGAAAGAAGAATGGATACCTTTTCCATAACATCACAGAAGTTTGTTAAGCATTGTGAAGGAGATACAGCGCGCATAGCAAGCTTATCTTTTGGAAGAACACAGCTGGAAGACAGGGACACACCTAAATCTTCAAGGGGATTATCATCAAAAAGAGAGGCGGTCAAAGGAATATAGTTTCCATCACATAGATGGAATACAGGCTTGAAAAGTTCACAGGTATCAGAAGGAATGGATTCGAGTGTTTGTCCTTCAACAAGCCCACTCTCCCCCCAATTTTTGCGTTTCTTGGAACTAGATTGAGTATGGGTATCTTGCGAGGAAGTACGAGATGTGTCTTTAGGAGGAGCAGAATGCTTATCTTTGGAAGAAGAAGTCCGAATGTCTGAGGGTGGAGCAGGATGTTTGTCCTGTGGAGCTTTGGCCGATGTAGTATCAGTAGCTTTCTCTTTTCCTTTAGTAGGAAATTGGCGACTAACACTTGGGTTCACTGACAATCGAGGGGCTATATTTGTATACAATAAACGATGCTGGTCAATTATATTTTGTAAAAGTGGATATTCATAAAAATCAGGAACTTCTTTTTTAATATGGGGAAAAAGATTTGGAGTCATGGTAAGATTGTTATCTAAGTAATCAAAGAAACTTTGGGGAAGACTAGGAGGGAGTTCATGCAAATCGAAGGAGGGCATAAGAAAAGAAGGATCGTTTAAAGGATTTGTTGAAGGGGATTGAGTAGGAATTGACGACTGACCCATTTTGTGAAGAGCCCAAATTTGAAGAACATAAAGAGGTGCTCGATAATTTTTGATGTCGGGAAGAGCAACAGTAAGGCGAGGGTTCTCTTATTTGTCAGCCCCAGTTCGGACATCGATTTCTTCATCAGTTACTTCTAAGAGTTTAAGCACTTTGTCTGAGTTCCCGCGAGCTTTTTCAAAATGAGGGAGAAGTACTTAAAATATACAGAAAGGCTAGGGTCAAAGTGGAATTCCGATATATATAAATATCGAAATTATCGAAGTTAAGTCAAAATTAAAGGAGGGTATACCTGAAGAATTGAAGACTTGATGTTTCAGAGGAGGTTTCGCTGGAGGATCGGCTCTTTCCCAGTCACCCAAAACAATGATGGGATACTTGGTCCATTCCTTGTCGCTTTTACAATTTTTACAGATAGTACCCTTGATGGTTGATTTGTTATGTTTTATAGGGTAAAAATATCCAGGAAATTTTTCACCAAATTTATAATGTCTAAGGATATCGGATAATTTTATCTTATCGGCTTCATACTTTTCTGGGGGAAGGTGGCTATTGTAATAATTGTAGATAAACATTAACCTCCAGAAATTCCCCATACCTTGACCAAGGGAAATATTCAGATGGTTTAACATTTCGTGATCGAGATTGGTCAGAAGAAATCTCAATCCAGCGGCGAGTTGCCCAACGGTGACAATGATCGCTCGTTTGGTGCCACTTTGACATTTGGTAAAAGTCCGAGTACCAGCATAGTGTTGCAGATAAAGAGATGGGGGAATTTGATAAGCAGTCTGAACTAACGCTAGATTGGGTCTTTTGATGAAGAAAAGGCTGAGTCCATGTTTCCATTGACTTGTATCTTCAACAGTTTCACGCTCAGATTCTGAGGCGGTGGTTTCAAAAGGATGACAAGAAATCCCTTCTACAACATAAGACAAATCCCAAGAAGTCTGGGGTCGATAGGGCCTCAAAGAAGTAGAGGCAAGATTATGACTATGAAATCTATTGTAAGAAGGAGTTCCTTCACTACTAATACTATCATCAGAGAGGGTATCTTCACTAGCCATTAGGAGGACTATAAACAAAGAGGCGAGGACAAATGTATTTTTAGTATAGTCAATTTAATATATATATCATATTATCAACAATACAGTTATCAAGTTATCGAAAATTGCGATACAAATAGTCTTATATCGAAAATTGCGAAATATGGGATTCAACAATGGATATATTCGATAGGCAAAACAGTACGATGAGGAATATTTAAGTAAATAATCTTAAAATGGTAAAGATATAAACTTTTAAATATTATCAAACATTCTATAGTGTTGTCTACAGTAGTGTAAATACGAACATAGCCAAGCTTACGACATTCAAATTTTAACAATCTTTAAAAACCCTCAAGATGATTATACTGGTGTGAGTTATGGCAAGATATGGTATAGCAAAACTAACAAAATGCAGAAGGTTACAAACATACCTACAAAAGTTGGGTTTCTGTCTAAGAATTTGAAGGCAAGAATGCAGCAAAGAAAATCGCGTTCTGGAGAAGATGTAGCGTATGGGAGAAGCTTGAAGTTATGGGAAAGCTAAACATTTTGTTTTAAATTTTTGTCTGATAATATGGACTGGGTTGATATTTGGGCCCAGATTGATATAACCGCTTCTCGAAAAATTGAAATTTTTGAGTGAAATTTTAAATTTTCGAGAAGGGGCGATATAGTGGGCAAATATCGTGCCTAGAGATATTATAACTGATATTTTAAAACTTGAAGCATTGACATAAGGGTCAATGTTTCGGTATATTTCGGAGTTTTAAAGTTTAAACATTTGCAGGTATTGAGCAGGAAAGAGGAGGAAGAAGACAAGGGGACACGTGTCAGAGATTGGATAGATCAAAGCTAATTCAGGATACTATATAAATACTGGAAGAGCAAGATAAGATTCATTAGTTGAGAATCAGAAACAACTTCAGAAATAGGAGAGAGAGAGAGAGAGAGAAATTGTAAACTTCTATAGTCAATCAATAAAACTTTGATTCAATTCATCTTTTTCATTCATTCGTCATCTCATTCTGTTCATTAATAAGATTGTGTGATCTTAGAACATTTAAAAAAGGTGTTCTTAGACATCACAGTACCTAGTTTGATTATTTGTATATACTCTGTATCGGTAATGCTTTTAGCGTTCCGGATATGATGTTGGTATATGTGTGGTATCCGTAATGCTTTTCATTTGTAAAGCCTGAAAGTATCTTACTACACTAAAGCATTAGAGATAAACGAGGTACCGATGCTTTAACTCAACTGACAATGATAATCATAGGAGAGTTACTTGTTTGTCCTAATGTTGTTTGTCCAAATGGTTTCCCACCGTTTAGTTTATAATATCAGTATAGTATAATCCTTCGTAACTTTAAATTGGTAATGAAAATTTCCTGGAAGTCATCCTTTCCTCAATTCTATCTATCAGTGCCATGTGATCTCCGCAACACTTCAAAATATAAGCTCGTCACTTCCCATGACCCACTGCATATATTGTAACAGCATGCCAATGAGGGAAGAATTCAAATATGAGTATACCCGAACTTACGTGCGACCTAGCCCCCCAGTGCAAACTGTTCATTACACGGAGCCATCCTCCAACCCGCCTCCAGTCAAACGTAGCTCCACTTTTGTCCGTCGTCTTATCATAGTTTCTATTAGCTTCAGTATTACCTTTGGCATAGCATATGGCATCATGTGGCTAATTATCCAACCTCTCCTTCCAGAGTTCTATGTTAACTCTGTGTCGATCCCTTCCTTGAACACTTCCAATTCAGAAACACTCCCCACTTGGGAAATCAGTTTTAATGTTCGAAATCGTAGCAAGAAAATGAAAATCTCTTACGACGCTATGGATACTTCACTATCTTATGTGGATTATGGAGAAGAGCTTCTTTGTGAAACAACTACTTTGCCTTTCTATCAAGGGAAGAAGAATGAGACAGTTTTGTTTGCGGCGTTCAATGATGTAGAAGAGAGTGTTCTTAATTCCCTCAAAGGGTATGTAAAGCATGGGTTTGTTAGTTTGAATGCGAAGCTGCTGGGTTGGGTCAAGTTTAAGCCTAATCCTTGGATGACACAGACACATTTGAAAGTTGTATGTGTGGATGTAAAGGTCAGGTTCAATTCTAGTACTGGAGTGGGGAGTTACATAGGTGGATCACAAAAATGCAAAGTTGATCTCAATTAGTTCTACCGAAGTTAATAAGTTTATAGAATTTGGTGCCATGGCGTGTCAATGCCAGTACATAATCCACATAGCTATAGTATAAACGGAAATGCATTTGGCTTCAATTGTTTGAATAAATAATTTTGTAGTTCTGTCGAAATGCGTAGCTGCATGATTCTCTATTATATTTTAGTACTATTTATTAGTCTATATATTAAATGACCCTAGATCGTATCTATGTAAAGCCTTGTCTTCCCGGCAGCACTTTCATGGTAACAGTGGTTGCTCTGAGCCTTGATGTTCTATATCAGATCACCTATAACACTTAACCTGCTTACCCAGTTACCCTCGAACCCGACTGCAACCAAACCATAAAACAATTCCAAGGCCGTTCCCCCCGACCGCCAAAGACTACTCTTGCCATATGTTCCCGGTGAAGCGGTTCTCAGATAGGAATGAATCCCCGGATGGACACCTTGCCTTGCTCTTCCTGTTTACGGCCGCTTCTCTATGGTACTAGTTGTTGCTTAATTAATTAATAGGCTAACTATATTCGACTTTGGGCCTCTCAATAAACCATTGCAACAGCAGAACATTGCCAGGGAAGCGGGCAAAGGGCACAGTTGCATAAGATAAGAAACCTCTCTTTTCCTAGATGTGAGATAGGTATGCGTGACTCGGTGAGATGTCTGTTGCTCTCCCTGCTGCATTGCCTGTGTCTTTAGTGTCATCTTCCTCTATTCACTACTAGTTATTGTGCACGCTCGATGTAGAGGTGTGGATTTTGTACCTATGACCTGATGTTGAGTTTGATAGGGAATGACTGCACTCTTTCTTGGGATAAGAGTTGCCTACGTATCAAGTTTCTTGGGTAAACTTGAATCAAGTCTTACGTACGTAGTCATCTCTCTCTACTTATAGATGTTTGAGCTGACTTTCCTTATTTGCTCCAAGACATTGTCAAGTGTAGATCCATATTTTGTGCTATCTTGATGATTCGTCATTATTTCTGATATTACAAAGTAAATGTCTCCTTGATTGGTGCGTTGACTGAGCTTCAGAATTGTGGTAGATCATTTGCTTCTATATATGGCTGTGTTTGATATTTGGGACGACTTGAATTTGGGTCGTTGTTACGTTCTGGTGGCGTGGTACGACCTGGTGATGTACGAGCTGTGAAGATATGACCTAGTTTGTTCGCATACGGAAAGATTTTATGTAACGATTTTTTGGTGGGGAGATTAAACCCAAAATTTGTTATTTAGGAGGACCAAAATCTACCCCTGATTTTTTGATGTTGATAAATGATTTTGGTGCCAAAGTTGCTGATTTTTTAATGTTGACAAATGATTGGTGAAACACTAAAAATGATTTTCATTCATTTTCAAGGATTTTTTTTTACGGTAAATTTTCAAGGATTTGGTGTTGATGTTTGAGTTATTGTCTAGAACTAGCTAATCTGCCCGTCCTATGGCCGGGCTTACTATCTTCATTTTTATTTTTTTCTCCATTTAGTATAAATGAAAAATAAACACAAAAACCATAGGTAAAAGCCCTTCTGACGGGCTTGTTACATTATTACTTGTTAATTTGATTTTTTTTTCTTAGTAGATATGAAAATTAAATATTGTAACCAGTGTAGTCAAGCTTTAAAGCTTTTAGTGCCTACCTCCTTGACCAAGGCGAGAGGTAATATAAAGCGGCGTCGCTTTTTGCACTTTTTGCTTTTTTGTCATATGCTGAAGCACAAAGCGCCGCCTTATCAATTTTACAGTTTTTTTGTTTTTTTTTACAATTTTTGCTATACGTGACACATTTACACTCGATCCAATTGTTGTATGATATAAGAAATTGTACAAATTTAGTAAGTTTCATTGTGGAATACACTTTAAACTTAATTTTGACTAGTTTATGTTAAGTTGTATGGATTGAGAGAAAACACAAAGATGGATTAAATTTTAAATGAAGTTTTACGGGATTCTAAAATTGAATCACATGTTCTATTTTATGAAAAACTCATTTGACTCAATTCTATCGGTTCATTATTTTAGTTTTTTGAAGTTGAGCTAAATTGTATTGAGAGATACGAGTTTTATTTTGCTCTTTACTTATTGCTTAAGATTTTTCTTTTAAATGACTACAATGGTTTTATGTTTACAATCACATAAAATTAATTTTAAAGTTTGGCTAAACAAATCAGTAATAATTCATGTCATATTTAATATTTATTTTATTTTTTATTTGATATATCTATTTTTTTTTATTACTCTGGCGCCTCCGCCGATCGGTGGCACACCACAGCCTTATGCCTAAGGCAAGGGAAGGTGTTAGCCTTTAGGTGCTTTTTAACCTTTTACTACACTGATTGTAACAACCATCAACTAATCATTTAATTTAAACTAAAATGGAAAAGAGATATGTGAACTTTGTTGAAAAATGTGATTAACATAATTTTGGGGTTTCAAATGAGGAATATCTGCCAAAATGAATCTTTTTGGGCTTTTCTATCACTTACTTAAAAGGTTTGGATGACTGGGTCCATTCAAACTTTCATAATATCCTTGTTTGTGCACTATTAGAATATTCATCTTAAAATTTATGAAGCACATATGTACTCATAGTGCCTTGAGTGTTTGAAGTATAGAGACTGAGCAACTATATTTATCAAAAGAAAGAATGAATGGTTTCTAAAACTTGTGTTATTACTTACTACTGATATCAAAATAATCAAAATGTCAAACAACAAATTACAAAAACAAACAAAGTGTATTTCAATATGAGAGTGAAATCAAACTTGCTTTAGCAGCACCACATACAAATCCACTGTAGAAGGAAAATTCTAAAATTTAAAATTACTCATATGACTACAGCATCAGATATAACTTAGTACACCAAGAACATTCACAAATGTAGATAATTATTCCCCAATATCTCGCACTCTACATATGGATTAGATTAGTAGTAATAGTAGTTATAGCTGGGGTTCGTAAGGCAATGTCTGTGTGTTGGAATTGTGATGGTCATGCATCATGTGGGTGTGTTTGACGTCAAGTTAATCGACTTTGTGCTCAACTTTGCTCCATTTAAACTCTTCTTTGGTTGTTGCCATTGCGAGCTTGATATTTAAGGAACTACTACATGAGAACCTAATTCCTTATCAATGTGTACTACTAATTTTGTAACTCTCTTTAGCTAATTTATTATCGACGCCACATGTACTGTTGCTAATTTATTATTGATGCCACATGTATTGTTCTCTTGGACATGTTGACTATATTTATACTTATCAGAAATAAGCGATAAGAAATATGAAGAAATGTGAAATAAATTTTGATTTGAATATGTCAAAATCTCAAACACTAAAACAGAAACACCAAAGGGCGCTACTTGGTTTAACACTTCAACCTACAACAAAGGTCCCTTTCCACTTCGTAAGATGTCAGTCCAATCCTATTAAAAAATTGCTAAATATGTCAACTCTATTAAATTGTTGAATGTAAGGTAATACAACCAAGCTGCAAAATTCAAAAGGAAAAACTATATATAAGATAAGTCAGAACATTGGATGCTCACCTATATTGAAATAATTAATACATATATTGAAGAAAACAAATGAAACAATCAGTGGTATGGTACTCAAGCAAACCCCTATATATATAGTGACGGACAACCCATCAAAACACATTGAATACAGAACAAAGAGAAAAATATAAATACAACACCATCCAATAAAAAAATATATATAAACCTGTTCCACTACACCAGATTGGCTAATGAAAGACACCTTAAAAGACGCGATAGTAATGCCGAATCTTTGGACGCCGTAACAAGCGCCGTTTCTTTCACAAACGTAGTTCGTTTTTTTTTAAACACTCCGAAAAGAAAAGCCCAAAACGAAATAAAAGAAGTCCAAAACCCAAAACGCATTTCACAAAAGAAAAAAAGAAATGGAAGCTCTTTGTTTCATTCCATTTCTCCAAAAAGAGGACACCACTCCTCGATTAAAAGGCGAATTCATTTTTCAGAAAACCAAAAAAAATATGAAAAAAGAGTGATTCCACTCTCTCTGTCTATCGATTAAGGCGATTCCACTCCCTTTTTCGTTGTCAAAGGAGTTTTGGTCAATAAGGTGAATTTTCGGTCTCCTCAATCTAATGTAAAACCCTAGGTTGTTGAATTTATTTAATCGAAGCAGATATCTATACTTTCGATGTTGATTTTGATTATTGTTATATGATTTTGATAGCTACTTATTTAAAATGATTTTGATTGATTTTGATTGATTATGATTTTGATATCTATACCCTAGGTTGTTATATGATTGTTAATTTTGACATTGATTTGATGATTAATGTGAATTTTGTTAATTTGTAGCTAGAGCGTGGGATATATTTTTAATTAATTAATTTGTAGCTTGCACTGTTAGTATGGTCTTGGTGTTTCGTTTCTTCGTCTTGCATGCCTTGGTCTGTTTTTCCAAGTTATGTTGATATAGTGGGAACGAGTTATCTTTTGTTTAGTACAAGTAGTAGTGGATGGAAAATAAGTTGGTTGATTTTGAGAAGTGATATACAAGTTGATTTTGGCTTGACATGCGTTTAAATTTCATTGATGATGTCAACAGTTGTCTGTTATGCTCAACCTAAATTACATCTATATCGCTCGATGGTAACGCATTGGTCATCAAAAACCTGAAACCATATAAGATGTACTCATAGGATTTCTTTGCAATTTTCATCTAGACAACATAAATGTAATGGAAGTGATTAGATTACAATTTGAAGACCGTGTTGCAATTGAGTGACTTTATGTTAGTTTGTAAGTGAACCTGAGTAAACTTAGAGCGATTTAATCTGTTGTAAATTTGACAAAATGAATGGAAAGATGTTTGCCATATTGTGGAGATTTACTTGCCATGCGTGGATAGCTAATTATACAAGGTAAAATTTGAGGAAATTTAAACTTTTTGAGTCCTTAGAATGACATAGCAGGTACATGTGTACACGACCATTTAGATTTGACCCTATAATATGACAACCAAGCACACATTAGCTTATCAAGTAGGCAATTGATTATTATATTTCACGGTTCTTTAGATATTATCTTATCATATGTCGTAAGAAGAAAGTGCTCTAGTAATTAGAATGTATGTGTTTAAATCTCGTAGTGTACTAAAATACATGGTTGTATATGGAGTTTGTATGGTTGCTAATGTTTTTGATGTAAACTGGCTTTCAAGTATATTAATGGAATACAAATCTGTAAATGGTTTTGTGAATAAGCTCTAAGTCCTTCGACACCAGCAAAGGGTCATAGTATGCTTGGGAACTTGACTTTTATTTACTTTGTTGTTCGATCTTTTATGCAGCTGCTGATGTTTTCTTGTGGAGGAACAAGAAGATTTCTGCTGGAGTGCTTGGAGGGGCAACTGCTACATGGATAAAACCCAATAATTCATTTATGTTGCACTAATGATTTTGAAGGTTTTGTGAATATGTGTGAGTAGTTGATAAAATGTTAAATTGATTTGTGATTCTTCTGTTCTAATGTATGGTTCATATACAGTTATGTCTTGGAATGTTACTCAATTTCTTCTCTTCTGTTTTTTTTAATGTTGCAGGTCATTGACTAGGTGGGACCTTATTATTCGTCGTGGGAAATCGTCTACTTAGTTTTTTTTTTTTTGTGGGCAGAGTAACAGTAAAGATTGATACTTTACTAAGAATGATTCATAGAAAACAATGGTCATCTTCTAGTTGTCGCGATGAAAAAAAAGTCATTTTCTTTTATTATTGTTGTTGGTTTTAATATATTGAATGTATTCATTGTTTTGAAGTAATGAAATCTTTTATTTACTTTGAGTTTTGCATGGATTCTTGTCTTCTTCTTGCTTTGTGTTTGAATGGTAGTGTAGGTTCTCTTTACTAGGATTGCAGGAAGGTGCACCAAGCTGAACATCCACGGTTGTTTTCTTTACTCCCCATCAGTTGAATTGTGCTGCAGATTCAGTGGGTCAAATAGGGCCTCAGTTGAGTACTTGGGTGACACCAGGAAGCTCTGCTGAGCCTGAATGTCCAAGTCAAATGTCTGTTTTTTAAAAAAAACTAAAACCCAAAAACCACGCCCCAAAAGTGATCACATTCAAAAACTACTGCCTAAAGGAGTGGTTCTTTCGTAAAGTGGCAAGTGTGTTTTCCAAGGAAAAAGACGCTTTGCAGAGTGTGGTTTAAAATATAAGACATGCTTATAAACGGGTCACCATCCGACAGTTTCTGTGCGTGGTTTTTTAGGATAAAAGACTCATTGTACATGTCTTTCTTAGGTAATTCTGTTGTAGTGTTCATTCAGGTATTAGGAGCATGATGTACATAACTATTGATTGTGTTGTTTATTACAAATCATTCTCTCTTTCTCTCTCTATCTAGACATATTGTCAGACACTCATACTGCATTGGTTCATCTCTCTCTGTGTTGTTGTCTGATTGCAATAGTATTTCCTTTAGTGGTTTCTTCTGCTCTTTGTCCAATCTTTCTTCCCGAACACCTTTCTGCTACTTTCGTGCTTATTGCCGAGCATAAGTTGAAAACCTGAAACAACAATAGTTTATCTAATAATATATGGGCTAGTACAAAAAAATTTAAACTATAAGTGGAAGACCCCCATAATATTTGGCGCTAGACATTCTTACTACTTGAGTCATTATCTAAAACTGCAGTCTAAGAGGTCTAAAACTCATTTCCGTATAGTTGATTCCCCCAAGCTGTAGTCTCACTCTCATATCATATTATAATAGCACATAGAATGCATAGTGCGTAACCCCATGCATATAAAAGAATATATGCTTTAATCCGTTTAATGTGTGTCTAAACCATAATGCAAGACAAATATTATATGATTAAAGGACATTAAAACACCATATTTACAAACGATGACCATCATTACCAAATGCAATGGGCTATAAAATATTGATAATGCTAGAGGATCATCCTCTTCCTCTTTTCATGTGCGGTATATAAGATCATTTGTAACGCATAATATTTTTCAAAGACACTACTAAATCCCTGTAATATTTATACCACAAATTAGAACATGCATTGGTGTCAAAACATACATTTTGCATGGATGAGAGTTCATGGTAGTTGTCAGATTCCACATAAATAATGCCTTGAGGTTCTCATGATGCATTACAAACATTAACATAAACAATGAATAAGATATTTAAATGGTCATGAACAATGAACAATAAACGGTTATATATGTGCAAACATTTCTGATAAGGTGATGCCTTTGTTGGTATCAATGATGTTTTAATAACATAATGGAGATTGAGATGTACCTTCCAAAGATAATGCCAATGTCATGACAAAAATAAGCACTAACGTTAGAAAGTCGGCAGTCTTATAGCCATAGAATGGTCCATCCTAAACCTGGAAAATGAAATTCAATCCAAAGCTACATCACTATGTATATGAAACAGTTCTTACTTCTGTACCTCATGATCACCTACCATTCTAATCTTCCATTCTAACCTTCTTTGCTTTGACACCAAGTGAACATAAGAACTTAATCAACATCATTGAGAGCAAAAAGAGGTTATGGGGTATATGATCGATAACAAATGGCAAGAAAAACTTGCCAAAGCTCCAAGAATAGAGAATGTTGTTTTTCGAATCTATATTTTCTCAGTATCGAATTCCCAATATATAGTGCTAAATTAAAAAAAGCACCTGATTATCACAAGCTATTCAAATTGAGCCCAAAAGAGTTTGACATTGTTCAACTAAGGTTAATCAAAATAAGAGAAATGATTCAATAGAGTAACCACAATAAATCCAGTTACCAAGAATGAACTCAAATTGCAGCAAAACTATTATCACCTTCAATTGATAAACTCATTAAGTGATTATTAGTAATTGAACCCTGCAACAATTACAAATTGAACAGAGGGATAACAAACATCGGTCAAACACGAATCAAATTGCATGATGAAATCATTGTTCCATATACCAAGTTGCCACTCATGGTCTCAATTTGTTAAAATCTGACTCACATTCTCACAATTTTGTACAATACCCATTTCTTTTCAAAATTTAATTTTTTTTTTTTCCAACCATTTAATTAGATAAAAAAAAAGTCGGTTCACTTGGAGCTTAAGTTCAAATAAACCATAAAAACATCATTAATAATTTTAAAACATGCCCATTTAATTATATTTAAAAATATGTATAACCAATAAGACATAAACGCATTATACCCACTATTCATGTGTAGTTCTTCACATCAAATATATATATAAAAGTGACTGAAGAAAAATGAGTGTGGGAGAGTGAATCTTACGTGGTAATCTCTAGATCGAACAATTGCAAAGAGGAACCAAAGTTTTGGATTTTTTTGGTTGTCTTGTGAAGTTGATAAAGTGTGTGTTTTAAAAGGCTATGAAGAAACACTTCAAATATTTGTGTTATAGATCACAGCTCAAAAGATATTGTAATCTGCAACTATTACCCACTAAAGAAGCAATGTCATCCAGATGGGAAAATAAAAACAACAAAAATACTGAAGGTAGACTAATGTCAGAATACAATGAAGAGTTGGGTCAGTAGTGTGAAGACCAGTTTGCAGCACTCCCAACATTAGGCATGCCAACTTCCTTCTTAGAATCCACATCAACCTTGTATGTAGCACCACAGACCTCCCCTAAGCTGTCTACCCTTGTAAGCTGGCTATGGTGCTTCCTTCAGAGATAGCCAAGGTAACTTTAAGCTAACTATAAGCAACCTTATAAAGCCTAGCTACCTACGATAACTTGAACTTTTCAACGATGAAATGCTTATGCAGATGCATCATTCCAATGCACATTTACTTCCAGTTGTTTCTCTAATAAATTTGCTAACATATATTCGGTTCTTGACTGTAAAACAATAACCACTGGATAAATGAACAGTAGCATACCTGTTCCACTGTCGATGCGAATTGGATTAGTTCCATGATACTAAGAGTGCACAGAGAGAGTGGCCATGTCAGCAATCATTTGAAAAGTGACACCGGAGGCAAAGTACCAATTAGGATCATTTGATGGAGCAAGAACGCGGATACTTGGAGGATCACGTAAGCCAAAAACAACCTTCAAATCTAAAATAACAAAATGGAGCCGTGTGACCAGGACGATCACAAAGTTGACAGCTTACAGTTTCAAGTGGGTTTTCATTTATTTGTTCCACTTGTAACTCCTCCTCGGCCATCACCCCTGCCGCATTTTCATTTATTTCTTCGGGTGGAACCAATTGTAACTCCTCCTCGTCCTTTGGCATTGCCTTCCCTTCATTCAAAGGGTGCTCAAAACTCTGCAAGCCACCAGAGGTCGTAAAGAAGCACCCTGAAAAGATCAATGGCGCAATAAGAGAATCAAGAATTACCACTTACAAATCAAACCCCGTCAATGTAACCATCCAGTATATACACCATATTTTGCGAGAGTTCCAAGAAGAATCAAGAGAGAGAAGAACCCGTAGGTGAGGGTGAGATTTGGTTTCCATTTTTTTTTTCTTGATCTGGATCTTTGAGAGAGTTTGGGTGTTTGACGACAACTTAGGTTTCTTACCCCCCAACGTACAATTCAAATGAAGCGTGTTTTTGGTTTTTTTTTCTCACCACATGTGAAAAGACCTAACATATTTCTATAAATTACAAAATAGACCAATTTTAAGGGCATTTTTCGTAAGAAAGAAATTAAATATTCTAAAACCATGAGTTTTTTAAAAAACTTTGCTGACGTGGCTCACTATGAGCATCTTGGAAGAATATAGATATTAATGTAGGGAGGATGAGGGGCCATTTGTTTTTGCCTCTTATAAGACATTGATGTCTTATAACCTCTTATAAGATGTGGACCAGTGATTTTGGACATTTTTTTGGTTTGTTTTTTGCCTCTTATAAGAGGCATTCTACTAGAAATGTCTTATAAGAGGCATGATTTCTATAAGTACCAAAATTAGATCTACTACAATTTTGTAAGTCTTGTAAGTTGAAAAAAGACATAAACGCCCAAACACACTACCCCTAAACCCTCGTTCTCTCTTCTGCCTTCTCTTTCTCATTTCTTCTTTGCCTCTATTTTCTTCAACTGCTGCTGCTCCACTCGCACTCACACTCGCACTTTGCTACTGCTGCTGCTGTCGATCCAACCGTTGCTGTGCTGGTATGTCGATCCTGCTACTGCCTTTCTTTCTTTCATCTTAGTGAGGAATTGTGAGTAGTGAATTGTAAAATAGCATGTGAGTGGTTGAATGATGATACCTGTTTTCTATTTGCTTCTTATGATTTCTAGATATTGAGTTGAATATTCCTCAAAGATATTGGGTTTTGGTTCTTTTTGGTTTTCTACATCATCTTATTTGGAGCTTCAATGTTCTCCTTGTATGTCACCGTATTGAATGTCTTCTTTACATTGGCTTGCATTGAATGTGTCCTGTAGTAGCATAGCATATTTCTCCTTGTCTAGATTCCTTTCTCCTCTATCTTCACTTCCTTGTACAACAACGTCTCTGAGACCAACACTTTTTTCTTCCCTTTCCAAGTAACTCTCTTTCACCAATGGGCATCTTTTATCTTGTTTGTTTTTCAATGTCTTTTTAATCTTAACTGAACTCATAACTCAAGTATTTAAAAAGTAGTATATATGGTTGACTTCTGCATACTCGTAAAATGGAAATTAAGATTAGGAGTAGGCTAAAGTGGGTTGAAATGCATTTGGGCAGGGTGTGGTTTGTTAGTACAAGTGTGAAAGATCATAACTTTATTGTTATCTTCGTTAAATTTATTTGTTAATCATATTATCACTTGGAAGGAGATATTCCTATAGCTAAGAAATTATAAGTGGCTGTAACAGTTAAGTGTGAGCCCACGTTATTTAGTTTCCAAATTCCAATTACAAAAGAGCTTTTGGAGATTGAATTCACTTTGCCTTGAAGTATGAACTATATGCATTGTTATTTAGATTTTCAAAGTACTGAAATAATCTATAATGAACTGTTTTTCTTTTTTGTTTTTTTTAAGGTACTTGCTTGTTTATGTTAGAACATATATATCATGGCTAATAATGTCGATAATGCGACTGAGGGCAATACTGAGGGTAGTATTGAGAGTAGCGCGGCCAAGGTTCACCATGTATTTACCAATGTCCCTGGATTAGCTCAAGCTTTCCTAGACTTGTGTTTGGAAGAAGTTACGAAAGAGGGTTACCAAGGTTCATCCCTAAAACCTATTAGCTGGAAACGCGTAAGGGATACCTTGAATGATAAGTTTAAGTTAAACCTTGAGCAAAAGGCTTTCAAAAATAGGTGGGATGCGCAGAAAAAGAAGTAGGTAGCTTGGAGGAATTGTGTTGGCAAGAGTGGTGGAGGAATCAATTTTGCACTTGGGAGTATTAATTGGCCAGAAGAAGTTTGGGCTGATGTTCTTCAGGCAAGTGCTATTATATTGCATAATTTGTTTTGTAGTAATTCAAATATGTTTTTATTTTTGTGTTAATTATGTTATTGAATTATTTTGTTTGGTCCAAATTAATATAGAGGAACCCGGCTGCAATAATCTATAAGAAGAAGCCTCTGAGTAATGCAGAAGAGTTATACAAGTTGTTTGAGGGCACTTTGGCGACGGGGGATGCTGCTTATGCTACTGGGGAGGTTGGGTTGCCAGATGATCACGTGGTGATTGATGACGATGATTCAAATAAGGTGAATGATGATACCATTCCAATTCCAAATCCCGTGATGTGGAGGTAACTCGATTCCTCTTGGGATAATGTACACATCAATACTCCTCCTATTAGCGCCAACCTAGCACCCCCACTTTGAATAAGGTGGAACTAGCAGTGTTGCTAGTGATGGTTCAGAAAAGAAGAGGAAGAAGGTAGTTGATGAAGAGGAATCTGATGGTGTGCAAGAGTTAATTGGTGTGGTGAAGAATCTAGTGACACATATGGAGCTTGAAAGGATTGAAGTGTAGAAAAACATGGAGTCCTATTCTATGTCTATATGCATGGGTATTCCGAATTATCTAAAAAGAAAATGAGCGGATGACTATGGATGTGTATATGGGTGCAATGGTGAAACTTGTTTGCAAAATAAGGAGTTTAGGAAAGCCTTAGTTGAATTGGAGGATATGGAGGATAAGAAGATTTTTCTCACAGGATTGGTTAGCATGGGAGTTTAACTATGATGGAATGTTTTTGTTATATGCATTGTCATTTCATAGCATTAGAATTGAGTTTGGGGTTTAGAAACATCATGAGTGTTGAGCAAAATTATTTTTATGTTGTATTTGGATTTAAATGTAATGTAAGAATTTCTATTTTGACATGTTGCTTGTATGTGAAATGGTTATGAAATTAGACGTGAATTGGTGCTATGTAATGGTATGTAAAGCAGGGTTATATTTGTCAAATAACCATCTATAAGATGTTGTATATTTGTTTTTTCTTTTTCTACAAGTGCTTATAAGAGAAACTTACCCATTTGTTTTTGCCTCTTATAAGACCTTGAGGTCTTATAACCTCTTATAAGATGTGGCCCAGTGATTTTTGACATATTTTTGGTTTGTTTTTTGCCTCTTATAAGAGGCATTCTACTAGAAATGTCTTATAAGAGGCTTCAATTCTATAAGTACCAAAATTGGATCTACTTCAATTCTATAAGTCTTACAATTTGAAAAATGACTCAAACACCCCCGTCCATATACCCCTAACCTCATTTATCTTTTCTTTCCTTTTCATTATTTTCTTCTCCAAATAACTTCATTGCCCTAACCACCACCGACTACCACCACCACCACCACCAAACTATTAAAACCACCACCACCACTGCCGCCACTACCACCACCATCATCACCACCATTACTACCACCACCATCATCACCACCACCACCAAACTATTAAAACTACCACCACCACTGCCGCTACTACCACCACCATCATCACCACCACCACCATCACCTCCACCACCACTATCACCGTATTATTAAGACTCTTACCACCACCACCGTACTATTAAAACCACCACCACCACCATCACTACCACCGTGTTATTAAGACCAATATCATCACCTCCACTACCACTACCACCGTACTATTAAAATTATCACTACCACTACCACCGTACTATTAAGATTATCACCACCACCACCACCGTGCTATTAAGATATCCACCACTTCTACTACTACTACCACTACCACTACCACCACTACCACCGTGTTATTAAGACCAATATCATCACTTCCACTACCACCACCACCGTGCTATTAAGACCACTACCACCACTGCCATTTAAAGTAGTTTTCTAAAATCGATATTCTAATTATCAAAATTGATTTGAAATCGAAAATCAAACTATATCTTTGTTTCAAATTAATCTATTCATGTTAAATGTGATGTAAAGTAGGGTTATATTTGTCAAATAACCATCTATAAGATGTTATGTATTTGTTTTTTTTTTTTACAAGTCTTTATAAGAGGAACTTAAAATGAAAAACAAACCACTTTATAAGACCATCTTATAAGACCCTCTTATAACACATGGTCTTATAAGACCCTCTTATAACTTAACCCAAAAAAACAAATAAAATAAAAACAAACCAGTTTATAAGACCCACTTATAAGACCCTCTTATAACTTAAACCAAAAAAACAAATAGGCCCTGAAGATAATCTAAGGGCGACCTCTTACAACTTGACTTAAGACCATTGGAATGGGCCTCTGACAAAATATAAACTCTGGGCTTGGGTTTTAGAATATCAGAGTCGGCTCAATTAGTCTCTCATTTCAACTCGCTTCTGTTTCTCTCTATCACAAAGAAAAAACCGGGACACTCAAATGGCTGGTGGTGGACATGGTACGTTATATTCCTTTCTTCATTCTCTTATTATAAAAAAAACAAAATAAAAATAGACCTCTATTATCATGTCAGGTGAAAAAAGCCGCCCAAGCAAAAAACACAAATCCTCAAAACACGTGCAAGAAGAAGAAGTAAATTATGTAGAAGATTTCGAAGAAGATCCCCGTGAAGGTAAAGTCTCGATATATCCATTTTCGATATATATATAATTTTATGTAAATAATTCGAAATTTTGATGAAGGTGATAAAGAAGGGAAGAAAAGAGACTTCACAAAGCTAGAATTAAAACCCGATCACATAAACCGTCCATTATGGGCTTGCGCTGACGGTCGTATATTTCTCGAGACGTTTTCACCTTTATATAAACAGGCTTATGATTTCCTTATAGCAATTGCCGAGCCCGTTTGCAGGTATTAATTATACCATTATTAATTTTGACTACATTTTTTGGAATAAATGAATATTTTATGTGTATTTGTGGTATGTAGACCGGAATCGATGCATGAGTATAATTTGACACCACATTCGTTGTATGCTGCTGTGTCGGTTGGACTTGAGACGGAGACTATTATTAGCGTTTTGAATAAATTGTCTAAGACTAAGTTGCCCAAGGAGATGATTGATTTCATTCATGCTTCTACTGCCAACTATGGGAAAGTGAAGCTTGTTCTTAAGAAGAATCGGTATTTTGTTGAGTCTCCGTTTCCTGAGGTAAGAATCACATCCATATATCATATATAGTTATTTTGCGATTGTGAGAATGAACTTGTAATGTTTTTGTATTACTACATTTACAGGTGTTAAGGACGTTGTTGCGAGATGAGACCATAGCCCGTGCAAGGATTACTTTAGAGGTTTGTTACTGGTGATTAAATTTGTCTGTAATGTTTCTTGGTAGCATGTAAGACAACTGGTTAGTTATCTTTTACTGTGAATAATCTATTGGTGTGTTCTTTGCTCCAAGAAACTTTATCACTTTCCTTGTTCAGGGTGCAGATGGGAGCGATTCTTTCTCAATTAGCAAAGCAGTGGGAGAAATAGAAGGTCATCATGATGAGCTGCTGACTGGAATTCAGTTGGCTGCTGCTGCTGAAGAAAAAGAAACACATTCTTTTGAAATAGACCCTGCTAAGGCAAGTCAATCTCTTAACCACTGGTTTATGCATATCATTGGAATATTCACTTGAGTACTCATATTACTGTTTGAAATATTGTCTATAGGTTGAAAACGTGAAGGAACGTTGTCTGCCAAATCATTTAAATTATCCAATGTTGGAGGAGTACGACTTCAGGAATGACACAGTGAGTTATATTTCACCGAATTCTCTCTTCTTTTGTTATTTTTTATTGTTATTATTGTTAGTCATAGTTTACTTTTCCACTTTAGGCATTGGATGCTCATTAATTCTTAAGTTGAATGTGATACATCTGGTGCTTGAAAAATGAAACAAAGATGTAGGACTGGATAATGATATGTAAAAGAATTTGTTGGTTCTTGGATAACGTCCTTGTCTGTGAATGCAGGTTAACCCTGACCTTATCATGGACCTCAAGCCTCAAGCGCAGCCACGACCGTACCAGGAAAAGAGCTTGAGTAAAATGTTTGGCAATGGTAAGGCTCTATATGGTTTTTTAATTGTTTTTTTTTTCCGTAAGAATAAATTTCATTCTCGTGAGTGAATGGACACCGTATTGATTGGATTTTGTTGTGGGGATGGTTATATGAACTCCACCTTAGATCGTCTCCAAATGAACTCCACCCCCAAAGGTGGACTTATAAGATGAATATTGGGTTGATCTTTGGTGAAGATATTCTTCTTATAGTGGAGAACACTCCCACCATAACTCAGCTCAATAGGATATGTTTGACCTTGTCATAAGTTGTTTTGGGTAAAAAAAACTAAGCCGTTGGATAAATCCATGACATTCTGAACAACTTTTGAGAACGGTAGACATCTTCAAATGAGCTTATCTTTTATGAGGATAATCTCAATTGTGAGGAGAACATCTCCACCAAAAAACAACCTCTTATTCATTGCTCTATTGGGGGAGTTCATTTGGGGTTTGTATTAGTGGAGTTCATATAGGTGCCCCCTTTTGTTATAGCATGCTCAACCAAATTCGGTGAGCATTCTTTCTCTCTGTGAATTCTGTTCCATTGGTAAAGAAAATAAATGTTCCACTGACTTGGTTGCAGATAATATGGCATGCTTTGTAGTTTTATTCATAAAGAATTTTTATGTAATATGGCACAGACAGGGTGTGTAGTCGATGGTATTGGCACAGTGGCAGTCTATGGATTAACTTGCCACTTCCCCTGTTTTGCTTACTTTTATTTTAGGTTCCTTACTTGAAGACCCTTTATTTCTAAAGTCTTTGCGACTTTGAGATTATCTGTTTTTCTTGTTCATCTTGTTTTTGCTTTAGTTTACTTATTGAGATACTTTGTGGTGAATCAATTTCCACGTTGAAGGTTTTTTCTGGGTCGGCATTATGCAAGGGTATTCCTCCTGTTAAAGTTGGTTATGATTTATAGGTCTTTCTTTTGCATTTTGCAGGCAGGGCAAGATCTGGAATTATTGTTCTACCTTGTGGAGCAGGAAAGTCTCTTGTCGGTGTTTCTGCAGCCTGTCGAATACGTAAAAGCTGTCTTTGCCTAGCTACAAATGCTGTTTCTGTGGATCAATGGGCTTTCCAGTTCCAGCTTTGGTCTACAATCCGAGAGGATCAAATATGCCGTTTCACATCTGATAGCAAAGAAAAATTCCGTGGGAATGCTGGCGTTGTTGTCACCACGTATAACATGGTTGCTTTTGGTGGAAAACGATCTGAAGAGTCTGAGAAAATTATTGAAGAGATCAGAAATAGAGAATGGGGTTTGCTTCTTATGGATGAGGTAATCTTTTGTTGTTAGCATCAGAAGACATCTTTAAGGGAATGGACTTTTTGTGACATTTCGTTTGTCTACTGTCTAGAAATTTCATTTGCACGATCAGATATTCACCTTGGTCTGCCAGTTTTTCCTGATGTCATTTGTCCATATTGAATTTACAGGTGCATGTCGTTCCTGCGCACATGTTCAGGAAAGTTATTAACATAACTAAATCTCATTGTAAACTTGGGCTCACTGGTATGTTTAGTCTGAACATTCTAACAATTACAGTTATAGGTTAATTTTTATTGTGCTTATAGCTAAATACAATTATTATAAGCAGAACTAAACACTAGGACCACTTTGAATTTCAGCCACCCTGGTGAGAGAAGATGAACGTATCACTGATCTAAACTTCCTTATTGGCCCAAAATTATATGAAGCGAACTGGTTGGATTTGGTAAAAGGTGGGTTCATTGCAAATGTTCAGTGTGCTGAAGTATGGTGCCCAATGACAAAGGAGTTCTTTGCTGAATATCTGAGAAAAGAAAATTCAAAGAAAAAGCAGGTCTGTGTTCATATATATATGTTATTCTGCTCCAATTTATTTATCTATTCATTTTGAATAAGTAGATAAGAGCCTATTGAAATTGTTTGATATGTTTCATACCTCTGAAATCGTTATGTTAGGTGTGGACATCTACTTTCAATTTTAGATCTGTTAATGTTGCTAGATTGTAAAGGGTATATGGTCTTTTTTTATGTGATCAGGATTATTTGGCCTCCTATTTTGTTTTGAATGTTGATTAGAAGTGAACTATTTTACATGGACACGCCATATTGAAAAATAATCTGTCAGATACATGTTCCGTATCCATGTCGGGCACCAACGGCGTGCCCCTAGTTAAATGTTACAAGAACATTAAGTTATCTATACATAAGTCTTTATGTCCCCAGACACTCAAAAACATGGAATTCTCACATGATCCCCTGAACCACAAGCCCGCCATTCCATCCACAATCATTCAGTAAATTAAGATACATGTATATTCCTATCCTGGTAGGCTTTATAGACGTGTATTCAGACTCAAATGTTGGTTTTCATTATCAACTATAACCTCCAATTGAAGTGATACTAAAAAGAATTTTATTACACTTAAAAAGAACGTGATATTAAGAAAAAAACTTTTTCGCCATGAAATTCTAACTCTACGTGTTAATTAAAAATTATTTCATTATTTTGTGACCCTGTAATTACGATTTTTGTTAGTTGACTACTAAAATTTCAACTCTTCAGGAAAAAAAAAAATCAGGTTAACAACGTGCCCACCTGGAGGGAATTCCTGGCTCTGACACTGTCGGGCACGACACACACGTATATTGTATGCGGTATACCTCACTTTGGTTTTTCTCTGTGTCGGACCTTGCGTATCCTTGTCGGACACAGAGATACGTATCTGTGTCAGTGTAAGTTAGAAAAAAAATGTGACTTTCCCATAACAAAGTAGGAACAAATGCATGTGTTGGCACATATATATTTTCCTGTGTTATTATATATCCCCCTCTCATGTTTCACACGTTCTCTTGCCTTCTTCAGGCACTTTATGTGATGAATCCAAATAAGTTCAGGGCTTGTGAGTTCCTGATTCGGTTTCATGAACAGCAGCGTGGTGACAAAATTATTGTTTTTGCTGATAACCTCTTTGCGCTTACTGAGTATGCCATGAAGCTCCGTAAACCTATGATATATGGTGCTACCAGGTTTCCATCCGTGTGGCAGATCATTTGTATGAGTTTTGCTTTATGTATTGTGGACGTTTGTAATGCTAATAGGCATTTTGTTTGCTCAGCCATCAGGAGAGAACAAGAATTCTGCATGCTTTTAAGAATAGTCCAGATGTAAACACAGTTTTCCTTTCAAAGGTACTTTATTTTATGTCATGTTCAATACCTTTTTAGGCGAATTTAGACTTCTTGTGTCCATCTCTGTTTGGCTCAAACTGGTCAAGTATCAATCATAGTTTGATGTTTCCATGAGCGACCTTTTGTCATATTTGGGACGTTCATTGTATGGCTCCTTGATTATTAGATATTTCTCCAAAAATACTTTAGCGTCACTTTTGAGATATTTGTTACGTGACACATGTAATTATTAGTTCATTTCTCTATTCTAGGTGGGGGATAATTCGATAGATATCCCTGAAGCGAATGTCATAATCCAGATTTCGTCTCATGCTGGTTCACGACGTCAGGAAGCCCAACGATTGGGGCGTATTCTCAGAGCAAAGGTTTATATTAATGTTTATTTTGCTTTTACTTGAAGTTTGAGCTACGGGAGTTGTGTACTTGCATCGACTGTAAATATTTGGCTACATGTTAAATTAAGTACATGGTTGCATTCATGGTCATGAATCATATGTAAATATCAACGTCAATATTAACATCCACATCTGCCGCTTAAGCAAGTATCTTGCATCTGCTGGATGAATATTATCCCTCCATGGCTCCATGCAATGACACTCTTCGATAGATCAAGTTGACTGGTTTTACTACCTTAATGGCTTAAATCCATACCCCTGAAGTCTTTCTTCATTCTTGTAGTAGCCTTAGCTATCATAGTCTGGGCAACTTTTTTGGCTTCGGTATTGTGTCTTGTTAGCTCATGTCTTTCACCAGCATGTACCAATGAACTAATCAATGTTTGCTAGTGTAATTGATTTAAATAAATGGAATATAACAGAAAGCCACTCTACCTGATCTTCACTGTTAGCGTATGATTCTCACGTGTATGTAGAGGAACAATACTTGGTAGTAATACATGTAGATGTCTATCAGTGTCTTTGGAAAGTGTGTGGATTATGACTCTTGATATATGACTATATGTTTTTATCTTCTGCACAGGGTCGGCTTCAGGATAGGATGGCTGGAGGGAAAGAAGAGTACAATGCTTTTTTCTATTCCCTAGTATCTACAGATACACAGGTGATTGATGGCTACATTTTTTGTTGATTTTGTTTAAATGATGGTTTTACTTCATTACGTACTGTATATGTGCTTGTCTTTGGTTACGTTGAGTACATAATATAAATTTTCTGTCTTGAAGTATCTTATAGTAAAGTTCGACATTAGGAAGCTGAATTTTTTTATTGAAGCTTTGTTTTATGTAGTTTTGCTTGTTCATTTGTTCCTTTGTCGGATGCAGGAAATGTATTACTCTACGAAAAGGCAGCAATTTTTGATTGACCAAGGTTATAGCTTTAAGGTACAACTTTTATGTTCTTTCTGTCCTTGTGGGGAACAATGTAATAAAACAGATGCAATAGGTTACATAAGAATATAACATTAACTGTGATATGTTTGGTCGAATTAAAACAATGTAAGGGTGTGAAAGCTTACAATAACCTCGATTAGTTGTTTCACTTTTCAGATTTATTTTTGGTATGGATAATTTACATGGAAATTGTTAGTGTTATTGAGGCCTCTTTCATTTTGGTGCTGGTGGACCATTTCATATTTTGAAATTTGAAGTTTTGAACTATTTTGGAGTTATGGTCTCTCTATACTTTTATGGATTTCTGGCCGAGATGGGTAATTATCCACTTTGGCTTGTTTCCCCTTTTCTTTTCAAACATTGACCTTTTAAGGATGTATTCAAGCTTTGACTGGTATTGCCGTATTGGAAACTCAGTGTGGAGAAATTAATCTTCACGGGATCTCTTCTTCTGTTACTGCATATATATAAATTAGTACACTAAAGAAGCATATAATGATCACATATGAGGTACTGGATTCAATCTTTTCTAGTTATAGAGGGAATTACGCTTGTAAATACCACCTGGCATGCACTTCTCTTGCCGGAACTTTTCTTTACAACCATCTACTTCTGGGAAACAAAGTTCCCACTTCCCACACAAGGCCGGAAATGAAGGTCAATATTTGCTACCAGAACATGTTTGATACTCAACTTTTGTCCACTGATTCTTGATAACCTATAATTTAATAGAGAGACACTTTCTGTTGGATTCAATAGAACGAACTTTTACTCCTCTGCGTACAGGGTGTATCAGGAGGTTTATAGCCATCTTGCTTAAAGTATTCCCAAGGTGTTTTTCATTTTTGTGTTCAAGGTTGCCACTTTGCTTAACAGGGAAGCAATATTTTTGTAGTGTGTGTATTCTACTTCACTTAGTGTCCATGATTCTGTGAATACATGGCTTATGGATTTTTCATCTTATTAATGCATGACACGATTCATCACTTTCTTGCTGTCAAATGTTTACAGATTATTACAAGCTTGCCTCCTCCTGATACGGGAGCCGATCTGGGCTATAGCAGACACGAGGAGCAAATGGCACTTCTCAACAAGGTATACTCCTAGCTTCATGACTTCGTTTTGGGGCACAGTATTTAGATGAATGAAATTTGTGATGGAAGTGTTTTGCATGGCAGGTGCTTAGTGCAGGTGATGATATGGTTGGTTTGGAGCAGTTGCAGGAAGATGCAGATGATATAGCCCTGCTAAAAGCCCGTCGCTCCTTTGGATCAATGAGTGCTATGTCTGGTGCAAAAGGAATGGTTTACATGGAATACAAGTAAGATTTACCTGGACAACATATTTCATTTGACACGGTTGCTTTTGTTTTGCATTAATTTTTTCAGTTTAGTTGATATTTTCTTTCCAACTTTGAAATGATTTTGACTCTTCTAATGTTTGAATGTTTGCAGCACTGGTCGTGGTGGACGTCCTGGTCAGGGACAACTGAAAAGTAAGCCAAAGGATCCATCAAAGAGACATAGCCTATTTAAGAAGCGATTTGCTTAGGCAATTGGGGCATAACTAGTAACTGAAGATTTCCATAATGAAGTCTGAAGCTTGTTGTTGCTCCGATGGCTTCGCTGTTCTGAAGTTGTATATGTTGTATGTGTTTTGCAAACTAAATGAAAAGAAGAAGGAAGTTATCAGCCGGTGTAACAGTTGAAACTCTACCAACAGAGATAAAAAAAAACAACCTATATAGTAAAATTTTGTCATTCCGTAAATTCATTTTCCCAAGTGTGTATAGATATACTTGTCATGGTTTGAGATGGTTTTATTTTGTCCTTTGATGGGGCAATGTCTAGGTTTAATTGGATGATGTACAATTGTGTTAAAATGGTTGAATTATTATTAGGTTAAGACCCGGGCACCAATCCATTTGACTCAACACTTGAAATCTTACTGAAGAAGAAAAGAAAATATCGACGATACGTCAATTGAAAAAGTAGCTTAGGTGGACTTGTTCCCCCAAATAAGAAAAGCTAAAAATAGGTCGGTCCGCTCATTCACGCGTTTTACTACCAACTTTCTCTCTCTCAACATTTCTCATTTATTTATAATAAATAAACTTAAATAAACTTAAAGTTGCTCTCCTCTCCTTTAGGCTTTTGTTATCAATCAAAAATGAGAAACGAAGAACAAAACAACAAGCCGGTAACCGGTTACCCATACCCAACACCAGCGGCTCAATCTAGCAACTCCGGTTACCCTTATACTGCGCCACCCCCAGCCAATTACTACACATCAAACCCCTACGCACCCAGCTTACACAACCCAACGCGCCGCGCTTTTCCGGCGCGTATTGATAATATTCGTCTCAATTTGCATAATCTTTGGTGCATTAAGTTTAATACTATGGCTAGTTCTCCGCCCCCATATACCGGAATTTCAAATAAATTCCGCTACCGTTTCGCCATTCAATGTCTCGACATCTTCCTCACAAGTTAGTGGGAATTGGGATATTGAGTTTATAGCTAAAAACCCAAACAAGAAACTGAATGTTTACTATGATACTATTCAGGGTGGTGTGTTTTATGGAAGGGAGTTATTGAGTGAAACGACACTCGCACCCTTTTATCAAGGGACGCTCAATGAGACTAAGTTTGGGGCCAAGTTTGCGTCTTCGGATGCTTATGTGGGTGACTTTTTCAGTAAGAAAATGGATCGGGAGAGGAAATCGGGGACTGTCAATTTTAATGTCAGGTTGAAAGGTTTGGTAAAGTTTAGGTCTAGCACATGGAGGACTAGAGTTCATTTGTTGTCTGTTCTATGTGAAGGTGTTAGTATTGGGTTTACGTCTAATTCTGGATTGGGGACCTTGGCTGGTGGACCCAAGAAATGCGATGTTAAGCTGTGAGTAATGACAAATAATGAGTTTTTATCATGTTATGTTTGCAATGTTGGTTTTCTAGGATACTAGTAGTTATGTAAATTTTATAATGAGGATGTTGGTTGGTGACTTGGTAGTAGGATTTCATGTTTCTTCAATATAACATGTGGATTTAATTGCAATGTTATGCCTATTTAGGAATTTATATTGGAATCTTATAATGTTTGCTGGGTTACTGAGAAGTTATGAGATAGAATCTTTTATCAGTGTGATGGAATACACTGAATCAACTTAAACTTCTTTTATGCATGTGTTGTTTGGTTTGAGCTGTCAGGTACATGTTTTGCTAACTGCACTTTTCTTTTTTTAGAAAAGTGGGTTAGATTAGTAACACTTAATTGTTTTAAACTTTTAATAACTTGGATAAATGTTGTTTGTCATGTATTTCATCTCATTTTTCTCTAAGTAAACATCTAATTGGAAAAAACGTGGATTGTTAGTAAATACAATTAGTACACGTATTATGAACACTGTAAAATGGAAAACGCGTGGATTTTCTATAGCCCCAGAGTGTTTTTGTACTAGAATGCCAGTCCTAAGTCTGAGTGAACAAGGAAGGTTTAGTCAGATCAATTTAAAAACTGTTTCATTCTGTGAGTCTTAGTACTTCATACTAACACGTAGTATTATTACTTGCATTGCCTATCAGATAAATGTTTTCCCAATACCACAACTTCTAGGAAATTGGGTCAGACCATCAGATCATTAACTTTTAGTTGTTTTAAATTATTAATGAGTCAAAATATTACTGTTTGTTTTGTATTTAATTCATTTTCCAGTACATCTACAATAGATCTTGCGTGTTCTAAAATTCGTGGGGTTTTTCTTTTTCTTTTTGCTTGTATTACGCCTTTCTAAGTGTACAACTACAAAAATAATAAATTATCATCCCAATTATCTGAGGTTGGCAGAGTCCAGCTTTTATGCTGTTCACATTAGAATGCCACTATGCCAAATCTAAGCCTGCGTCAGACTGAAAGTTTCCTTCAGGTCAGCAACCACTTAAAAACATGAATACTGAACCAGTATAACTAGTATCAGTTAGTCATATAACAGTAATTGATATGAAAAAATCTTCTAGGGCTTGTATGTCATTCCGTCATTGCATTATTTGATACAAGAAAAAGAAGTATTATTTTTTTCAAATTGTTTTGGTATCAAAATCGATGGACAAAAGAGTACACGATATACGCACTAATTCCATAGTGTTTGTGAATTGTTAATATTGTACAAAAAGAATCAATGGAGATAATGAAAGTGAGGCCCCTTTCTCGATATTTTTGCATGTTTTATGTCATTGTCGTGTGCGCCACTAGGTGTACTTGCCTTTTCTATGAACTTTTCATTGAACTCATCTTCCGCATTGTCTTGATGGCGCTCTGCATATCCGAAAAAACCTTTCTACAGTTGCATGTAATTGATATGTCTAAGGCATGGATTTTGATTTTTGATTACTATTGAGAAAATGAAACTTTTCTTCTTAGTAACATCCTTGTTAAAACACAGAAGCTCCATATAGAAATGGTTAGTAGGTTTTTAACCCAAAAGAGCGAAAGCGGTCCAAGAGAACCCTTCGAGATGGTAGAGAAGAGTACAAGCATGTCGAGGTTTTGAAGTTGTAGTGTTCCTTGTGCCATATGATGATACAGTGCGTAAAGTAACATGCAGAATGCATTTTACGATACAATACCGTGTTTTGTTTGACACCTATTTAAGACAGGATAAGCACTAAAGATTTGTATTATATTCTTAAAAATAGAAAATACTTAGAAATGTATTATGTGCTATAAGATACCAACAAGGATGTGTTTCCAATAGTAGTGTTGTTCTTTATTAGTAACAATTTGGTAGCCGTTATAAGCATGATTTAGAAGGTTGTGGTCTCATTACTTCATTCGTATTTGCTTGTGCCCATAAGTGGTCTAGTTTGTGAATATGGTATATGTATAACAACTAGTATTGTTTCTTCTCATAATTATCTAACAATATAAGAAATCACTTGAATGTAGCATGCATTACTACCAATCTTTGCATAGTTACTATTATATGAATTTTGGTTTGCGTTAAAAAGAACAAGACAATAGATAGCGTACCTGAGAATGGTAAGAGTTTCACTTTGTGGTTTATATATATATCGAATCTATTTATGTCATTACATGAAAGAGAAGCAATTTGGAGATATACTAGGATGCAATCCTTACTTTAAAGGAAATTTGCTTACAGAATAGGTCAAATATTTGTAAAAGAATGAGGCTTAGAAGAAAAAAAGCATTTGCTGCTCCAAATCTGAAACATGATTTTTTTTTCAAGTCTCTGTATTTTGTAGTAGTGACAATGACATTATCCCAAAAAAAAAAGTAATAGATACGAGGATGCCTCTGCTGAATAATCTCTTGTTAGTTGTTACTTAGTTTGGTATGAATTGTCTAGTACTTAAAATAGGCCAGTTGTGTACATTCAGGATTCCAATAGGGTTAAAAGTAGGAACTATTAAACACATTGTTTTTCAGTAATACTTTTATGGTATGTGTATATAGATTTATTGTTTGTGCATCCAATGTTTTTCAGAAACTTGGAGTTTATCCTTTAAAATTTGCACGTTATTAATTTGTCATGCACAAACTTACTGGCTAGGTGCAGAAAGAATGGAGTTGTATAATGTGAAGCATTGAGGTGTATTTTTTAAGCGTTTTGCTTTGATGAGAATGCTATTGATAAAAAAAAATGGGTTAAAAAGAAAAAACCCTGATGGGTGTCTCAATAAGCACAAGTAGCGAAGCCTGACTACAGTATTAAATGAGCATGGAGTAAACTGTAGTGGCAAAGGAATGTAGATTAGTCATGGGTGCTTTATTTCCGTAGGTATTTGGGGAGGAATGGGCTAGATGTCCTTGTCATTATGCCTGATTACATCTGCTGGAAGATGGTGTAGTAAAGACACAGTACCCGAATCAGAAAAACTTTTTGTGGGAATTCATTTGGATGAGGATATATTTGTTGGATTTGTTAGGCACAAGAAAACTAGTGCATATCAAAGAATGAAAGGCCAACTATTACTTCTGATTTAGCAAACTTCTCATTATTTTTGGTTCATGGCTTTGGTCATAACAAGTATGAAATTAATGGAATGCCAGTGTTAGAAATCAAACCACCAGATCCTTTAGATGGGTGGCACTTGGCAGATCCTCCAATGTGAGTGGTTTCTAGTGTTAATGCTCGATAGAGAACAGTTTGAGGAAGTTTATTTATCTAGGGGGTTGATTTGTTTTAGAGCTTGGAGTAGATTTTGATTCTATTGGAGAGTGAAAGATCTTTCAAATGAATTTCATAGGACTGGAGGAAGAGATCAGGGAGATAGCAACTTGTATGGTAGGGTTCACGGGCCTGATTGATTTCGGAGTTTCTTCATAATGCTCGACTGTACTTAAGTAGAAGTAGAGTACATAACAGATTGTACCTTTGTATCCCGAATTGCCAGATGTTGAAGGCAATGTGTTCTATCTGGTTGATGGGAGGAGTATCCTCTTTGATCTTTTCCGAACCTGTTTTGTTCTTTTTGGTAGGAGAAGTTTTAGTGGCATGTTAGTGAGTATATATACCTGCTGACGCCTAGTGAAAATGTGGGTTATGGAAGTTGGTTTATCAGGTAAATTTGGAAGAATTATAACATGTCAATTATTATTGCTTGGGTCGTTTCAAGGCATTCGCTGTCAGTTTTGAAGGGAAGGATTGGCATGTGCAAAAACCAGAAAAGAAAAAAAGAAATATGTTTAATTGGACTGGCGCCTTGAGGAGTTCAGGTAGGGCCTCTGTATCGACTTTGTTCATGTCTTGTAGTTCAGGCCTTTCGATTGAATTCTACAGAGGCTAGGAGGCCTCTTTTGGGATGGTTTGTTAGGTGGGCAATGATATGGTCAGGGCTCCAAATATTAGTTTACACTGGGAAATTGTTTTTCTGGGCAACAATTGTTTTCAATCAGGGTTGTTAGAAGGACTGCTTTGCTGTGTTAATTATCCAGATCTGAAAATAATGCTTTGAAACAGCGATGATTTTGCTTTTTGTTCCTGTTTTGAAAGGTTAAAACAGAACACTTGGTAGGTCGATAGCTAAGCCAGATTGGGGTGGCTAGGAGGTTTTTCCTCATCAGCCCCGTCTCTAATTACTTTCACCATTTTGCTAGTGTAGTGAAACTGTACAGGTGTCAGGTGGCTAGAAGGTTCTTGCTCTTCGAAAGCTCCTTCTCTTATTTACTTACTTACTGCCACCATTTTGAGCCCTTGCTCGTGTTGTGTCAGTTTTAGAAACTTATTCAGGAATTCCTTTTGGATAGTAGTCATGCTCTTTGGATTTTCACTCAGTCTGTAAGTCGGGGGAGAGTTGAATTTTGGATGATGCTCTTTGGAGTAGTGAGTAAATATAACCTCCAGTTAAGTAAAAGTGTGCTGCACTGTCTGCATGAATGACAAAGCGTTTTGCTATTCCATCAAATGCTTCCAGTCAAAAATAGAACTGTATATCACTGTCTTCAAGAATGACGAAGCAGAGGAGTATGTCAAGCTTGAATAAAAATTGTAAAATGAACTAGGTAAACGAGGTCTGAGATTGTTGTGGTTCACTTGAGTATCGCTTGTAGAGATTAATGGTAAAAGAAAATAGTAAGTGTATTATGAAGTGTTCAAGCTTGGTGGAAAGTGTGTAATAGCTTCTGTTTTCGGTTGTTAATATAATTCGTGATAGCTTCACTATTTGAAGAAATAACTATTTGTAAATTTGTACAAACAACCAATAAGATAAATTAAAAGGCTTGCCTTCATATCGGAGTGACTGTAAGCCGTTGAAGGGCATTTCCTTGAAGCCTTAATGGAGATTCATAAGCTTTGCCTTCTCGCAAGTCATGGTGTAAGCCTCCAATGCCTTCTAAATAGTTGTGCATTCAATTAAATTTCGACAATACTTGATGGTACTCGGTTTTCAGAGGTATTAACTATTAACTCACCTATTAAGGAACAGTTTACAACTGCAATTATGTAACTGGTTCTCTGGTTATGCATCCTTGTACACAGACCTGCACCTTAGTTTCAATTCTTGATTGTGTGACATCTAAACTCTCTGGCAACTGGTTTCTACTCGACGGATCGCTGCGTGAAGACAGTTTGCCTGGGGTTGGGACTTGGGAGTTTGGGACATGGGGTTGGCCAATGCTAGGCTTCGGAATGCAAGTCTCTGTTCGAAATGTGAGGTCCTAGCCTGGCCCAAACAGCAGTAACAACCTGTATGGATTCAAATCCTTTTACCAACCTTAATAGTTGAAATGGAAAACTACCCTCAAAACCACAAATGAAGTAAAAAACAAAGAAAGGTTATATTCATCTGACTGCGATTTCGGATGTCTGATTTGTTTTCCTAAATCACAGTGTTGGACATCGAACTTGATTTTGTTACAATTCTTGGAAAATGACTTGTTTTCTTCTTTTTGAGTTTTCTTTTTTCTGGTAATCAAGGATCACAATAAACTCGTTTGTTCTGAAAATACAAATTCAGATTCAATTGTAAATTAGTTTTCTGAAGCAATGTAAATTCAGATCTCATTGGAATCTAATTTTTGGTGCATTCTGATTTAAGATTGGCCCCCAAGCTAAATATTTTTGTGGTATGGTTAGAACTTAGAAGAGGGTGACAATGTGTCATAGCATCAAGGTGCACTGCTGTTATACGAGGCTTTCTCTTTTGAGGATCAATACATTAGGGTTATGTATCATAGATCAAAGACTACTTTTCGGATAGGTGACAATCCACAACTACACAACTAATGAAAGCACTGGGCTACAGAGGAGGGGAGCATCCGTTGGAACTCTGAAAAAACTACAGCCCTACAGGAGCATCCAACATCATTTTGAAGAATATAATGATATTCCATTATTTAATGTGAATTTTTTTCGGTTTAGAACTTCTAGTAATAGAGAAGCCTATGAGTTAGCGAAGTGGGCAACGAAGTATGAATAATCTACAATTGGTTTTAGAGATTATCCCTATCTAACAGACCTTTCCATCGTCATTTTTTAAAAACTTGAATGTCTTTGTTTTTAGTTCAAGAAAGGAAGGTGCAGGGAATGTCTGCTTTCTCCTCTGAAGTCTGATCCGTTACACGAGAGGTGTCAGGTGTGGGATTCTGCTCTTCGATGCAGACAATAGATATGCAGTGTGGCGCAAATAAGTGAATAGAATGTTAAGCACTTAAAAAACAATGAGTAAAGGGAAAGTAGTCCATCTTCTTATCACTTCCCTCCATTGCTTGAGCAAAGTTATAAATGTAGGACAGTAAGGAATAACCTTATCTAAGAATTTCCTTGTAGATTTGTATCATCCTTCTTCTTTTATTTGGCATCACTAATTCCCCATTTCCTTTTTTGAAACGTGTATAATGCAAACAAATGAGTCATAAACATCCACATTCCACTACTGATACCTCACTCACTCTGTACTCAGGTAGCTCTCGAAACCATATTTGATCTGTTAATTGAGTAATTGACTCGGTCTTTTTCTTTATTTTGTTTATTTGATTCCAAGGGATCCCTTTCTTTCGCATTCAATGTTTCTCTCCCTATTTACTATTAACTTTTTCTCTGGGATCTTCTTCTTTTAGAATCTGTGTGCTATATATTTTTCAGCACTTTATTCTGTTTCACTTTTGAATTTTGTCCCTTTCAATTACTTTGAATATTGATACACAAGGGTATCAAGCCTAATACTCTGATATTCATATGAAGATTTCTTATGACATTTGTGACAAAGTAATTCAGCTTAACTTGCTTAGAAAAGAAACCTTTTTGGATTCTTGACAACAATTATAGTTGAATGAATATCCTTAGCTTGTGCCTTGTGCAGTCTGCAAATTGCATAGCAAACCTTTTCCAGCATTTTCAAAGTTGCAATATGTGAATCTAACAACGATCCTACAAAACTCATATATGATTATATAAGTTTAATTAAGTTTTCATTGAAGATGCCATAGAAGATGCTATTCTAAATAGTTAGTCCAACATGAAGGGTCCCCTAGCCAAACTAACGAGATTGACGAAAGTTTTTGGTCGACAATTTTGCAGATAATTCGCGTTTGACAATTTTTTATTTATTTTGACAAAATACAAAATATGATGTAGATGAAAACATTTAAAATTATTTTAGGCATTGTTGAAAATATTCAAGTGAGGTATTATATTGTAGTCCTGCAAAGTGCAAAATAGTTACCTTTTAAGGTTTCTATCAACCAAGCAAATCCCATCAAGAGGATATCCTTATCTTGTGTTGTCTGCAATGTTCCTTAACAATATTTTCAGTATTATTTCCTGAATATATACAGCTATATACGAAAATCTTATCATCATATATATAAGTTAATAAGCGTTTTATTCCAATAATTTTGTCATGGATCCTACTATTGCACATGGTGTATATCTACCACATGGTGAGGCCCACCTAGGTGATCATCTCTTAGTACGTGGAATGTATTTCTTTAGCATTACATTGATTTTATATTTTTGCTGATGAATTTATTTTTTTGAAAAAACTTGTGCGTATAACTGTATAAACTCCAATAAGTAATGGTCGGTGGTATATAGTTCTTAATTTGTTTTCGTGTTTGTATTGACTTACTTCCCTCATGTGCATTCTTTTGCTAATCTGCTATATGTACTGTTTCAAATTGTGAATTCAAGCTTGCTATTGCATTGCTGTTTTGTGCATACAGGTCCACTACCTGTGTAGTGGCTGTATACATGCTTAAGAATCGACTTCACAGTTCACATCCGTTTAGATACAACCAAAAGACTAGTGTTTGAGAGTTACATCATGAATTCATGGTCATTTTCACCGACAATGCTTAAATTGGCATCGACTAATTATGACAAAGACGGGGAAAGAATGATAATACTGTTATTGTAAACTATCCTCTACTGTTAATCTGTTATTAAGTTGTCTTTCAAAAGATTGTAAGAAGTAGCTCTAAATATGTTACCAAAAAAGAAGAGTCCTTGTAATGAGAAATAATCTAAACATTGCTGGTGTAGACTCTGTTTAATATGATTTACTGGGAAAATTTTATTGAGAAATTAATGTTGAAATGTGGGTCCTGAACCCTAGTGGAATATAAGTTCCAAAAACGGAAGTGTGACACTTGTTTGTCAGTTGTGGGAGTAATGTCAAATTGTCAATTAGTGGGAGTACTTAAAAGAGTTGTAAGATACAAGAAACTAGTGACCTGTCACACTCTAGGTTGCTTAATTAGATGGTGATTATATTAAAATTATAGCAATGTTAAAAAAGAAGAATTGATTAGTGGACAAAAGCAAATGTGTGAGTAATGCGGGTGTTGGATGGGACAAAATTAGGTGGGCTACGAAATAATAGAGAAGATAGCTAAAAAGGCCTCGTCCTTTAAGAAAATCGACGAAATATTACCGTTACACCAACAATATGTTCATTACGAAACCAAGCAAAAAGTAACCCTACACAATTGGGCCCATTTCACTGCTATAACGATCAACGTTGACTCTAATGAAGCCTATGTTGGGCAAATAGAGCATCATCCTCGATATTCCCTCCCTCCATCCAATGCACGTAGATGCACGTTGTCAAACTATTTTGCAATTGCTTCATCAATCCATGTTACCATTTACCAAAATGTTGTTGCCCCACATTACGATGGACCCTAGAAAGCCCATAGATCCATGTTAACCGTGGGTTGGATCATATACCTGGTGGCGATGAAATAAAATGGCAATAAAAAATGAAGTTTCTTAAAAATGAGGCAGATGAGGAGAATGTTGCTATGTAGGGCGGTTTTGAGTAGGTGGTCCTGTTTAATATTTTGTTAAACATTGTTATGGGACAATTTTTTTCAATTAATTAAATAGAGGACCACATGCATTTTGAAGTTTTGATTATTGACTCTTGAGTCACTCTGGGTGAGCTCCCCTGTTTCCTCGATAACAAATGCTGTGAATGGTACACAATTGATGACTTGAATCTTAGGGGCCAAATGGTTGATTTCCTCAGAACTTTCTTAACACTTGCTAGGTACCTAAAAAGATCTTGTTTTCTGCAGATTCCTGGGCAGAATTTGTAGAAGAGCTATGTACTTCATACTATAATAAGTCTATAATGTGAGGATGATTTACATGTGATCAGGCCGGAGAAAATTTGGACTTAAATGCGTTTTTGGCTTGTAATTCAGAAAAGATAAGTAATTCATGTCTTTCTGTGCCAAATTTTCTGGGTGGTGATGATTACATTCTTGAACACCAATAAATTAAGTGAACTCGAAGTTTCTCCTCAATAAAGGGTCCTACTAGTAAGTTGTTTACGTGTCTGTCACGTTACTCTTCTTGTCAAAATCCACTCGGTAACACTTGGTTTTTTCAGTCTTTACCCAAAACACAAGAAGAAAACCAACTTGATTTTTAGTGTGATAGGAGGAGCTACTAGAACCAAGCCTATACGGGATATAGGCTTTAATCAATTCTTGTTTACATTCTAAACTGTCTGAAAAGTTGCATGTAAAAGTGATTTGCAAATAAGTTAGTAGTTTCGATGTTTTACAAAGTAAAAGTTTCTGACTTCACCTTAAATCTAGTGTAAAAAGAAACTACAGCTTTTCTAAAGCTAGTGGAAGAACAACAGCAATTTGTATACCGTGTTACTCTTTTTTAAGACAAATAGTTAATCAGAAAATACTATTATGTCATTCGTGTCACTATATTCAATTATTCATACTCTGAGAAACTCTTTAGTTAAAAAGTTTTAACATGAACAACATGAAAATTTTAATATTCTCAAAATGGGTCATTACTTTTCAGAGTTCTAATACTGTGGCAATTAAACGGCTGGTATTATTGTATTTCATGAAATTTTGCACCATATTGCTCTATAGATATCACGGGTGCGAAGTTTACAGTCACATTGTGCATTGGGTTAATTAAGTAGCTCAAAACATTTGCGTTAATTTTTGCTATAAACTCTGCTCCCTCAATTTTAATTAATTAATTAGGTCAAAACAATTGCGTCAATTTTTACTATGAACTCTGCACCCCTCAATTGTACATTTGATGAACATTCCTTTTACAAATTGAAATTTGGCAGTGTATTGGCTATTGAGCATCTCGTCGGTGATAACTGATATGTGCAAGTGTGCAGCCAAAAGTCACATTGGGTCCTTTCCATTGATGGCTTATATTCGGATTTTGGACACACAATCCAATCAAATTTTGATCAGAAAACAACTATACTCAAGTAGACACCGACGTCTTAACTTATTTTAACCTACATTTGTTAAGTGAATACAGATACAATTATGGACAGAAATCATCAGAATTTAGGCGTTTATAATGTAAGTTAATGCAATCGTAATTCTACCCCATGTGCGTATTTCTTCCTGTTGTAGACTCTGTTGACTACAAAGTACAAACTGATTAAACTATTTTAATTTTGTATTGAACATTTTCTTTATCGAATCAATCACAAACTTAGTAAATTTGTTCGAAGTTAACTATAGATTTTGATGGGTTAGATTTTCTTTTGTGTTTTAAAAATTAACAGCTAATGTCTCCAACAGTGTTCTTTAAGAAGACTTTAAGCCATCGATAATTTGAGATCACTCCAAAACAAGTAGGAAACAAAAATAAACTTAGAAGATGATCAGTTCAAAACGTACCTAACCCGATCCATATACGACCCCACAAAGTATATACTTACACTAATGATTTTCCGTGTATTATGGTATTCGATCATAGTATACACTACACCTTAAATTAATTTTACGTTATTTTCCACCTCTATCTATCTATCTCTCTGTCCAAAACCTTGTTACAATTCACACACTAGTATAAATCACTTTTTCCATTTCTCAACTTCTACGTTTTCCACCACCACCATTTTCTTCAACAACTCTACTTTTTCTCTCCCTATATAACTCTCCTTCCACAGACCACTTGATCCTATTTTTTTCCTCACCACCCAAAACAAGTTTTCCACTCCATATCTCCAACCCCGGCCTTCACACCATGTCTGCTAAAGACTGTGGTAACCATGGAAAGAGTCGTCGAAAAAGGCTCTTCCGATTTTTATTCTCCTTCTTTCTTGCCTTCATCATAGCTGTTCTCTTTGTTATTCTTCTTGTTTGGTTAATTCTCCGTCCAAGTAAACCACGTTTTACATTACAAGATGCCACTGTGTACCAGTTCAACGTTTCTCAAAACAATTACCTGTCCTCAAATCTTCAAGTTACCATCGCATCCAAAAATCCAAATGATCGAATCGGGGTCTATTATGATAAGCTAGATGTCTATGCTAGCTACCGTGGCGAACAAATCACTATACCGAACTCTCTACCACCAACTTACCAAGGTCATAATGATTTAAACGTTTGGTCACCGTATATTACAGGACAGAATATACCTATTGCACCTTACTTTGGTCTTATGTTGGCTCAAGATCAAACGGCTGGTATGATTTTGTTGAATATTAAAGTTAACGGACGGGTGAGATGGAAGGTTGGGACTTGGACTTCTGGTAAATATCACTTGTTCGTGAATTGTCCGGCTTATATTCAGTTTGGAATTGGGGGTAAGAATTCAGGTTCTGGTATTGGTTCTGGGTATGGTAATAAGTTCTCTTTGGATCGGGATTGCAGTACTGATGTCTAAACAGGTAAACTCCTTTATCACTTTTTTTTTGTCCTCAATTATTTTCATTTTCATTGTTTTTTTCATATTCTTAAGATTTTATTGTGAGTAATGGAAACAAGCAACTCACTAAAAGACAGTGTATTCTTTGAGACTTGAGTAAACATTTCTAAACAAAAATTATTTCAACTAACTGTTTTTTTTGGACAAAAATACGAAATACGATGATAATTTTCAAATGTTGCTGTTTTTAAAACTTGGAAATAAAGAAAAAAAGGAAAGAATAAGAAAGACAGAATTCAGTTGTTACTTTGTCAAACTTACGTTATTTGGTACAATCTTTATTCAATGAATTTAAATAGGACAGAGACAGACAAAAATACCCTTGACCCTTGACAATGGTTATAATCTCTCATTCTCACTTTCTGAAATTCTGTAATATTCTTCAGGTTAAGGTAAGCTTACAGAATCTGGTGGTCCAAGATGCCGAGCTAGCAAACCACAAGATTGATATTGAGTATCCCTGAAGTTCAAGGGGGTTCCAGAGTTACTGTTAGGACTTAGGACAAACGTTATGGAGTATGGAGGTGATGTCAGAAACCTTACTAAAATGTTGAAATAATTTGTTTCATAGTGAAACTTTGACTTTTATATTTGAAATTAGGTTCAAAATTGTATTTAAAATTCTAAATGAGTATAGGTATCAGTATAAGTTGTTACTTCTGATTCATATATATATGGGAAATTGTGAGTGCATATATCCGAATTTTCTAGATTTCTGGCCTATTAATAATTTTCTGCTTAAAACGTACTGAAATATAATGCTGATTGTTCAATGCACATGCATTTCCTATTAGTTATAATTCATTAGTACGGGTAACAGTTACTGTAACTATTGAAATAATTCACCATTTCTCTATTAATATGTAACAGTTTGATTTTGATGTATCTACAGAATGCTTTAAACCAAAGCTAACAAATGCGTTGCATTCTCGTGTTACCTAAACTTTGGCAAGATTTATATGCACTATAGAGTCAGTACTGGTGCCCTCATATCAGTTTCTTTGTACAACACTCACTCAAAGTGTGAGTCATGACTCATGACATACGAACCAGTCTTCACAAAATCAGTCGGCCCAATTAGGGCTGTAGTTACAAGCAGGTAACATGTAACAAACTTATTTGTCAAGTAAAAGAACCATAAAATAAATTAGCCACTGTGCATGTGGTACCTACGTGGGCTCTATTGAGTTTAAAAAAAAATTATAAACGTTAAATTATTATTTTATTCTTCAAAAAAAAAATCTGAAAATTACTAAATTACTCCTGAGACGTACACCAAAACACTATTATTCAACTCCATATTTTTCTATATATTAAAGATGTGAGATTGTGAGACACAGGTCTAAATTCGTTTCCATTTGCTTACTTCTGAGCCCCAGAAAGAAACAAACAAAAAGGGGGTTTTGTATGGTTCGCGTAGCATCTTGCTTATGGTGGATTAGGCCCAGTACAGTAAAAAATTGTTTGGTATATATATATATATCTTCAGTTGATTATCTCTGGTATCATACTATTATTAATTAAAGATCTAGGCTGGATTAGTATAAAATTATATAATGTAAGTGGGAGAAACTAACTATTTAACTAATGAGGTGTTGTTTGGCCCACCGGTGGAACCATGAAAAAGGTTTGGGTTGCATAGCTTTCAGAATGAATGAAATCACCCTAATTACTACTAACTTGCAAGGAGTAGGCTTTGAGCTATCGGATTTTAGGCCATTGATTGACTTTAGTGATAATCCCTTTCACCAGCACTAGCTGCTCAGTGTGTGCAAGAAAATGATGTGAGAGTTGATTGTCTATAAATCTATGATTAATCATCTCTATTTGTTATCTATATATTCATAGTATTTTATATATTCTTCCTGTTCTAGATAATCAAATAGAGATGCCACATATATACCTACATGGTAGATGTGTTGTTGTTCACTTAAGAGTATCTTTAGGAGTGATATCAACTTAGTATTAAACACCAAATTTCTAACAATTTGGTGTTTTTTCAACTTCAGGAGAGTCACATATTGATGAAAACACCAAAAAAACACCAAACAAAACACCAAATCGGCCAATATTTGGTTCCAGGTTTGATGCTGTATCAAATCACTCACGCGGTTTTGCCAAAACCATGCAGTTTTCCCAACACCGTGTAGGCTTGGGCTGCTAAATGGACTTTTATGGCGCGGTTTTAGGAAAACCGCATGGGCTTGGGCTTCTATGGGCGTGGTGCTAGCAAAACCGCGTGCACTTTTTCTGAAAATTAGAACTTTGGACCTGTTTATATAAAAGTAGCACGCGGTGTTCTGAACACCGTGCGGTTTTCTGAAAATCGCGTGGACTTGGGCCTGTCAGTTGGGCTTTAATGGCGCGGTGTTGGCAAAACCGCGTGGGCTATATGGCACGATTTATCCAAAACCGCGTAGTTGCTTGGTGAAAATTTGATGTTGCTCCTAAAGTTGTTTGGTGTTTTTTTGGTTTGGTGTTTTTTTGATAGCTCTCCTAAAGATGCTCTAACTACATTGACGCCTACATAAAAAAGCAACTAGAAATTCGATTTCAAAACAAACATACTGTACATAATATGCCCCTGTTGGCTAGGGCTGTTCTCAGTCCGGTTTTTACCGGTTCCTATAGAAACCATAGATCGAATCTATATACTCAGTTTTCTAAACTAAACGTTTAAACCAAAATCGAACCAAACTTGAATAAAAATCAAAATAAAACTGAAACGAATGTTCAGTTTTGGTTTCGGTTCAGTTGTTGGTTTGGGCCTAGCCATTTGGGCTTTCTATCAAGTTTCAAATAGAAACCTATATAGAACTACTGATCACCAGCCAAGTGAATTTTAATAAATATATTGAACAGTATTGATGTTAATTTAGGCATATCCACATGATTATAACACCAATCACAAGAAGTAAGTATTCAAGTGTTCAATAACATTCATTTAACTAAAAAAATAAAAAATAGTAATAAAAAACTATAAATTTCTATATATATCTAACACTCGGTTCGGTTTGGTTTATATCAGTTAACAAAATCCTAAAACTGAAAACCAAACCGAACTAGTCAGTTATGCCTTTTGAGAACCGAAAACCTAACCAAAAAAATTAAAAAGCGTTCATTTCACCCAGTTCAACTCGGTTCGGTTCAATTTTTCGGTTTCCTGTTGTTTTTTTAACAGCCCTAAGTTCAGATAAATTGGACACCAAAAACTAGCTGGAATTGAGATTTGTTCGATCAAATTCAATCCCAATATTTACTACTAGCGCCACACCAATAATAGGAAATCATCTCAAGTCGGTGTGAAGGTCTTCTTCTTTCGCTTTCCTTGATAATAATTATGAACTATAATTTCACTACTACTAGTAGTGGAGGTGTTCCATGTGGAGGCAGTTGTCAAGGGGGAGGGGGTTGTCATTGATCAGTGTCACCATCTGATTTGGTGTGCTCTTAAGTCTTAACCACATATGGTGTCATATCATAAAAGTGAATTTCTTCCTATCATACTTTTTGTATTTGGAATTCATCAAGTGTATTTAGGGCAAGTAATCATATCTTCGACTTCTTGGCAATTTTTGTTGTTGCATTAAATTCACTCTAATCAACACTAAAATATTACGATCTGTGGACTGGAAATTTATGTTGCCACATCCTAATAATTTATATGATCGTTAATCTCTTTAAACGCGCGCGCATATTGAATATTTTTACCGACAATACGATTAACATAAAAATGATAAGACCACTTAGTGATTATTCCCATTACTTTTTTTTTTTTTGATAATGTTTATTCCCATTACTTTTCTCCGTATCAGCCCTAAACAGACTAGATATCTTGAAATATTGGTTAGCGGAGCTGCGGAATGACACAATGTCCTAATTCTTCTTCATTTTTTTTCCGATAATAATGTCCTAATTCTTCTTGGAAACAAGTAGCCGGCTTCAAAGTTCGTTTCAAAGTTTTTCTTGGTAGAATTACATTTTCCCGGTGTATGTTTGGTGTCCAATGTCCAAACAATATTTCAGTGCTCAAAATTGAAATTATATTTGACATAACTAATCGTAGTGCTATTGTTGGGGATTATACCAATACCAATCGGTTCCCCCACTACACAGATAACTTGTATGAACACACTTCAACTCTAGATAAATCTCAAATATCACAAACTACCTATACTAACATGCCCAACTCGCTAAACAACTATCAACAACAAATAATAATGTAAAAGCGGCTTAAACAACAAACCACAAGAGACAAAGATTTACCGTGGTTCGCCAATGATGATGCCTACTTCCACAAGAGCCAGTTCTTAATAAAGTAGGAAGGAAGATTACAATCTCTCCTTACGATCTCTCACCTTACTAGATCACTCTTATCTCTTTTTACAGGGGTTGTATCTCTCAGTAAAGGTTCTCTCTGTTTTTTAGTCCGATTCCAATCCTTCCGACTTGTTTGGTTCTCATTAGGTTAGATTTTCCAAAACCTTGATTTTGGTTTTATCTCCAAAACCAAATTCGCGATATCTTGTAGAAGCAAGCCCACGAAAAATAGACTGGCGGGCGCCTCACTCTGAAAGCGCCGAAGTCGCTACCAAGACTGAAGTCGAGCTGGCACGCCACTTTGAAGCGCTGGTCGCCTCTATGTTATCGAACTCGAAGCGAAGTCGTCGCTTATCCGAAAGGCGCCGGCCTCGACTTCCTAGCGATGTCGAAGTTTGCCCGCTTTCGTCGACTCGGTTTCTCTCCTCATGTGAGGGATAACTCCGATCAATCTCCCCTCCAACGGTGGGGGGGGCTACCTCCATGCAATTTCCAAATCAACAGGAAGAGTGTGTCGCCATTCCGCAATAGCACAACAAACATCAAACTTACCTTCGGTAAGACTTTGGTCATCATATCCGACCCGCTCTTGTCGGTATGGATCTTCTCGATACACAAATGCTTGTCTTCGAAAGTACTTCTCTAATCCAATGATAACGCGACGTGTATGTGCTTGGATCTAGAATGAAAACTCGGATTCTTGCTCAAGTGGATGGCGCCCGACCGTCACATAGAACTACAAACCGCTTTTTTAGCCCTAGTTCGTCGAAGAACCTCTTCATCCATAAGAACTCTTTTTCAAAGACTCGATGGGTCGCAATATACTCGGCTTCAGAAGTGGAGGGGCAACACACTTTTGCAACTTAGATTGCCAAGAAACCGCTCCCCCGCAAAAGTAACCGATAACCGGAGGTGGACTTCATCGAAATCAACATCACCGCCATGTCCCATCGATTAGCCTTCAAGTAAGGGCTTACTTCCACCAAAGCACAAACATGATTTGGAAGTGCCTTGGAGATATCTCAATATCCACTTAACACCTTCCCAATGCTCTTTACCCGGATTTGATGAAATCGCTTACAACCCCAACGGCGAAAAGCAATATCCGGCCTAGTACACACCATGGTATACATCAAATCGCCCATCGCGGATGCATAAGGAATCTTTTTCCATCCGACTCGCTCATGCTCACCCTTAGGACACATCTCTTTGGTCATGCGGAACCGCCACCCGTTTTATTAACCGACCGGGTTTCGGCTTTGATCCATGTTGAATCTCTTCAACACCTTTCAATGTAGCTTTCTTGAAAGCCACAACTTCCCACTCTTTCATCACGAAGTGATCCGCGATCCCAAGTATCCGCTTTGTTTGACCCAAATCCTTCATCTCAAAGGACTTACTCAAGTCTTTTTCTTCACTTTTGATATCTTGTTGATGTTTGGGCCAACTATCAACATATCATCCACATACAAAGAATAAAGACAATGAAATCTCCATCCGGAAATCTCTCAACAAACGCGACAATGATCTAAGCGGACTTCTTGTATCCTTGCTTCACCATAAAGGAGTCAAACTTTATGTACCAATCGCCTCGGTGCTTGCTTTCAACCCATACAAGCTCTTTATTAGCTTGCATACTAGGTGCTCCTTGCCTTTTGACCTCAAACCCTCTCCGGGTCGGGTCCATGTAGACATCTTCTTCAAGGTCTCCATGAAGAAAAGCCGCCTTAACATCTAGTCAGCTTTCAACCTCTAGGTTCATACTTGCGGCCATACCCAATACCACCCTGATAGAAGTCATCTTCACTACAGGAGAAAATCTCATCAAAGTCAATCCCTTCCTTTGACCCGAATCCCTTCACAACAAGGCGAAGCTTTGTGCCTTGGGTGAGGATTGTTCTCCCTCATGCTTGACTTTGTATATCCACTTATTCTTGAGAACTTTTCTCCCCGTGGGTTTCTCAACTAACTTCATAAGTGTGATTCTTATGCAAAGAATCCATCTCGTCATGCATGGCCTTCAACCACTTTTCTTTGTCTCGTACCTTCAAGTGCCTCTTGATAGTACATAGGTTCTCCACCATCCGATAAGAAGCACGTGCGCATGTGGTGGATACCGTTGAAGCTAGTCTCTCTCTGTCGGGACCTCCTTGCCCCATCCGGGCCGGTGCCTCGGAGGATGCACTTCGCTTTGCTCGTGGTGGTTCATGCATCTCATCCGCATCTTCTATACCAATAGGTTCTATCCCATCATGAGCAATAGGATTCTCATCACGAGCTTCAAACTCATGGTTCTCTGCATTCTCAATGCCTTTCCGCGTGACGTTCCACAAGTAGGAACTTCGGTTCAATCAACAAGATCATTGGTGAAAGATCAGAGCTTCACCCTCCTCAAAGTCTGCTATGGTTTGGTCTTCCAGAACACAACATCTCGACTTCGGATTACCTTCTTGTTAATCGGATCATAGAGTTTGTAACCAAACTTTTCATCTCCATAACCCGGAAAAATGCACCGCTTGGCTTTGTCATCAAGCTTGAATCTCTCATCCTTCGGAATATGCACAAATGCCCCCGCACCCAAATACCCTCAAGTATCCATAATCAACATCTCTCACCGACCATACTCTCTCGGATAATCACTATTCGGAGGCTTTCTTCGGTGACGGGTTGATCACATGCACGGGTCAGACGCGCGTGCTTCTACCCAAGAGCTTCTAGGTAGCTTAGAGTGGGATAGCATGCATCTTATCCTCTCTACAATGGTACGGTTCATTCTCTCTGCTATTCCATTCTCATTTGCGGTGTCTTGGGAACGGTCCGCTTCATGACGAATCCCATGACTCAAAAATACTCTTCAAATGGCCCAATGTACTCACCCCCATTATCCGAAATAATACACTTCAACAACTTCCCAATCTCTTTCCACCATCTTTGTGGAATTTCTCAAACACGCCAAGTACTTCATCCTTGGTCTTCGACTATAGGCCCATATCTTTCTTGACGATCATCAATGAATGTCAAAGTCGAAACTCCCCCGTGGGACTTCACTCTCATAGGACCACATAAGTCCGTGTGCACTAGCTCAAGGGACGGTGTCCTTTCTCGTGAGACGGAATCTTTGGAAAGACACCTCTGTGTTGCTTTCCTACCAAACAATGAGTACATGTATTTAAATGTGTACCTTTAATGTCCGGCAAGGCCTTTTGCTTAGCAAGAACTTCCATCCCTTTTATGCCCATGTGACCACGGTCTCTTGTGCCACGGTTTCGGATGAAGCTTCTTCTTCACCAGATTCGCTTCGCTTTACACAAACTAGCCTGTTTTGTAAAGAGAGCAAGTTTTCTTTCCTCCGGCTGCTACAATGGAACCTCGCTTTCGGTTCCATACCCCGCTACCAAACGAGTTTACAAAACCATCGCCATCTAATTTCCCAAACCGAAATTAGGCTTAACCGTATGTCGGGGACATGTCTTACATCCTTGAGTGTCAAGGTGTAGCCGACATTGGTTTCTACATGAACATCTCCAATGCCTATAATCTTGAGACTCCATCATTACCCATCCTTACTTCACCATATTCACCACAAATGTAGGTAGTGAAGAATCCCCAGCGGGTTATGGCGTGATAGGATGCTCAGATCTATCACCCACTCTCGTATCCCCGACATGAGGTACTAAGACAAAGACACACCACACCGACACAATTCCCACTGGAGGTCGCCGACTAGTGCGGTAGTATCTCTTTGTGTTTCCGTTCCTCCGCACCATGTCTTCATGTACACGGTTATTCTTCTCATCCCTTTCTTGTTCTCGCGACTCATATCCGAAGTGGCCTTTTGTGGCACAATAGTAACATTGCCTCTCCGCCTTAGGAGTTCTAGCTTCACCCCTAGATTTACTTCGTCATCACCTCTAGAACGAGATGGTTTTCTCGCTTCACCTCTCCCCGTTTCTCGTGAAAAAGACCTCCGAAAGTTAGAAGAGCCGCTTCTTGCACTCCTTCTAGTCTCCTCATTCAACAAAGACGTGGTAGCCATCTCCATGGTAACAATTCCATCCTTGGGTCGCTCCATGTAGAAACCGCTAATGTCTCCCAACTTTCGGGTAGAGAGCCTAATAGAAACAAAGCCTCAACTTCGTCTCCCAAATTGATCTTCATCAAATGCATCCGATTGATGATATTCTCAGACTTCATTAAGATGCTCGGACATTGAAGAACCTTCTTGGTACTTCCGTTAATGCGCAAACTTCTTAACGACTAGTACTTTGTTTCCACCCGACTTCCTCTCATAAAGGTCTTCGAAGTTTCTTCCATAGATAGGGGTCGTAGTCTCTTAGGCCACATGGTGAAAGACACCGCCGCTATCCATTGTCGAATGTACCCAATAGCTTTTCACAAGCTTTTTCCACTCAAACCATCGGGCCTTTTACGGTTTTACTCCCTCATTCTCAATGGGAAGTGCCAAGTCCTTGCAGTATAGCAAGTCTTCCATCTTGGCTTTCCAGATGGTGTAGTTCTTCCTATTCAGACTCATCATACGAGTGTTCACGGAATGGTCCATCTCTACAAGTTATTTAACCTCAAATCTTCTCTCAGGAATTTCACAAACACCTTCCCGACCAAGATTCGATAACGCCTAGGCTATTCTAACCAAGGCTCTGATACCACTTGTTGGGGATTATACCAATACCAATCGGTTCCCCACTACACAGATAACTTGTATGAACACACTTCAACTCTAGATAAATCTCAAATATCACAAACTACCTATACTAACATGCCCAACTCGCTAAACAACTATCAACAACAAATAATAATGTAAAGCAGTTAAACAACAAACCACAAGACAAAGATTTACCGTGGTTCGGCCAATGATGCCTACTTCCACAAGAGCCGGTTAATAAAGTAGGAAGGAAGATTACAATCTCTCCTACGATCTCACCTTACTAGATCACTCTTTATCTCTTTCTGTGGGTTGTATCTCTGTAAAGGTTCTCTCTCTTTGTTTTAGTCTGGATTCCAATCCTTCTGACTTGTTTGGTTCTGTTAGGTTAGATTTTCCAAAACCTTGATTTTGGTTTTATCTCCAAAAAACCAAATTCGCGGATACTGTAGCAAGCCCATGAAAAATAGACTGGCCGGCGCTTCCTCTCGGCTCGCCAAGACTGAAGCCGAATGGCCTTGGCCACTTTGAGCGTGTCGTAAGCCATGTTATCGAACTCGAATACGAAGTCGCTCTATCTGAAAAGGCTGGCGCTCGACTTCTGCGATGTCGAGTTTGCCCGTTTCTGTCCAGCTCCAGTTTCTCTCCTCATGTGAGGGATAACTCCAACAGCTATTTGGGTTAATTAGACTAAATCTCTCAAATTATATATTAGTTTATTTAGACTAAATTTCTTATTATTTAAATCATTAGACTTAAATAATCATTTAGTTGCAAAATGGTTGACATTTCAATTATTTCCAAAACTACCCTTATTTGACCATTTCATCTTCATCCCCAATCACTTGACCTCCCCAACTCCAACTTGATTCCATAATACAATCACAACTCAAATCCCATAACCCCAACACTAATAACATACTAAACATTAGGTAAACCCAAGGATACTCAATTTCAACCTTCAAATACTCAATTCTTCTAAACCTTATTACAAAACAAATTGAATCGTGTGGGTTTGACTAAAAATTAAAACTTTCCATTCCAAGAGAGCTCACAATATAGTTTCAACATTTTGCCAAGTTGGTATTGTTTCAAATTCTTAGTACTTGAATTATAATTTTGTATAGATATGGTGGTGGTAACGTAGTAAATATGGAGTAGGAGAGCGATCGAGGAAAAAAATAATAGAGGCAATTCTAGAATTAAGTGAAACATCAACCAACATGGTTACATGAGTATTTAAGTTTAATGATTTAAATAATACTTTGGGGGGTTAGTCTAATTAGCCTGTGCTATTTCCCTGTAAATTGTGGAAAAGTTTCCATATAGAAATTGGACTACAACAGGAAATAACTTAGTTCAATTTGTACGTGGGGAAATTTACCAAAGCTTTTTAGTAAAATAAGAGCAACCAACTAGACATATCATGAGGTTATATTATTGAGAGATGGTATATTGCACTAATGCCCTACTAGGTCCAAAATAGTCTCCTCCTCACCTTATAATGCAATCTAATAAACCAAATTCTAGAGTGCGCAGGTTGTACCTGAAGAGTGCGTAGGTTGTACCTGCGCTGTGCAATTTGGGTCCTCCATCAGGCAGGGGATGAGACTGTATTGCATGGTAGATTCTCTAATCAAGGGTCTATTGTACCAGCGCACCATAAAAAGGGTGTACTCTAGAACTGCTAATCTAATAATGTAGATATCGTTTGGTGGAGTGTAGGGGTGTCTCCTTTTGCCGAATTCTGACCGGAAATTGGTCTGGCTTTGGGTCTATTTTTCACGGTCCGATAACCAATTTTTCAATTTCCATAAAATATTCAAATCGGATTCGGACGTAACTCTCTGATCAGATCCAATCCAAAAGTTTCGAAAATATAGCCGATTTGAAATTTTCGCCATTATTTTTTATTTGTTGTGAAACCATGTACTTATAATATAACAAAACTCCATTATCCATTTGATAAGATCATGACAATTAATTCATTTTCTAGTTTTCTACATTAGCAAAACAAAAAACCAACTAAACAAATCTTAGCCGGCCACTACTTCACTCCCTCTCTCTCCCACTCCTCTCAACCACTTCTCTCCTTCACCATGGTAAGTAGGGTTCTCAAACTAGCTTTTCATAGGAACATTTTCTATAATCTTTATTTTTTAGCTTCCGACATGTAAAATTTTAGTTTTTTGAAGTTCCAAAATGGTTTTTAGTCAAATTTTCTTTTCCAAAAATAGTGAAAAGTAAAGAGATCTATGAAATTTACCAAGAATTTTGAAATTTCAGAGTTATTCCAAAATTTCAAGTTTGACAAATATTTTGATTCCGAAAAAATGGATCGGTTTGGCTAGCATATTGGGTTCAAATATTTGGAAAAATTTCGAAAGAGGCCAATCCGATCCGAAGTCACCCCTAGTAGAGTGACTTTAATTTGGTCCATACTCTAGAATCCCTGAAAATGAAATTTTATAATTGGTCAAAAAATATTACCTGATTAGATCTGATTGGAATTTTGGCAGTTCGAGTTTTTAACAAAACTAGTGTATTGCAGAATCAGAAAATTAGTTTAAGGGAGTCGGTTAAGAAATGTTTGGACTCCAAATACAAAGGCATAATATTTTTAGTTTTAACACCAAGTTTGACACATGTTAACTCTTTTTGGAAGCAAAATATAGAAATACCCGCTTTTAATTATTCACAACTACTTCTCCCATAATCTCTTAAAATTTCAAGATTTTTAAAATGGGTTTGAAAGTAATCATTTATTTAAAGAATTAATAAAATGCATTTTAACTCGATTAACATTTTAAAAACAATAGAATTAACTTATTTTGCATTTTAAAATGCATATAGTGTAAAAACTAAAAGTATTGTGTCTCCCATAGGCATTTGACACTAGACCGTAAGCCTAAACCCCAAATCTCTAAATGCCAAACCCTAAATCTCTATAACTAGACCCTAAACCTAAACTATAAACTCTAAATCTCAATAAACCAGACCCTAAGCCTAAACCATAAATTCCACTAAACTAGACCCTAAGTCTAAACCCTAAAAAAATGTAGACACTAAACCCTAACCCCTATAACCTAACTCGTTGCGTTGTCCAACCTATTGCATAATAAAATGCATTTTGTATCTGTGCGTATTTTAAAATGCAGAAACCCATCTATATTTTAAAATGCATTATGTATTTTAAAATAAATTTATTACGTGGATGTGGTTTAAATTTGTGATATATATGCATTTTAAAATGCAAAGTAGGTAGTTATAATCGAACTCTATTATTTTTAATAAAAATATATAATTTGGCAGTTATATAAAGGTGAAAAAGAGAATAAAACAGTTACAAATCTCAATAACTAATTTATACGCTTCCACATTATGTGGATAGTATAGTCAAAGCCTTTTTGCATCTAGTTTTTTTTTTCTTTATACAAGTAGTTTTCACTATATAAAAAAAAGGTAAAAAGTAATAAATTTATAAAATAACATTTTTCAATCTTTTAAACGTTCATTTTTATAAAAGAGACTCTCAAACCCAATTTCTTGATTGTAGAATAGAAGTACATAGACTGCAAGTGACAACATGTTCAAGCAGCCCTTTCCACGAAAACAAACAACTTCTCCACAAGACTGACAACTTGTTGTAACGACTTTCGGGTTGGATTTGCTTGCTTAGGCTAAGTCCAATGACTCTTTATCCCCCTAAAAGTAGAGGCCAAAGTGGAGGTTTTCACTTTCTATCTGTAATTTACTCTCTATATATAGGGAGTATTATTAGGATACAGAGCACATTCCGCGCCAGTTCAAGTGGAGTGGTATGACTTACTTTTCTATTCCGCGCTAGTTCAAGTGCAGTGGTATGACTTACTTTATTATTTTTTTTCTTTATTTGCATTCTGAGCAACATGAAGTGGAGTGGTTTGTTGAGTTAAATTGAGGAATAAAGATAAAGAGTCCAAAACCATTGGACTCCGCCTAAGGCACGCAGATGCAGAAAAACCATTGGACTCAGATTGAACTATTTCTTTGGGCCTGTTTTAGGAAACTTCGGCTTAAATCTGCTATAAATGATACGAGCCTAGGCCTCATATGACTCGTAATAGACTTGGGCCCACGTTTCTTTGCTACAAAATTAACTGCTATCAGACTTCCTCACAGGTTCATCATCCTGAATTACAGAAGGCATTCGCCTCACGCCCTCACTTATACAATCTATTGTTCAACACCTTTAAAAAAAGCTAACTCCCATTTGTAATCAGAATTAGCGCTCACATAAAAAGATACATTGAAGGTCCAGAGTCGAAAACAGACTTATCAGCTTCCAGTGATCCTTCACACACTCAAAGAAGCACTATGCACTAAGGGCGGTAGCGACTAGCAAAGCTTAAACTGACTTTTTAGCTATGGTCTAGTAAATACTCGTTTACGACTTGGCTATAACCAAAATCTTAGCAAAGTGCCAAATTTTTAGTGCACAGAAGTGCTATCAGAGGGATAGTGCCATAATGGTTGAAATACCCAAGTGTGGGCTGTGGATGCTCCAAATATTGGGCTCAAAGTAAGGTCCGGTCCATTCCAGTTCAGTCCAAACAATTTCAGGCCTCAATTTTAGAAAATTTTCCACTCCTATCGTGTGGGCTGTTCCATCCAAGGACCAAAATTTCAAATTTAGAAAATATATCGTGTACTCCAAAAAACGAGATATATTAAAAATATCGGAGATATATATATATTTTTTGTTGACCAGTCAAAATTTTATTTTATATATCGAGATATCAAAAAATATCTGAAATATCGTTGATTATATTTGAAATATTATTGATATATTAATAAAAAAAAAAAGTCAAAGTCAACAATTTATATCGGATATATCGGTCGATATATATATAAAAAATTACGATATATATCGGCTAAAAACAAAATTCAATATTCAGTAAGGGTGGAATTTGAGCCGAGGGCTCGGAGCTCGGCTTGGGCTTGGCTTGTTTAAGCTCGGCTCGAGCTTCGCTTACTTATATATATGAGCTCGAGCTCAAATTAAAGCTCGTGGTAACAAATGAGCTTGATGAAGCTTCTACTCGTTTAAATTTTAAATAACATATTTATAGTGTAAAAACCGAGCGGGCTCGGGCTCAACTCGAGCTTGAAGCTTCGTTTAAAATTTCGCTCGGTACTCGCTCGTTTAACTATATGAATTAGAACCGAGCTCAATTTAAAGCTCCTCAGAATTAGTGAGCCGAGCTTGAGCATGGTAAAAAGCTTCGGCTTGTTTAGCTTGAATTCCACCCTTATTATTCAGTAGAGATATATCGAATATTTTCATCTCGTGTACCCAAAAAACAAGATATATCGGTGATATCTTAGAAATCTCTGCGATATTTTGAGTCTTGGTTCTATTTTCACTCAAACTTCCTTCCAATGCAATTACCATTGAACTCAGTAGCACCAAAGCTATTAATCCCCTAATGGCCTAATCTGCCACATTAATCCCCTAATCTGCATTCTGATATATGTTAATTGTGCTATATACGATGTTTATTTAGCAGGAATAACGCAAGTTCTATGATACTGTATTATGCTTACGAGACCACGCACTATCTAATACGCCATAGAAGTTGGCATATCAAGCTCGCAAAATCCGAAATGTGGCGAGTGTGAGAATGGTATGCGCATGCCACCACATTGGCTTTTGAAAATGATATGTAGTCACACGATTTTTATGTTATTGTATGAACAGTTGAACCGTTTGAAGATAACGTTCTTACAGCTGGAATTAGTCTCATAGTGTCCCACCATGCTTTGATTGCAGAATTATTTTAATACGCAATCCACTACGGAAGTTTCCTAGCCTTGAAATTCACCCATCTCATTCTCATCCGAGTAAGCCTTGAAATTCAACAGCCGCCTTTGAGTCTTTGACTACCCGCAATTGTATTCAAAACTCCGCGTCCATTTATGTACAACCTATATAACGCACCTGAGAATTCACATCATTCATAACAACATTTTCAATATCTTTCTCCAGTACTTGAGCAACCAAGAAGAATCACTGCAACTCAACTATTCCCTTCTCTAATTCTCACCATATATATCTTCACTAGTGATTGATTTACTGTACCATCATCATGTCTCAAGCACACGAAATCCCTTTAAATGTGGCATACAACGGCCCTTCAGTTCCCTTTCAACAACCCCCTCGCAAGCGCAGAAGATGTGGTTGTTGTTGTGTGCTCGGCACAACTTTTACCGTCATTCTTAGCATCATCGTCGCTTTGGGTATCGCCGCGCTTATCTTTTGGTTTGTGGTACGTCCTACCAAAATGGAATATACCGTAGTGAGCACAGATCTTCAACGATTTGATCTCGTCAATAATAATACTATTCATTACAACCTCACCTTATACATGGACGTAAGGAACCCAAACAAGAGAATTGGTATCTACTATGATCAACTAGACTTTATCGCTTCATATACGGCGTGGAATAGATTTGCTTGGGCAGGTGTGCCACGATACTATCAAGGTCACAGAAATACCACCAACTTACGTGTGAACTTTCAGGGCCAACAACTACTAGTACTACCGCCATGGACAAGGGATTCGTTCAATTTAGAGAAGAGCAGAGGATATTTCGGCATTGCCATTAGGGTCTATTCTCAGATTAGATTCAAGGTTGCAGGCTCTATAACTGGGAGCTTTAAGCCCTATGCGGATTGTGTTCTATCAATTCCATTAGCTTCTAATGGTACATTAAGATTTGAGAGTACAAGATGTGGCGTAGACATATAGTTGTTACGAATGCGGCAACTTCTATGATGGAGCGAGTTTTACAGTTGTTCTTATACTTCGTGGTTTGAATTGTTTTTCTTTTGATTGTTCTGTAATTTGTCTTTACCATTTTTTTGTAATATAAAATTCGTCCATATTACTAGATGTGTATGTTATTTTATAATGCTTGGTTTCAAATTTCTCCCTAATTATCACCTTAATTTGAATCATTACATAGTGAAGTGCCACTGTGCCAGTTAGATCGTTACTTCGAAAATTAGTACCCAAGCCAGGGATTTGTAACATCGACGTGATTATATGCCTTACTGATAGGCAGATGCAGGATTCTCCAATAGGGGGGCTACTAGCCCTAATTCTCACTACTATTTCTTTTTTGATTTTTTTGGGGGTGAACAGTTACCACTGTATTTATTGTTTTTGAGCAAAGTTGGGGGAGCTACAGCTCGGGTCAGCCAACTCATAGATCCGCCCGACAACATTACATCGAGTCCCTGATTTGCCTTGTTGCACTATCTTGCATTGAAGCACTCATCACTTCCTTAGCTATAACAGCATTATCACGGATTTGAGTACCGCTCATAAGAGCCCCTTGTTGGGTAGACTGCTAGAGTGGAGATGTTCTGTGAAATTGCACCTCTAAGTCTAGTTGCAAGAGCCATGGTTATGATTTTACAGATTTATTTCCTTGGAAACTTCCTTTGCATCCTATGATCCTATCTAACAGCTCTGTAGAGGGATTAGCCTTACTTGTTTCTTGTGTGCCTGTCCTTGTTTCCATGTAAAGACCAACAAAAAGTACTGCGTCTTTCATTGACTGTACTGGCCTTGAATCTTATTAGATCAAATCTAAAGATTAATATGTAGCGTGACTTAATGTTGGGGCTGAGCACCCCATAATCCGAAGTCCCCATTGTTTATTTGAAGAATCCGGTTTCTCTATAACCGGGTATAGAGATGAATCTATCTAAGTGTGTTATTACACCGTTGGATCATCTCGAAATACACACATTTGCCTCAAAATACAGATTTCAACCTCGACATCTGTGTGTTGTGTATCTCGGTACAGATCTAACGGTGCAATAACACGGTTACAGAGATATAGAGGTGATCTGGTTCGTTTAGAGGTTTATTGTACGTTGAGAGGAATGGAAAGTCAATAAAGGCAGCATATTAGAGGGCTGCATTTGCAGTACTATTTGCCACGTTTGCTATACATAGGCCCATGGAGGACTGCTACCCCGCTGGAGGTTGATGACTTAGCCTAGACTGTAAGTGGACACTGGCCGGACAGAGAAATTGCTAGCTACTTATCTGAACAGAAATATCAGCCAAGTCATTATTGGTCTATTGGATATTTGGATAATGTGAAGTTGTTTAATTTGGAGGCAATGAAGCTGCAAACACATCATGTTGCATTGTTTAATACGTAATTTTGTAGGCTGTAAGCCTGTAATATTGTATGTAATCACAATCGTTAGTCGCATATATATAATCACTCATAACAACTTTTGAAGCCAACACCAAGCACAGCTGGTTTGGATTACAATACACCCAGAGGTTTCAAGTTTATTGATCGAGTATCCATGCGCACACCAGAATATGGCGAATGTTGGCGCCATCAGCGCACGTGTTCATGTCCAATTTCTAACTTCCTGTTGTGGGTCAGTTCTAGACTTCTAGTCTATATCCGGAATTCATGTCCCCACTTAATAGAGTTGCAAATTATGATCCAGTCATCCACGAGCTAAGTCAGATGATGGAATGATATGTATCCATATGAACTTCAAAGGATCCTTCCTAAGCTTCAAAATTCAACAGCACCTTTGACTACACGCTATTGAGAGTTCAAACGCGAATACATTAAAAAAACTCCGTGTGCTTTTCACTTAAATTGTACCTATATATAACGTTTATCAGAATTCCCTTCAAACATCACAAGTGCTACTCTTATCCAGTTATCTATCTCTAGTGCCTAAGCAACCCAGAAAAATTCTTCTTGCAACTCAAATTCTTACCCTATCTTTCACTAGTCATTTACTTTCAATCCCTTCGTTATGTCCCAAATCAAAGAAATTCCTCCACAGGGTGCTTCTTATGGCCCTTCAATCACTCCTCAACAACCCCGTCGCAAGCGTAGTAAAGGTGGCTGTTGCTGTTGTCTGCTTGGCACACTTTTTTCTATCATTATTGTCATCATAGTTGCTATTGGTATTGCCTTGCTTGTTGGTTGGCTTGTGCTACGTCCTAACAAAATGAAGTTTTACGTGGTGGGCACAGATCTTACACGATTCGATCTTACAAATAATAATACTCTTTATTACAACCTCACTGTAGACATGGCAGCAAGGAATCCCAACAAGAAAATGAAAATCTACTACGACGAATTAGAAGGTATTGCTTCGTATTGGCAGCAGAGATTTGCTTGGTCAACTGTGCCGAATTTCCTTCAGGAACGCAAGAATACGACAAACATACGTTTGAACTTTCAGGGCCAACAAGTACTAGTAGTAGACGATTCACTAAGAAGTCTGTTTGATCGTGAGAAGAATGAGAGAGTTTTCACCATATATATTAATCTCTACTCTAAGATTAGGTTCAGGATTGAGACTTTATAACTGGGGACTATAAGCCCTATGTGGAGTGCGATTTATCGATTCCATTGGCTTCATCTAATGGAACAGTTTCGATGTTTGTTAGTAAAAGGTGTGGTGTAGATTTTTAGTTGTATGCAGATAGGATAGGCTTGATATATAGCTGCTTCTACGATGGAGCAAAGTTTTCTTCTTATTCTTACATTCCGTTGTTGGATTTGGTTGATTGTTTCATTATTGTTTTTGTAATAAAATTTGTGCATTTGTTAATTCATTAATTGTTGAAACTTTCATTCTATACTGAACTTTACCATAAAAAAAACATCAGGACATCAGGTGTACTTGCTGAAAACTAATTGGGCTTTCTTTTTTAACACACCTACCCAAGTTTTGAATCTATTCATTGCATGTCATTATCCTAAAAGGGCTGAGGCCCATTTCTCGCCTTGCAGTCTGGCAACACGAGACTTGCGTACCTTGACTAATTGTACCACTAAGTTGACCCATGTCTATGTCAAGATACTAGACAAAATCAAATAAATTGTCAAAAACATGTTATTTCAGTTCAAATGCTAACACATATCTTCTTCTTCTTCTTCTATCTAATAAAATATAACGGTGTGGGCTCTCCACACCCACCTATTTACTTTTGATCTAAAATATGACTTTTAAAGAAATCTAAAGATAATTGGGAGTAGGCAGGTTATTAAGAAGCAATAAAGAGTAGTGGATCGAGAAAACAACAAAAGTCAACAAAAACTGTTGTATGTATGGGCTGGACTTCTGTTGGCGTGCTGAGCTGAAATTTAAATTGGGTCGGATGAATTGGGTTTTGAAACAGTGCTGTTTGGCACGGGCATACACTAGTCTGTCAATGATACAAAATTATAAATCAAAGTGCACGGGTCGGTGGGTCCCCATATGTGTTCTTCAATATTTTGTATGCTCTCCTTCCTACCAACTCAAAAGGTTAATTTTCGTCTTGGAGAATTTCAAGAATATCTTGCGGTATTATGATTCAATAGGAATGAAGATGCTGATTTGGACTAGATTATTTCGCATTAGAAGCGGTGTGAGATTCTTCTCGTCTTTTGTATATTGGAAGAATGGTGATGTCTTAGGATAGGCTTCAGCAATAAGCTTCTTTTATATGACCCCATTAATGAGACCGAGAAACATCTAGTCCTTTCTTGTGGTTATCCTTACTGAAAAGTTGCTTATGCAAAAACCATTTGCCTCACTCATGGAGTCATGGTGGCTGCAACTAAGAAAGGTGGACACAAGAGAAAGCAAGTGGAAGCAAAAGAATTAGGAGTATCTCATTTTTTTGGTTAGGTTTCATGTTCATTTTTTCCTAGGTAAGTTTCAATTTCGTGCATGGTTTGGTTATACCATGGTCCTAATATCGTTCATTCGAATTCATTGTAATGCTTGTTAATTGATTGTATCAATTGTACAAAATTAATCAAGTTTCCAAGACGTGAAAGAAAATCTTGGATTCTAAGACATTCGCTTGAATTAGAGTAAATTTTCATGAAGGCAGGCCATGTCAAATTTGAAGTACTATTGAATTGAAGATTCAAATGCACTTATAGATAGCCAGATGTTGAGCTGTTAGAGCCTACAGGCAATCTGTGTTCTAGTGTTTTAATGGAGTGCGAGGGATGAATGTATGACCTTGATGCGAGGATGACCGTGAGGCATGAGGACCTAATGTATGACCTTGCTGATGTCTGTGAAATCACGCTGAAGGAATGACTTCGTAGGTGCGCTGAGGCAATATTAGTGCAAAAGGCGCAGTCACCGTAGTTATACATTGCAGATTTGCAGGGCTGGTCAACCAGTCGAGCTTTCCTCGGGCTTAATTCTATCAAGCAAGACTCGTGTTGCACTATGGCTAGTTTTTTTGCGAACATACTGAAGTTTATCGAAACAACTGGATATATGAGGACTTTTCTCTATTGTAACTTACACTAATCTTAAACCTTTACTACACCAAACAAAAACTACAAAATATATTAAAGACTGTACATTATTCAGTATGGGCAAGTAATGTGTACACGACCGGAAAATTTCCCACCGCCATCAAATATTATAGCACAATAATATAAGGAAAGTTAGCGATTTCCATGTTTTTTCCCTCTGTTCTGCAGCAACCCTTTGTTTAGTAGCAACCCTCTGGAAATGTAGCAGCCCTTTGTTTTGTGCACAAAATCATAAAAAGTATGCTTTGGCGTTCATGCATCACTTTGATATATATAATCCTCTACTGTTTTATTTTTTTGTTTGGTAAGAGGAATAGTATATTAAAATTTACAAAGATGGAGTTACAAAAGTTGTGTGATCAGGTCATACCTGCATGCCTGTTTAGTTCAAAGCTAAATGGACACAAGAATGTAAAGGTGTGATGTGATATTCCCTTACACACAGTCTCTGGGGGACTGATATGGATGGATGGGTGAGACCGAGTTCGGCTTTTGGAGCTTAACGCCTTATCTTATCTACTCGGTTCCGGGGTCGAGTAGAATCAGTCCGGGCGTAGTTCATAGGAGTGGTATTTATAGAGATTCGAGTGTATCCTCACCCTCCACGTGTAGAGGATGTCACCAACGTGGGGTGTGGATCATGGGAGCACGTGAGAAATATCTACATAGGTCTGCTGTGATGATGAGGAGGATCCGAGCAAGTAGCTTTCGCGTGATCGGATGGCTGATCGGTCGGGATTAGTGCAAGTACTCCTTCATCATGATTGCTTATGGATAGGAGTCCGTATCATCACTGCGCAGCGATTCGCGTGATGTTGCGATCCGCCTTGTGGGCACGATGTTGGCTCGTGGATGCGACTCGATATCATAGGTCGGTGCATTAGTTCCACCATGCTAAGCGCGTCTTTGGATAGAGAATATTACTCCCCCACGGCCCCTCTCGGTGGGTTGTGGGGTAACGACCGGCCGAGAGAGAACGGCAACACGCCAGCATTACTATGTGATATTTGGGAAGCGCCACGCTTCGAGAAACAGGTGGTGTTAACGGCGTCGCGCTTAGTTAGTATGATCGTGTGACGCTGCGTACGTGACGTGACAGATCTGGCGATTCTGAAAGAAAACGTTAAGCCCGCTTTTTCGGGATCGCGAAAAGACAAGACAGCTTACTTGGAAGTCGTGGATGGCTAGGGCTAGGGTGTAATCATAATGCCTTGGAACCCGAGGGGGCGGTTGTTCAAAAATCCTACTTGCGTGGACCGGGACTTTCATTTTGTTTGCCGTTTGGTAGAGAGAACTTCATTAAGCGCATCAATCTTCGTTAGTGTTCGCCATTTTGAACCCGTTTCCCTTGTTTGGTGCTAAGCTTCGTTGCTAGAATTGTTAGGGGTACTGCTAGATACTAGTAGCTAGATTTGATAAGTTTAGAGGAGAAAGATGTCGAATTCGATGACACTCGCTTCAACGAGATCCGTGAAGTTTCCCTTTGTTGGGAGGATGAGGAGGAGACAGATGAATCGGTTGGTATCGCGGGGTGAGGGTGATGGGGGATGAGGATGCTGAGTGAGGAAGGCGATGCTCGACCGCTTACGTGTTGCCGACGTTGGCACTTCAGACGCGCGAGAGGTCGTCTCGAAAGCGAAGCCGCCAACTAAATTTGTGGATAAACACGCTTTGAGGCGTTTCCATATCCGAGGAAAAGATATGGTATAACCGTAGAGACGGTCCGAGATCCACGAGCCCGATCGAGGCGCATCGGTGTGTTTAGCGATAGTGACACTTCTTCTTTTTTGTGTAGATGTGGTATGGTCGTTGAACAAAAGAGAAGCGTACCAAAACCTAATTATCCCTCAATGAGTAAAGGATGAGTAGGGTATCATTCCACTTTTAAGTGTATGTTTATATGAAGGACAGGACCTTTGAAAGGGGTTTGAGGATTAAAACTATAATTGTAGAGATTTTAGATTCTAATGCTAAACTAAACTAAACTAACTAAACTTAAATTAAACTAAACTAAACTAACTAACTAAACTTATATACTAAAACTAAGAATTGGAAATAGGGAGAGAATATGAGAGAGATAGATTCAAGAGATTCAAATCCACCATTGCTTTTTATTCAATGACCTTTTGCTTCATGTTGTTCTCCAAGTAGACTACAATCGGGCAATCGAGCGAGTGCCGATGCCTTTTTGGGTGAAACATCGTTAAACAATTAACTCTACTTAAGGTTGTTCCTATGTTCATGTTACTAGTATCTTCTTTCCTTTTTTGTGAGCTTGGGCAGCTATTCAATGAATCACCATCTAAGGCAAACACAAGGAATACTTCCCTTACTCTAAAACACTACACAACTAGAAGAAAAGTAGAGAATAATAGTATAATATTCAATTACAATAAATAAAATCCTATTCTAGCATTATATTCAATTGCAATAAATAAAAGAATGTTACTAGCAAATATTCAATTGCAATAAATAAAATCCTATACTAGCATGATATTCAATTGTAATAAATAAAAACTCCTTAATCTATACTTCCATCCCCCTCGGTGTGGGCAATGGAACTAATAACTACAAACATAAAGAACTAACCTGATTGAAGAACATCATGAACCCGTAAGAATCATTAAACCTTAAGATCGGCTTCATCTCCTCCCTTGAAGGAGAAGATTAGCCTTCCATAAAGAAGGAAGAACACGAAGAACGAGAAGAAGAAGAGTTGAAGAACATAAGACTAGAAAGACTAATTTATTAAGACTCGAGTTAAAACCGATCTTTTATTATTAATCTCTCTCCTCAAGTTCCTCGACAAGAATATAAAGTGAATTGGCCAATTACATGAGGCACTTAGGTCCTCTATTTATAGGGTTACAATGAGTTCTAGAAGCATTCCAAACCGCCATTTGTTTCCTAATACAAATAGGTTTCTTTTCAGAGTCCAACTTCATGTCCAAAACCGGAAGGAATTGGCCACGGTGTCGATTCATGCGCCCGGACGCTTCGATCCATCGCCTCGGACTCAATCAATGCGTCTGGACGCTTCGGTTATCGTCCCGGACTCAATACATACATGTCTGGGCCGATCCCATCGTCCCCGACACGCAAAGCCGATCTTCTTCGCTTCTATCCTTCTATCCTCTTTTATGGGCTTTGGTCCAAGCAACGAATCCTTTGGCCTTGGGCTTCCAAATAGACTTTAATATAGGTCCAAGTCGATCTTTAACAACTCCAATTCTTTGGCCTTCTCCATGATTGTCCACGGACCTCCCATGTGATCATTAATGCTCAATTGCTTCGCTTTTACCCCATTTTCTCTAATATTCTACAAAACTCTCTTTTTCACCATTAGAATCTTAAAACACAACTTATAAACACTATTAGTCCACTAAGATGGCTAAACAAGAGGCATAATCGAGGGTTAAATAGCACTTTTTTTGAAAGTACTTATCACAACTCCCAACTAGCCTTTTGCTAGTCTCTTAGCAAATAAGATAAAAAAATAGATAAGTGATCAAAATCACATCCTAATAACAAAAATAAAATCCTAACTCATTTTCAAGGGGCATCGCGATTGCATTTACCATATGCAACAAGGCTTTAAACCTTTAAGTTCCCCAAAAAGGACGAAGTTATAGTCTCGTGGAGGGTTTTCAGTGATACACCCACAAAATCAATCAATAGCATGTTCAAGAATGATAGTATTTTTCAGAGAGAGAAATTCCTTACCCACTTAGTGCTTACTCCAATAGACAATCTCCATTGCTAACTACATTGCTGCAAAGACTCATAGATTATGATGAGAGATAGTAACAATTGACAAAAAATTCTCAATCAAGGCTTATGGGTGTACTTAGTCAATCTCCTATACTCTCTTATCCAAGAAGCGGAATCCCTAGTTTACTATAGGTAGATAATCTCGACTTTCAATCCTCACCTGGCCATATTCTCGAAAAAGAATCTCTCGTAAGATGGTCTACTATTTTACCTCATGTATGTGGGGAAAAGAATAATGATACTGAACATCCCACATACTACCTTGAAAACAGGACTTCAATAAAAGTAGTCTCATGGAAAGAATGTCAATCACATATGAAGTGTCGGGTCCTTCACTTTAGCATCCTCTCACCTATTCTAGACTTCGTACCATCTTTAGTGATAAGTCATAGGTTGTAACTTGGCTTGGGTATTGGTTTATGAAGGAAAGGTAAAAAAGGATTCTAAGGTTGTTTCAAAACACTAAGGGGTTTTGCTTATTTTTTTGGAAGATTTCTTCAAATTCAGATTGCAGAGAAAATTCTTCCTTTTGTTTTTAGCTTTTCCATCCATTCCTTTTTCAAATTTTTTTTTTTTTTTTTTTTTTTTTTAGACTAAGTGGTATATCCTTGATTAGTAATTGGATATGCTTGTTTTCCACTAGCTTCTTTCACTTTGAAATGTAATGATGGACTTCATTGTATCTCTCCGATATTTCCTTGTAATCTTCCTTTTTGTGGTCTTTCTTCCTCCTTGTGCCCCTCGTATTCTCGGAAACATATGGGTATGGCCGATAAAGATTTTGGCTATACTCCTTGTCCGAGTCAAGTGACGGGTGAAGGGTTTTATGAAAGAAAATGGCTTATTGTAAGGCTCAAAAGCGGTTTAACATGATGGTCCTACTAGGTGGGATAAAGGCCGAATGGGTTCACTACTTGACTTATCAAGATGATACTCTATTTGAATAGACTACAAGACCTAATGGCTATCTCCCCAGCTTGATGTCACTTGATTAACCAAATCAACGAATAATGAGACTATATTACAACGACATAAAAGAATCGAAGATGTTGAGTCACTAAGACTCGATTTTTCGTAAGAACTCTCCAAAGAATGGGTATAAAGCTCAAGTCTCACGGGGTTAAGTCTAAAAATTCTACTTCCAAATTTACTAGGGGTTTTAAATCTCTTTCAAGTAAAAGTACACAAAACTCCACCAAGTATTATGGTGGTGCCTTTTAATAAAGAATTCTATCAATAAGAACTATGTCCGAGCATAATAAATAGTCTAAGCGGTAATGAAATCAATAATATCAACTATCTATCAAACTCAACACTAAGCAAAAGATAGAATATATATCCCGCACTCATCATTAAAATTCATTTTTCATATATCTGGCGATATAGAAACAAAAATATTTTAGTTTTGAAAACTAATTTTCGAAATTCATTTCTCAAGTATACCCTCCCCCAACTTAACATATGCATTGTCCTCAATGTATAGAAATTAAGTATATGAAATGAATGAGAAAAAGGGAAGATGTTACCATTGATGCCGAATTTTTAGGTCTTTTTACCCAAGACGTAATGTGAGTCTTTTAAAGTCAGATTCTCAAGACTATATATCATGCATTATCAATTTGGAGTGAGGAGATCAGATTTTCTCACCCAAATCTGACGAATGTTTGGAGGACGAGGAGGTCTCACCTTGTGGGTCATCAAAAATACTCCTTGATATGCTGGAAAGATTGTTGGTGAAGTTGCTTCTCTACCTTGCATTATTTCAGGTCTGATGATTGTGTGATAGGCCCTTGTGGTTCCCCGTGTAGAAGGTTGACGAAAATCTCTTTTCTAACAGACAATAGTATCGATGTGCCCTTTACCACCACAAATGATGATAATGGATGTCCGGCCGACTACACGCCAGGGTGGGGCGGGGAACGTTTACATACTTCTTTGTTCGGACAATGATGGTGTAGAAGAAGCTTCAACAAAGCTGCAATTCTCCTTATCAATATGGTTCACTTTCTCGCTTTAGAAGACTCATTTCAGTTTCTAGATTCCGTTGTTTTTCAAAACTTTTTTAAAATTTGATTTTCTAGTAACCCCATTTTTCTCAAGCGTAGTTTGTTGTTCATCCCGGAAATGTAGAGTTCATCTTCTCAAGATATGATACTCTCTCTCACATTTTCCATTATGCTCACTTAAATCCTTAATTTTCTACGTAGAGATTCCAAGAACATGGCTAGCAACGCCTCGTGGTGTGGTTCTCGTGTTCATCATAGTTTTTTGTAGATTGAAAGCACTTTCAATTGTATCTTCGAATGGGACGAATTCTTGTATCATGCTATCAAGGAAGTACACCTCTCCACCTTCGGGTGTCATCACAATCCTTATGCAATGTGAAAGATATTTATGTCCATGGACATCTTACCAAAGTTTATCTTCATTTCACCGCCAGGACAATTTATCAAGGCTTTTGCAAAGATGGCGGAAAGGTCGCCCTAGAATAATAGGAATTTTATCAAAGGCCTCCTTGGTGTCTATCACAATGAAATCCATCGGATAGTAGAAATCGCTACTTGAACAAGAACATCCTCAATTATGCCTCCGAATCTTGGTAGAGCGGTCACTAACTTCAATTTGACTTGTGGTAGGCTTTAGGTTCTCCGTGCCCAACGCTTGGTACACATGATATGGTAAAAGATTAACACTAGCACCAAGGTCTAAGAGAGCATTACCCGTGAATTTTTCTCCTATCTTGCATGATATTGTAGGACTTCCCGGATCTTTGAGCTTGACCGAGCTTGTTGATGGATAATAGATGTTGTTTGTCCAAATTTAGAAACGCCGCTTTGGAACATGAGTACTTCTCTTTATGTTGCATGCATCCTTCAAGAATTTGGCATATGATGGCAAACCTTGATCGCTTGGAGAAAGGGATATTGATGTTATCTTTCTCAAATGCCTCCTTCATCTCTAAAATTGCTTTGTCCTTTTTGCTTTGAGCAAAAATATAGGAAAAGGTTTTGGTACAAACACATCGACATGTGTTTGCTCTTCTTTCTTCTTTGGCATTCTTGCATATCTTGTCTTGGTCATCTTGACAGATGGGAGTTGAAAGGATTTCTCCCACTTCCTTCGAACTTCATTTGAATTCTCGACCGATTGCTCAGAAGAATGTCATCATGAGAAGGTAAAGTCAACCTTGTTGTCTATCTTCAAATCGATCCGAGATTAGTAATCGAGTTGACATGATCATGGAGTTGATCAAGACTAGAAGTTGTCCCAATATGGCATACATCTTCACTCTTCGATATTGGTTCTAATAAGCTAGGTTGAGTGCTTGGTCTTTACGCACAAAGCATTGGTGAGTTAGTCGACCTTAGCCTCTAGAGACTCCATTCTAGAACATTGACTTTGCCCGAGATTGCCGGAGATTGAGCTGAGGGGTATGCAAGAAGCTCTAGAACACTTTCAAACTTCATTTTTCCGCGATAGCAAAGTAATTGCATTCTCCAGGTTGGCGGGCATAAATTTCTCCTAGGATCAAGCACTAACTCTCCACTTGTATTGGAATTTTGTTGTTGAGAGTATAATTGTTGTTGAGGGACCAACCGTGAAACTTGACTTGTCCTGGGAATATAACTTTGATCTTGAGAACCCGGGGGTCCAAAGATTCTGCCTCCAATAATTACCTTGAAAGTTATTACCACCTTGGTTTGGGCCTCCAAATGAGTTTATATTGTACTCTCCAACCGATCGTGCATGTTGATAGTAACCGTGACATTCTAGAGTTGCATGAGAAGTGTCCGAACAAACTTCGCAAAGATTGGCTAGCTTGCATGATTGGGAGAGATTTAGCTTGAGACTTGTCGATCTTGGAGGATTCATAGAGAACTGATTAAATTTCTTACTCGAGTTTCAATCGTTGGTGGCCGCCAATGCAATGTAGACTTCGATTCTTGATCCGATTGTTCATGTGCTTGGTAACCAAATTGCTTTGGCTCCCCTCCATGCTAGCGACATCCTCGTTGCTAGTAGTCCATCATTGTGGTTTCTTTCTTCACTAAATTCTCGAAAGTTGTAAGCTTCCTCTCCATCCATTGATGTAAACTTGCCTTTGTGCATCGATCAGATTATCATCTCAGTTGTTCATCATCGAGAGTCCTCGATAGAAAAATGAGCAAGTGTGCTCTTATCGTGATCCATGATGTGGACATGAGACTAGCAGATTATTGAATTTCTCCCCGGCTTCGATGATATTCTTCACTCACTTTTCCTTTGAAATTGCTGATAGCTTGCTGCATGGCATCTGTCTTCTGGGGTGGGTAGAACTTGTTCATAAACTTTGTTCTCAACTTCTCCCAGTTGTCTATTGAATTGATCGGCTGTGCAGTTAACCATTCAGATGCTTTACCTTCTAGTGAGAGCGGAAAAAGAATCAACTTGATACTCTCATCTTTGATATTCGTTCTTGAAAGTTCGAGGACTGATAGAAATTTGTTCATGTGAACATAAGGCTGAACATTGTCTGAACCGTTGAACTTTGGAAGCATAGAGATTACTGATGCTCTAAGTTCAAATTGATTAGCTTCTGTCTCTGGAAAAACAATACTGCTGGGTGGGTCTCCAATGATTGGCGAATAGAAATCGCTCAACTTCTTTCTCTGCAGGCTTGCATAGGTGGGATAGCTTCAGGATTATTGGTGTCCAAAACACCTCCATCATCAAGTCGCACCATTGTATCAATCCCGGCCCTAGTATTCTTGCTATGCTAAGATGATTAAAACTATCCTACTATGCTTGAATGCAATTAAACTAATATGCAACTATTCTAAATTATATTAATATGCAAAACTACTTTTCTTCAACTGGGTTGTTTTGCGCCTAGTATCTCGCCTCGCTGTCTAAAGTCGCTCTTCTAGGGTTATGGTGAATCACTTGGATTGCTTAAGTACCACCGCCTACGCGATAGTCCGTTTGTCAAGATTCGCATAAGAAACACTAGAGTTTGATTTTTATTTATGTTGGCTTACAACTTCAATTGTTGAAAAGATCCTAAATGCAATTATACTAGAAAAGAATAAAACTTAAATATGATGCAACTAAACTAAGAAAGCAATAAAAAGAATGAAGATTCGACTAACCTGGATGGTAGATCTTATCTTCGAGATCTCCTTCAAGCTTCTTTCTTTCTTAAAAGGATGGATGATGCGGCTAAAAGTACCTCAAGATCCAAAATTCTAATCTTGAAAGAAAACCTTAAACATAAACAACTTAAAACGGCAGCGGCGCCATTGACACTTCTTCTTTTTTGTGTAGATGTGGTATGGTCGTTGAACAAAAGAGAAGCGTACCAAAACCTAATTATCCCTCAATGAGTAAAGGATGAGTAGGGTATCATTCCACTTTTAAGTGTATGTTTATATGAAGGACAGGACTTGGAAAGGGGGTTGAGGGGATTAAAACTATAATTGTAGAGATTTTAGATTCTAATGCTAAACTAAACTAAACTAACTAAACTTAAAATTAAACTAAACTAAACTAACTAACTAAACTTATATACTAAAACTAAAATTGGAAATAGGGAGAGAATATGAGAGAGATAGATTCAAGAGATTCAAATCCACCATTGCTTTTTATTCAATGACCTTTTGCTTCATGTTGTTCTCCAAGTAGACTACTGATCGGGCAATCGAGCGAAAGTGCCGATGCCTTTTAAGGTGAAACATCGTTAAACAATTAACTCTACTTAAGGTTGTTCCTATGTTCATGTTACTAGTATCTTCTTTTCCTTTTTGTGAGCTTGGGCAGCTATTCAATGAATCACCATCTAAGGCAAACACAAGGAATACTTCCCTTTACTCTAAAACACTACACAACTAGAAGAAAAGTAGAGAATAATAAGATAATATTCAATTCTGATAAATAAAATCCTATTCTAGCATTATATTCAATTGCAATAAATAAAAAGAATGTTACTAGCAAATATTCAATTGCAATAAATAAAATCCTATACTAGCATGATATTCAATTGTAATAAATAAAAATATTAATCTATACTTCCATCCCCCCGTGGAATGGGAACTAATAACTACAAACATAAAGAACTAACCTCGATTGAAGAACATCATGAACTTAAGAATCATTAAACCTTAAGACCGGCTTCATCTCCTCCCTTGAAGGAGAAGATTAGCCTTCCATAAAGAAGGAAGAACACGAAGAACGAGAAGAAGAAGAGTCGAAGAACATAAGACTAGAAAGACTAATTTATTAAGACTCCTAGTTAAAACCGATCTTTTATTATTAATCTCCTTCAAGTTCCTGAGACAAGAATATAAGTGAATTGGCCAATTTTGTTTTGATGCGTAAATAAAAAACAAAGAAATCAACCTCAATGAGACTATTGCAAGCTTTCTTATATAACAGCCTCCTCTTAAAAAAAGAAGGTCAGTCAATAGACCCTTGCATTTGTTTTTTATGCCTTCAAACATGTAACTCATGGTGCTCAAATTGCTTGATACATGTCACATGCATTATATTTACATAAACTTAAGAATGCACTTACGCTAGTTCTGTTTTTTTAATTGCATTTTGTTTTTTTTTAATTAACTTATCGCCGTGAACGCAACTAATAATATATAGTTCCAACATTGTCGGCGATAGACGCTTTAGCAAGATTTTCTAACTGGCCGCATTTCTGCATTTTAATGTTGATGGTTTCCAAAGGCTGCAAAACCTTTGCCTTATTGTCAAGTTTGGTGAAAGTTAGTTTTGTTAACTATTCGATTCTCATGGGCTTTGACAGCCAATTGCTCAAATCGATAGTGGCCAAACTTTTTATCCATCTGTAAATTTGTTTTGTAATTTAAGCAAAAATACGCGGTGTCGCTTCTATTAAGTTTTAAAGCTTTTCTATAATGTTATTTTTTATTTATGGGCAGACATCTACATGTTATTTCCTCAACGGAACATGCATACGCATATTAGAATTAAATAAAAAATGTGCACATTGCTTGATTGAGATAACTTACAAGCATCGCAGAAATTAGTATCCTGTTCTACACATTTGACGGCCTTAAAACTAGATTATGAAAGTAACCTTTCTACCTACTTGACACTTCAACGTTTTTAGAGCCCACCTACACTTCTACATATCAACTTAAAATTATTACAGAGTCCCCACATTTTTAATTATGTCTTAATATTTAATTATTTTTTTGCCACTATAAAGCATGCACGCTTATATTTTGATTCATACAATAATTATATTCCTCATCCAATCTCATTAGTCCTCCTCATTATAAACCTAACTTCTCAATGACTCCAAACCGCCGAGAATCCCTCCCTCACCTCCGATCCAAATAGATTACCATTGAAAATGCCTCAGAAGAACACGCTTGATCCCATGGAAGGGATCCATATTATTCACAGGTGTATCAAGGCAATGTATGCACGCCAAGGATTTATGCATGAACAATTAACAGATTTACAGCGGACGTGATATAGTTTTTTGATGAAGAATAGAACAATTTCTGAAAGCTACTCGCAGTTCTTAGAAAACCACTCAAAATTTTTTGGAGAGTCAAAGACAAATTTTCGAGCACCAAGGAGACCTTCAACAACAAATTCTCCAACATATAGAACAACTTCACACTATTGTCACAACTTTTCTTCCACATCCTCCCCCGTTATAATCGTCCTGGCTGGGCCAGCGAATCTAATTATGCTTCAAATTAAAGGTCCTCAACTGCCTTCTCTAAGATTCGTGATCGGGTTGTGTAATATTGAAGTTATGGCACATTTTCGTTAGTGTGAATTTATGTCTTTGCATCATTGTGTGTAATATCTATTATTATATCGTAAGCAAAATAAACACTTTTAATAAACGCTTACGCTGCCCTTAAAAAAAAAATACATGTAGCACTAACATCACACCTAACACGCAAAAAACTTAAATAGTATAAGCACTCGACAAAAAGACTCATTACGACAAACATCACAATTGACAATATGGGTGATTTTTCTTTTCATTTGGCAACATTGGTTAGTTTGAAGCAAGAATTGCATCTCCTTACTAAAACATCCAACCCCCACATTTAAGCCACATTTCAACAACTTTTACCGACCGATCCTAACACTTAACCAAATACATAATACCTCTGCCGGGTTGCTTCCCTGCATCTTCGACATAAGGATGATTTGAACTGTGTGGCCTTCTTGCTCACAAAGTTGACAAATCTAGAAAAAAATTAACCAAAAACAAATATCATAATTTAACTCATGTCATGATGTGGTCTTTATTGATGTACTTTACTCCTGTTGTTAGCTAAATTAAGCTTTGTGCCTAATTTAATAACAAAAGAGTTGTACAAATGAAGTTTTAAATTAAGTTATCTAAAATACGTTAAGTTGCTACAAATGTTCAAAAGCAGCTCCACCCATTTTATGTTAAACTTATCAACCTAAGAGAAAGAGTTTAACACAAAAACCATATAAAGAAATAACGCTATGAAAAGTTCTCGGGTAGCCTTTTATAATACATCTTTTAAAAAAACATTTTTTTTTTTGCCCATTGGATGAAAATGAAGATTTTTGACATCGCCACATTAAATATAGTTGAATATGAACAATCCAATTATATTATTATACTATGTCGATATATAGCATACATTAGGTTGACCACCCTTACTATCCAACATCCCATCGATTTACGTAAGTCACGTTAATCTAAAAGCGTTTCCTTTAAAAATTTAAATTCATTTTGCCTTACGATATATAAAAATTTCCAACGGACTTACACAAAAAGCACGGGCCCCTCTTTCTCCAACTCACGGACTAACTTTGCATATTAACATTATCTCTTTCTTCTCTAATTTCTTAAGAAAAACGACTCAACCACAGTATTCATACCTCTCGCATCTCGTGGATTCCAACCACCAACCCCCCTCAGGTAATTCTTCTCTTAAAATATTTTCGCTTATTTTATGCCGTTTCTACCTTAAATATATTATTAAATGCATTAATCGCTCTCTTCTTCATACGATTTCCATTTCAGATCATCATAACTTCCGATTTTTTTTTTTTACTTAATAGTTAACTAATTTAAAAGATCAAGCTACAAAAAAAAAAAAAAAAAAAAAGTTAGAAAATAAGAATTTTCATAATAACCATAAAAAACCCTTACTACATGTTGAGACAAAACAAAAAACGTTGGCGAACAAGGGGACAACATTGTAATTTATTTTTTACTTTCCATTTATAGCCTGTGGTTTAGTATAAGTTACGTGCATATCTGAGGAGGGCTTTTATCTAACTAACTCTACCTAGCTTTTCGTAAACAATTTCCATATTAAATACATTAATGGGACACATGTAAGTAAGTATTAGTCCTATCAGGAATCAAAAGCATTTGTAATCATAAAAAAAAAAAAGGTCTTCTTAAGTTTTAAATAATGAACTATATATGATCACATTCCCTTTAGAAAGTCTTTTTAACATCCACGTGAGAGCCTTACGTGCACTAATGCTAGTTTGTTTAAACTTTAAAGTGTTTGACTTGTCCAAGTGTTTAAAGTGTACATTTCCAAACCATTGGATCAATTTTGTACTACTTATCCATAAAACACTTTTTTTTTCTCGGTTTATAGATACTGAGTCCAAGACCATTGGACTCGGCTTTAAGTAGGACACACCTAGTTTTTGGGGTCAACATATTTCCAGGTGGGACATTTGAAATACACAAGTGAGCATGCATGTATTTTTTTTTTTTTTGTGTGCATAACTTCACTTGGCAAGGGCTCGATACACCCGGGACCTCATAGAAACCAACGGCTCGATACCGTGTCAAATTGCCAATCTTCGTAAGTCCGAACTTGTGTTGAAGGGTTAATTCTATGAATATGAGGTCGGGAGGGGGTCATAGGTAGTACACACCTAGTCTTTGGGGTCAAAACCAAACTCTCTTTGGATACACAGTTATTACTAAAAACTCACGGCAGATTTATTACCAAAACTAATATTTTCTCAATTGTAAACTTAAGAAAAGCAATCTCGAGGTAGCAGATCAATTATATATATATATATATATATATATATATATAATGGTGATGACGCACTATAATTAGAAAGAGTGGGTGGAGATGAACCTTTGCACAACATGACAACTTAAATCGAGGTGGTCTATGATTGAACCATTTTGCCTTCAAACGTCGTCCATTTTTAATCAAACCCTAGACTAGTGGATAAATTAGTTTGTTCAACCTAGTACTTGTAGAAAGATAACTTCCAAGTCCTTTTTTTTTTATAACTTTGAAAATGCATGCAACGTAAACATTTAAGGAATGATCATCCGGTCTTAAGGGATAAATATTTGTTGGGTGGTAGACATTAGATGTTTTATGTTGTTAACTCTATCAGTATATCAAAGTGGCGGTTGTTCATATTTTAAGGCGTAGACCCAGTACTATTATAGTGAGGATTCAAAAGTCGTGCAGTGAAAATTCTCCCTCTAATAATTATCATATTTTTAGGGAAGTATGTAATTCTTTGAAATTTTGTCTTCAATAGGTAGTTAGGAGTCTACCTTAACCCTCAGAATTTTTAAAAAAAAAAAAAACAAGAACTTCAATATAATCCTTTCTGTGCAAAACCAAAACCACATTACTTTGTCACCCCATGACACAAATGAGGGAAGATATATTGTCTATAATTATGCAACCACAGTAAAAGTATACTCCATAACTATGCAATTAATCCTCCCCAATGCACTTTTGATTTGCACCAAACTTATTCTAATTTTTCCAGTGTCTTTAGACTTACCCCCGCCCACCCCAAAACTCACGGCCGCTTGAGACCAAATCAACCTATTGTTTGAGTCACTTGACTTGGAATGTCCTAAGCACCCGTTGGACCTTGAAATTATATAAATACCGTACCCCCAAAGTGGGAGTTAGTGGCACGCCTCAAGATCTCATGCACTCAAATAACCAATGGCTACAACGACTTAAAAAAGCGCTTGTTCTTATATCTTTTGTGCTGTCCAAGATCGATCGTGAAGACTAATTCATATTCTTTCTATCAAGCCAAAAACTCCCTATTTTAAAAAGAACACCACGTGCAAATCTTACTTGACTTATACATGAATATGAATGTTAATTGAAATGAGTTAAACTCAAATTCGATACCCGATGGTTAGGTGCGGTTGAAAATATAGAGTGTAATTAAACATGAAAAAAACTTGGTAGGATGGACAAAAATAGAGAATTTGAATAACATATTTAATGAATAGAGTACTCTATATTTTGGATTTAATAAATCTATATATCACCTCTTTCTATATCAAAGCGTAGTATATCTTATGTGGACTATCTTTTTGTAGAATTCCATATTAGTGGTGATGTTAGGAGAGTTGTAATATTGTTCTAATGAGAGAAAACCAAGAAGAAGAAGAATTTTAAAGAGAGTAGGCTAGAATAATAGGGTTAAAGTTATTGTATTCGAAAGTGTTCTCTACCCGAGTTACATACTTATCTTGAACTAAAACCCGATAAATATAAACTATTAGATATAGATGTCCACACTTATAGAAACGTGGGACTTTCCATATTTAACATATTCTAACACTCCCCTCTGAAATAATGCCGCAAACTTGCAAATTGCAACTTGAATGCCGAAAGAAAATATAAGAATACAGACTCCCCCTTTCGATAGAACTGCCTTTAGTTGAAGAACTTCGAACAAAAATTTGAGACGTTTCGAAGTGAAACTGTCGATTTAGGCAATGGCAAACAATAATATCTTGATTTGATGTGAGCTTTTGGTCGCTACTACCAATATCATTTGTTGAAGTCTTGCATAACATAAATTGCAAACAATAACACCGATTTGATGTGAGATTTTTGGTCTACTATCAATATCATTGTTAAAGTCTTGCAAAAAATACTGTTACAGGTACTCTGAATATATCTTGAATAGTGAAACTGCAGGTTTAGGCTTGATCGCTACTAGCTGAATATTGAAGAGTCCATATTCTCCTTGACTACTACCGGAAACATGAGTACTCTTCCACCAACGTCTCCATATTTGCCAAGACATGATGGAATATGGAGACATGAGTACTCTTCCACATATCGTCTCCATATTCTCCTTGCCTTATTTACTACTCGATCCTCATATCTCCATAATCTCCCCCCAAGTTGGAATATACAAGGCGGAGTTGGAACATATAAAGGCTTGTCTATTCCGACTTGAATTGAGCACCGAAAGCACCACAAAGAACATAAAAGGAATAAAAAATGATAAACCAAAACTGGATTACCCCAAACATGATGAGAATCACAAAAAATGCTTAACTGGATAACCCCAAACATGATGAGGATCACAAAAACGCTGAACTAGATAACCCCAAACATGATAAGGATCACAAAAAACGCATAAATAGAATAACCCCAAACATGATGAGGATAACAAACAAACAAGATTTAATCACCTCAAACATTATGAGGATAACAAACAAACGCGGATAGAATAACCCCAAACATGATGAGGGTAACAAAAACCGTGAACTGGATCGAATTTGGCCCAATTTGACCTCGCTATTTGTTCTTCGAGTGAGTTAAATTAGTAACACTAACAAGATAACTCACATAGGAAATAGCTCAACGTGGCCTAATTTGACCTTCTTCTCTACCCATTTACATACCATATCACAACACCCAACAATCCTATAATCAAACTCCATATATAAACGAGCTTGTGAGAAAGCTTGAAACTTAATTGAATACTAAAAACTGAAAAAATTTTTTTTTTTTTTTTTCTTATATACCAATTTTAGGAGATACCCTCCTAGCATACCACTAAACTTATATTTGAACGTAATGCTCACGATACCATATAGAATTCTATGTTAGTGGTGATGCTAGGAGAGTTGTAACATTGTTCTAATATAAAAACCAAGAAAAAGAAGAATTTTAAAGAGAGTAGGCTAGAATAATAGGGTTAAAGTTATTGTATTCCTCGAAAGTGTTCTCTACCCCAGAGTTACATACTTATACTAAACTAAAACCTGATAAATAGAAACTACTAGATATGGATGTCCACACTTATAGAAACGTGAGACTTTCCATATTTTACATATTCTAATATTGACATATTCTAACAATTTTCTAAGTGGCGCGTTCTTGAGAGAGAGGTATGCCACGTGGACACTCTTAAATCATAAGAAGTTTCATAATACAACATAAGCTCTTAATCTTAAGAAGTTTCCTAATACAATCACAACTCTAATAAGTCAATCAACATCTACTTAAAGGAAATTTTATACAACTCCAATCCCTAAATCAATTCTAAAAAATTATGTTAATAATTATCTGTCATTGAATTATTTACAAAAATTTATGGGCTGTGAATTTTAGAAATGATTCTGGCTATATGGCCGGGTCTAAAACCTTGTTAATATTAAAGCTCTCACAAAGGGTATGTAATTTTCGAGCTTTATTAAAATTTCACATTATAATCTCCTATTAAAACGGGAATTCCTCTCTTATTAAAAAAAATAAATTATAAGCACTTCTAATTAAAACGGAAATAATTCTCCTATTAAAACCGGAATCCTCCCTTATTAGAAAAAATAAATTTTAGCACTTCTAATTAAAACGGGAATCTTTTTTCCTATTAAAACGGGAATTCCTCCCCTATTGAAAATGGAAAATATAACATATCTAATTAAAATGAAATCCTTTTCCTATTAAAATGGGAATCACACTTCTAAATTAAGTCAAATATTAAAATGAGATCCCGGGTTTTTAAAACTTAATGAAAACAATTTGTTAGGAAATTACAACGGGTTAACGACTAAAGCGGGAATCACAATTTGTTAGAAAATGTATATATGTATAGTTATGATAATTGTTTAACAAGTTTTCAAAAGAGTTAGTGCGGATGCACGGGCCTATTTTCTAGTCTTAATGGAGCTCTATTAAAATTCAACATCATTTTTCTATTAAAGCGGGAATTCCAACCTCCACTATTAGAAAAGATATTCTAGCACTTCTAATTAAAATGGAAATCATTTTCCTATTAAAATGGGAATTCCTCCCCTATTAAAAGGAAAAATCTAGCATATCTAATTAAAACGTGAATCCTTCTCTTATTAAAAGCGGGAATCACACTTCTAAATTAAGTCAACTATTAAAGCGGGATCCTTCTCCCAATTAAAAAAGTTTTTTTTAAAACTTAATTAAAACAATTTGTTATGAAATGAAAATGGTTAGCAACCTAAAAACATGAATCACGATTTTTAGAAAATTTCTATATGTATAGTTACGATTGTTGAGCAAGGTTTCAAAGGAGGTGTGTATACGGGACTACTTTCTTGTCTATATCTTAATATTAAAGCTCTCACAAAGGGTATTTTTAGAGCTCTATTAAAATTCCACATCATCATCTCTTATTAAAACATGAATTTCTCTCCTATTGAAAAAAAGGAAAATTCTAGTACTTCTAATTAAACGAGAATCATTCTCCTATTAAAATGAGAATTCCTCCCCCTATTGAAAAAAAGAAATATTCAACACTTCTAATTAAAACGGGAATCCTTCTCCTATTAAACACGGGAATCACACTTCTAAATTAAAACAAGATCCCTCCTCCAATTAAAAAAATATGGTTTTTAAAACTTAATTAAAACAATTTGTTAAGAAATTAAAATGGGTTAATAACTAAAACAAGAATCATTTTCCCCAATTAAAATGATTAGTATATATATATATATATAGGGGAGGGATATAGCCACAAGTACTGTAGCCACATTATAGGCACAACAAATTCCGGCCCTTTATCTATTCTAATCCAACGGATGTGACATAAAGTCCTTTTCTTCAGCAATCTCCAGTTTTAAGTGAGGAAATAAAGGAGGGTATTTTTGGAATAAAAGTTTGTCGAAACAAAAAAGAAAACATTTTCTCCAAAAAATGTGATCGATCTTTTTCCAAACATAATCTTCTTTCACTCAATATGACTATCTCTCCAAAATCAAGATACACCACCCTCTCTCCACCATTCCAAAACTAGGCTTACTCCACTACTCTTCCCAGGTCAAAATCAGGTGATTATCGAGCTCCTCTCTCTCTCTCTCTCTTAATAGACGGTAATTGATTTGATTATGACCAAAATTTTACTTCGCTTTTTGTGAATTTTTCTTATAAGAGTTTGGAAACATAGCAATGTTTTGTTTCTAATTGACAATTACTCATTCTCTTGTAAATTTACTATAATTGAAAATTATGATATCTATACATACTCACGATTAAAAGGATTCAAGGCCTCTTTTTTTTTTTCTTTTCCATTATTTTGGGGTATACAACGTCTTGATAGACTGACAAATAAGCTATCTAAAGAACCACGTCTCCAAGATGATGCAAAGTGTTAATTGTGTGGATATCCATTTACTGTGTTAGTGGTTTCAAACACTTTGTGAAGAGCGTTACTTTTTGGTTTGAGGAACAAATGATAATTCTGACTTGGAAGTTGGAAGCCTAAAGTATCATGCATTCAAGATGATAACAATGATGACAAGGCTCAAGGACTAGGTTCTTCGTAGTTGTATACTTAATGAATTTATTATTTATTTTCAATCAATTAATTTCTATCAAGTGATGTTATTCTACTTGAACCAAGGCATCAATTATTGTATCATGGTTTCCACAGCATATTTAAATTGTTGGAGTGATTTGTATTCCCACAATCCCCCGTTTGTGTAGTTGATGCATATCATTAATTATGTTTTTCCCTTTGTTTTGTGACACTAGGTATAACCCTTGCCTTCAATATTTCAGGTGACTAGCCCACGAGGAGATGAAAATAGATGAGTGCTTCTTGCTTTTTCAACTTGTGATTACCCTTTGACGTTGATTTCAGTGCTTGCAAAATGTTTAGTTGCCAACATGGCAAGAGTAATCCGATCTGTAATGAAATTTAGAACACAAAATATATGACTAGCTATATTTGATACAAATTTCCAGTAATGAAATTGCATTTACAGTAATTTATTGGTTTTTTTATTTTGAGTACTGTAAATTAATTATCCTCGAAATGTGTTTGTTGGTTTTTTATTTTTGAGTATGGTTTGTTGATTTAGAGTAATTGATATTGATGTATATGTTGGTTTGTAGGTTTGGCTGTAGGTGGAAAGAAATCTCTTTAACAGGTGTGGTGATTCCACTCATTATTCAGAGAAATGTTGTTCAGTGACCACACCGTGTTGTATTCGACGAGGAGGAGAACGAAGACGAGGACACAAATGATGACGAAGATGATTGAAATTGTTTGAAGCTTGTATTTTTTGTATTTGAGTGTTGAGCGTTGGAACTTGTGTTTGTCTATTCTAGAGTGTTATTGGATCTTTTGTGGCTGTTAGTGTTATGGGATCATTTTTAGTTTACTTGTTTGTTAAGGCATTACAATCTTGTGTTTGAGCTTGTGATTATTTGATGTTATGGGGGCATTTGTGACTATTAGAGTATTGGTTTTAACCTGTCAGAACTTGTATTTTGAAGCTCAAACACAATTTTGTGACTGTTATAGTGTTATGGGGCAGTTTGTGATTGCTAGAGTATTGGTTTTAACCTGTCAGAACTTGTATTTTGCACCTCAAAACTGATTTCCATTATATTTGCAGCTCAAAACCTAAGATTCTTCTTAGTAGCTCAAAACGGGTTTGCTATAATTGGAGCAACACACAATTAACAACACATGTTAGAGCACTTATAAATAAAACATGGCAGAGCACTAGTTTGGTAATCTTGTGATCTTCACTCTTGTTATTCTAATGAAAATGTGAGCACTTATATTCTACACAGCCGAGCACTTATTAAGTAAGGGGAACCTGTTAGAGCATTGTTTGGTAATCTTGTGATATTTACTCTTGTTATTCTAATGAAAAGTGAGATCGGTGGCCTCAAATATTCTACACCCTTTGGTATTTTCGGTGTTAGATTGTCGGCTGGCCTCAGATATTATGCACCCTATGTAAGGGCTATAATGCCAGCAAGTCTTACAAGCCTATTGGGAGTCTGTTAGAAAGACTATTAATGGCTCTCTCTGATTGACACATAAATGATTGACATAGATTTTGGATGACAAGGAAAACACTTGCTGCTAGAATCAAATGCTGTATTTGAGAAATTGAGAATCTAGTTAAGATGATCCACACTATATTGTTGTTCAGCATCAATTTGACATTAATAATCTAATAGTATGATATACTCTGAACTCTGAACCGATTGCATGAAAAAAATTCAGAAACTATGCTGCTTGCAATACACACCACTTGCACACACACACAGTCACACAACAACCCACAAGACTACACAGCAGCACACACCACCAACACGCTAGCAACACACACCAACAGCCCACCACATCACCAGGCAAAGACACACAAGAGCCGCGATAGCGGCACACACCTACACCACAAGCACACTGCACACACCACACCTCCACCACCAACACCACCACCTGCAGTACACCTCTGCACCATCAAAATGGAATTGGATCCCGATGGATTTGAACCATCAACCTCTCAATTATTTGAGCGCTCTGCCATTGCGCTCTGCCATTTTGAGCTTATGGATCCATTGTATCACATATATGCATTAATAAATTACTAGAGAAAACACATAATTATCCCACAAAAAATATGTAAAGAAACATATATATATATATTAAAACATATATATATATATATATATATATATATATATATATATATACTAGAGAAAACACATATATATATATATATATATATGCAAACTCAAGGTTCCAACTAAACCACTACCAAACCTGACTCAAACATACCCATTTGAGGTAAACTAAGTACAAGATATAAAAACAATGAATACCCGAGTTTTTGTTTGACAACAACAATAACAAAATTAGAAAGAAATGCGCACAGACTTGCATCTAACTAAATGGATCATCAAAATTTTGTAATAAGGGGTGACAATCATACATTTGAAAATATAACATACACCCATATAATACAAAAGCAAACGCTGAAAAAAGAATCCACAAGATCAAACATATAACTAACCTTTAAGATCACTAGACCCACACCTTTATTTAGAACCTAGGCCATCCCAATAAGAAACTTCTTACTACATGTACGAATGACCTTGCCATGGAAAAATGACATTTATCATAGACCACAAACCAACAAGAACAATATGCATTCAAGTTTGCTTTAAATTTCCTCCTAAATACCCACTTAGGAAAGCTAAACACAATACAAAATAAATTCATTAATCCTAGATAAAACCAATGAATCATATTTTATATCATAGGACACCATAAGCACAAGAATTATATTCATGGTAGCATGATATAACAAAGCACTCTAATGTATGATAAGTCCAATAGCAAGTTCTCCCGCCACAAGCCACCATACAAAAGAAGGGTATATACATAGACTCAAGCACCAAAACTTTAATCAGACACATACCAACCCTCTTCATGTTCCTTTAAATAACCTTTGTGTCATCATCCAAAGCAACAAATATTCAACCATATACTTCTATACATATATAATGACAAGTTCCAAAACTCTAGTTTTTTCAAAACCAATATATATTCAAAAAAAATAAAAAATTAAAAAAATGATTGGATTTCTATCCTGTTTCTTTGGAAGCTTGAACTTCTCGATCAATCTAAGTCGTTCACACCATCATATCCTTGACACCTAAACAAGAGCTTTATATATCAAATTCCAGATTGCAATTTCCAAATTGATCCTTGATACCATCATATATGAAAAAAAACAATCAAACCAAGAATTTCTCACCTTGATTCGAACGAAGAAAAAGAGGAAGGAAATCCCCAAATCTGGAATTTAAATTGAAATCACAGTTCACCAAATTGAAAGTGAAATTGAAATTCAGAGAGAGAGTTGCGGCGCTTACCCTTGAGCGAGATAGAGGGAGTTGGAATGGTGGAGAGAGGGTGGTGTATACTGATTTTGGAGAGAGAGTCAGTGGTTGAGTGAAGAAGATTATGTTTGGAAGAGAGATCGATCACATTTTTGGGAGAAAATGTTTTCTTTTTTTGTTTCGGACAAACTTTTATTCCAAAAATACCCTCCTTTATTTCCTCACTTAAAACTGGAGATTGCTGGAGAAAAGGACTTTATGTCACATCCGTTGGATTGGAATAGATAAAAGGCCGGAATTTGTTGTGCCTATAATGTGGCTACAGTACCTGTGGCTCTATCCCTCCCGATATATATATATATACCATTGAGCAAATTTTCCAAAAAACCGGTGTGTATGCATGGGCTTTCTCCTATTATATTAAAAACGGGAATTACATTTCTAAATTAAAACGGGATCCCTCCACCAATTAAAAAAATAGCTTAGGGTTTTTAAAACTTAATTAAAATAATTTGTTAAGAAATTAAAATGGGTTAGCAACTAAAACAAGAATCTTTTTCCCCAATTAAAACGTTTGTTAATAAATTCAACTAAAGCATACGATTTTTTAAAATTCCCCGTCATTGCCTATTAAAACGGGAATTCATTTCCCTGTTGAAAAAGAAAATTCTAAACTAAATTTAAAGTAGGAATCCTTTTCCTACTAAAATGAGAATCACAATTCTAAATTAGGACAACTATTACAATGGGATCTTTTTCTAATTAAAAATGGATTTTTAAAGGGCAATTAAAATGATTTTGTCACGAAATTTGTATATGTTCTTGAGCAAGTTTTCGAAAGAGTCAGTGCGTATGCACGGGCCTACAAGCCAATCTTAATATTAAAGCTCCCATAAAGGGTATTTTTTAAGCTTTATTAAAATTCCATGTCATCTCCTATTAAAACGGGAATTCTTCCCCTAATCATACTTCTAAATTAAGTCAACTATTAGAATGGGATCCCTCTCCCAATTAAAAAATGGGTTTTTAAAATTTAATTAAAACAATTTGCTGAAAAATTAATATGGGTTAGCAACGAAAACAGGAACCACAATTTGTTAGAAAATTTATATATGTATAGTTGTGATTGTTGAGTAAGTTTTCAAAAAAGCAAGTGCGTATGCATGAGCCTACTTTCTAATTTTAATTATTTGCCTTAAAAAAAAAACATCATGGTTTAATTAAATCCCCAATAATCATATTTTGTTTTTATCTTATGTGTATCAACACAGCTTAATCAACAATTAGCTAACAATTAACCATTATTATTCAATTTAGCTTTTTTGGATTTTGATCCAAATTAACTAATTAAGATGGTCACTATTCATTGAATTGAAGTTTGAATTCTTGTAGTAGTACATACAAAGTTTAGTTTTTACCCCATGTTTAATGGGGGGTGGTGGTAATGTTGGAAGCTCCTAAAAACTAATTCCTGATGAGATGTTATATTAATATGTGTAGGTTTGTGTAGATCAATAAAAGGAATGAACTACATATACTAATAATATATTTTTGTGGTTTTCAGAAATCATTGTTTAATTAAGTTCATAAGGATACTACTAATTTGTATAGTAATGTAGAACAAGGTAGAGATTTAGAAGAAAGAGAATGGAAATCTCTATTAGAAGATCAAGAAGCATGAAGAAGAAAGATAAGAGATTTAAATGAACATCAAGAACAATAAGTAAGAAGAATATGAAGGTTAGTTTAGAGTAGAAAGATAGACAATAACAAAGATAACTCAATTGAGAGATTCTTGAATAATAATAATCAAATCATAATAATCATAATTGGTTGGTTCACAAAATACTGGAAGTCATATTTATAGATATGGTTTCTTGGACTCTAAGCAATGCAATATAGAAACTATTTCTAATTCTAATTCAACACAAATTAAGAAATGACTTAACTCCTAATAATAGTATTCTAGAATCATCTAGAACATAGGTATTATATCATACATCATGTTGATACAATTAATTGGCATACTGTAAAATCCCATATTTTGGGCCTTGGGTGAGTTGGGCTGGAGAAGGCCCAATAACATTGAAGAACAAAAATAAAATAAAAGAAAAGGAGAAAGGGGGGAATACGCTCGGCCTCCTCTCTCGCACTGGGTCTCTTTTCTCCCACTCTTTCTCGGGTCAGTCGCTCTCTCTCTCTCTTGGGTTTTGGAGGGGAATCACAGGGAATAAATTGGGTTTTGAGTTTCGATCCTTGTAGAGGTGAGTGATTCGTTCTTATTTTTACTAATGATTTGTGGTGATTTCAAAATCCTACAATTCGGGGGTTTTTAGTTTTGAGTATAATTTGATGTTTGCTTTCTAAATTGAGTTTATGAGATGTTTATTGAACTCAAAAATATGTAGATTTGGTTCTTGGGTTCTTGCGAATGCGATATAGAATGATCTGAATTTATTTTATCATTTGTCCGTTTGGAAAAATATCAATAATAATGACAATGGTTATCGAAACGAATGACTTGATGAAGCTTATCGTTATTATACTAGTTGTTTCCTAGTATAGTAGGATTTGGTTGTTGGGTTGTCGTAGAAATAGTTTATTATTATTATTATTATTTGTCAAAATTGGTAGAATTGTTGTGTGCTTATTTGATTTTATATTTCTCTAATGTTGGTGGTTACTCATTTACTTTTAATTGAGGATTTGACATGGTTTGTGCAATAGGGTCATATGGTTTATGTATAACTTTGTTTAGCCACAGGAAAACTTTAAAGTAGTGACAAAGTAAGAGTGGCAAAGTATTATTTGTGAGAGGTTATTTCTATTGTATTTATTGATTTTTATTTGTTGCCCATGGTTTGTTAAACCCGAGAGTTAGTTGGGTTTACATTTAGATTGGATTCGTTGAAATTTGATTATTGATGGAGTTGTGGTATGGGATAATTTAAGACCTATGTAAGGCTTGATTCCAAATCTTAAAGGATTTGGATTCGTAGGCAACTTTGTAGTAAAGTGCAACCTTTATATTAGATATTTGTTTGTAATGTTATAAATATAATATGATGATATAGTTAATTAAGTTATAAATATCTTAAGTATTAGTTATTTTCGCTTTATTGAACAATGATTTGTATGAGGGTAGGCCCTACTAACTCTTTGTGCAGGGCGTGTGTCTACCCTATGAAACTAACTCGGGTAAAGGTAAAAGTAAAGTTAAATGTAGTTATTTTGTATAATCGCGTATATGTTACTTTAGTTATTTTGTTAAGGGAATAAGGAACTAAAATGTCTCCGAAAGTGAGGAACTAGCTTTAGCGTTCCGTGTTGTTGGAACGTAGATGGAGAGCAGCAACAGGAGACCTAGCAGTTAATGAAAAGTAAGGTCCTTAATTGTGTGGTTTACTTTCATTTAATATGTGACAATTGTATGCGGATAATGTTGGAATAATTATGAGTTTTGTTTTGGAAAATGTTTTCTTACATATGAGTAGTGTGAAGGTATGGTGTATATATATTCGAAGTGTGGTATCTCTGGTTGGAACTAATAGAAGTGTTTAACACCGATATAAGTGAAAATGATATATATATTGTTTTTATTTTAATTTTTTGTATATAATTTATAGTGTCCTTTTGATTCAAGGATTGGTTATTTGACTTAACTGGCATTGTTCAAGATAGTTAAGTAGCTGGTTCCACGAATCAATATATATTTGAGTAGTTAGGTTTACAACCGAGATATGAGACTTTAATATATGTTACGGAAGTATATTATTTGATTTTTAAGTTATGGCAGGATTTATGTCTATGAAATGTTGAAAATACATAAGAGACTCTTGAAAATTTTTATGTCTTTCGTCAAGATGTCTGACAAGGTTATAGAGTTTTGAGGCGTTATAAATACAATGGGGTGAGCTACTAATAAAGTTTTAAGGTTTTTATTTTATATGGCTTTTTAGAAATCAATTGTTGGACTAAGCTCATAATATGGTAACACGTGTTTTGATGTTGTTGGGTTCCTCATACATGACCCAGTGATCATCAAGTAAGGCAACCACATGAGAAGTAACCACGACCACTACACCAGAATTGTCAAAAAAGGACGGGGCCATAAGACGGGCTTGGTCGTCTTTAATTTAGGACGGGCTTCCTAGTCCCAATTGAGAAAAAACCCGTCGTGTGGTTTATCTTGAATAATTGTGTACGTTTTTTTTATTGTAATTAATATAAGACGGATACTTAAGTCTTAAATGGGGTTAGATATTGTCGCTATGAAAAGGACCTCTCTTCAGCCATCGCACACCTCTCTCAAAACTATTCTTATCTCGTGTGTGCTTCCTTCTTCCACCCTTCCCAAACCCTAGTCTATTGAAACCTTGTTCAACACAACTGCGACCGGGCGTTGTTGTTGGTGAGTGAATAAGCGGTCTTGTCGTTATCACCGTGATGTTCTCAATGGAATCACTGTTAAGTAGCCGCTCTTATTAGTGCCCTCTTGGATCGATTGCTTTTACTGCTATTACTGTTCTTGGACGAAGCTCCCGTGTGTGCAGATGAAGACGAAGGCGGTCTCTTGAATCAATCTCTCGCTGATTAAACTAAACAATCATTCTTTTTAAACGAAAAAAATCAGCAACAGTCGTGAAAAGCAAAGACCTCCGTAGAGCTAGATTCAACTCCCCCCGAGCTTGATCGAGGAAAGATAATCGAAGAAAGTGTGACTGAGGTATGGGTTTCTCATTTTTCCCTTTACAATTCTTGTTTGGTTTTTCAGTAATCATTTTGATATGTTGGACTTGTGGGTTAGGGTCTGAGAGACGTGCTGAGAAAATGAATTTTTTGTTGGGTTTAGTTCTGTTTTTTTAAGTGATTTGGATTGAATCCCTTGAATCATTGTGTTTTAATTGTTTAATGTTTTGATTTAATTGAGAGTTTCTAGTAATTTGATGGTTCAAAGGTATTAACTTTACTATTTTTATGGATTGGGGTTCATGAATATTGGGTTAATTGTATGTAATTTGGATTCAATTGAGGGTTTGTATTGTTTTTATGTTGTGGGCTTGTTCACATGTAAATTGTCAATAAATTTGAGTATTTGAAAGTTTCGTGATTTTTCTTGTCTAAAGTTATTAGTTTTATTATTTTTGTATTGATTGTGTGGTTTATAATGGCTTTGGTATCAATGTTGGTGGAATTTGATGAAAACCAAACAATTTGGGAAGTATTGAACCGTGGATTCTTTTCTCGACTCGATGGTAATAATAGAATAGTTCCACACCCTTTGACTCATCTACATTAACGTATCTGAATTTGGAACATAACTTCACCAATTAAAATGTGCACATATAATTTAAACATGTGTTTCATTTTTTGCTATGTAATCATGTTGTTTGCACAAGACATAAAGATGAGATAGTAAGTAATTAGGAACTCACCCGGTTTCAAGTTGGAACGGGAGCAGACCTGGATAACCTGGTAGAGTCCTTACTTTTGAGCGGGAGAGTGCTACTACTTCAAAAGAAGAGCATTCCAGTAGAAGCAGCACAAGTAGAAGAATAAAATGCATTTCGGTTCAAGGGACTGTTGTAGGAAAATAGGATGGGCTTCTTTTTTTTTAACACAAATACTAGTAAATACAAGTTGGCCAATGTGCATAAGTTATCAGTTACCACAGATGGATTGCAGAATCAAAAACCAACTCAAAGCCATGGATTGATCAGGCTAACACGGCCTTAATCTATTGTTTGCATCTCAGAAGAGCATATCATCCAAAGCCATCCATGTTCACCCTGCCACACATTAACTTATCCATATAAAAGGGGATAGTTCCCCTTCCCCCAAAGTGTTTAACCTAAACTAACTTCCACACAAGCTTTGGCAAAATTTATGATTTTGTCAAGCTATAACACTTCCTTCTCAGCACATCAAGTAAGAGACGGCTGTTCTTTGAGTCTAGAAATTTTGTTTGTTGCGGTAGTTGTTCGTCTCGAACCTATCTCTCAACCATTATTGTTGCCGACCTCGCATCTTTGCTGATTTCGATTACCACTTATCATGTTTGGACCTCGACCGCCATCCGAACCTCTGTATGGACCCCCTTGAGGATAATTTGGACCACCGACTCCATAACCACGCCACCACCCTCGGGACTGGACCAGGCATACCACTTGCAGCATAAGGAGGTCCTGCGCCAGGTATGGCCAGCGCGAAACCCTCCCTCCGCCTTGACCTCCACGATTTGGGTTGTACCCTCCACCGGGATTCCCCGTGGGTATCTACTTGGCCCTCCGGATGGTCGGAGGCTTTCCGTAGTGGTGGCTAGGTCCCGCAACCACCGGAGGCTGGAGTGCATTGGGCTGGTTAGGTCCAGTCGGGTTTGTCGCGTCGCGCTTTGTCGGCTGTTGAATGGGAGGCGCGCCGCATGTTGCTTTGTGGATCTTTGTAGCTTCGGCCGCTTGCGGCTTCTTCATGTTGACGCTTCTTCTTTGTCTGGAACTCGTGAGACGATTCATACTTTGGTAAACTCTTGGGGTCGCAAGGCAAAGGGTCAGTCCAGAAATACTCCGCGTCAAGTGCATCCTTAGCAGATATCCTCTGTGATGGATCAAGAGTCAGCATTCTCTCCAGTAACTCCAAGGCATGGCGGTCAAAATGTTTGTAGGTTTCCCTGACACGTCTCTTCATTGGTCTCGATGGCTTGAAATTGTTGTACCAAGGAATCTTTGAAACCCCAGGCCAATTAACCTCATCTGGGGCGCCACACAACTCAAAAATCTTGTTTAATTGCTCGGCTCATTTTTTCCCGAGGCGGGGATTGGCTTTCCATGAAGAAGCTCCGCAAAATATACAACCGGTGACCACATGTCAACTTGCCGGACCATACTTTGTGGTTCCCAAAGAACTCACGGAGGCACGTACCCGCGGGGTAATAACACGATTTGTTAGATTGCCATTGTGATCGTATAGCACTTGATTTGAGGAACCGTAAATCGCATCCCAGGACGATCAGAAAGACCCGTCAGATCATGATCCATGTATTCAAATACCATGTAGATGCTACCCTTGTACTTATTGCCATCTATCTTCCCATGGTCATCTCTTTCAGGACCTGGAGATGTTACAATTTCTTTCAACTTTATCACATTGTCATGATGCAACTTTTTGAGAATTTTAATCTCACGTATAGCTGTTATGGGGAACCCTTCTCTTTCGTTATCCATACGTATCTTCTTCAAAGCAACAATTTCTCCAGTTCTAATTTCTCTGGCCATGAACACTTGGCCATAAGTCCCTTCACCAATCTGCTCCAATTTCTCGAAACAATCCACACTTCGAGATCCCCAAGCCGGTGATTCATCGAGATTGAGCTGCCCCGGAGCTGCAACAGCCATTATTATTGGTACTTCGGAGAAATTGGGCTTCTTTACTAGTTATGTTATCGAAGAAGAAGAACAGAGCAAATTTGATAAGAATAGGTCAGTGTTTCTTTGAACGAGTTGCTAAACTTTGAAAACGATTTGCTTTCTATCAAAAACGAGTTACAATGGTTTATGCAGGTTCTTTGTGGATTGCATTGTTAATTGGGATTGTTATTGGATGGGTTTGGAGGCCTAAATAGGTGTGTTTAGAGAGAGATAAACTCGGTTTTTCCAGTTTCAAAAGATTCTTCGCTGTCGTTTGGTTCTTTCATTGAGTTCTAGCTCTAAACCAAGCTTGAATTCATCGACGGTAGTTGACTTACTCTCATATCTCAGTTTTACTTTGGTTGTAATTGAATTCGGTAGAAATGTTTAATAGTTTATACTGCATCCTTTTTCTGAGTCACATTAGAGATTTGAAAAGTGAATCTTAACAATTTGTAGTAAAAGGAACTAGTGTAATGAGTGGGGACTTGTATTTTTTATGCATTTGTCGTTGATTCTACATGCGATTACATGAGTGGGGATTACAAAGTCTACAATGTGCGAACTAATTCATCCAAACATTCTGAGCAAAGACTTTGTAATTCTACCCTCATCCATTGGCATTCTCTTCACAGCTACCAACTTCAGTTGCTTAGTATTCCATGTAGAATAAACGATTCCCCTAAATTGTATAATGTGCGAACTAATAACTAATTCATCCAAACATTCTGAGGTAAATTCATGAAGAATAGGCTCTAGGTGACTTTTGATAGGCTGACGTTATGAATCGTTGTGCTTATTTTAATGTTTAGTTACTAAAAGATGAAAATTGTTAGAACCTTAATGAGAACTTGAAAAATTATGTTCATGAAAGGTTTAACAGTCCTTTGCTCATTGAAACTGTACATTCATTGCCATCATTTGCACATTATTTTCTCATCAATTGATACTCGAGTTTACAGTTAAAGACTTGCCCTTCTTTAGTTTTTTCCCCAACTGCTTTTGTTCAATCACGTGTATGGAAAACTTTCATACTATAGTCAAAAGCTGTGTCTATACGGTGGTATCCTTTTTGTTATTAAGTTTTCTTGGCAAAAGTAGAAGCCATCAAGGCTAGGAAAAACAATGTCATGAGCTCTTGCCTGCAATTTGAGTAAGACCTTAGGATTTGCAAATGCACCAAGTATGTGTAAAGACCACGAGACTCAAGTGGGAGGTCATGAGTTATTTTTTTCTTTGGGATTAGAGGCCACAAATCAGATGGAGAATATACATCTAGATATCGGGCTGTGGCGAGAACCGTAGAGGTTGTAACTATACAATAGACTAATCTAATTTTCACTCCTTAATACATTTAAATATGTATTGAACCAGATGACTTTGGACCTACATCTTAATATGTAGAATATTGTAACCAGTTCCATTGAATTTCAGGTGTGAAGATGTATTTGTCGAAGAGGACTTTCTCTGTTTTGTTACAGTGCTGATGAACATGAACCTGACAGCTTACATAATGAAATTTGAAATAGAGTGTCCTGATATGGTGAAGGTAAGGAGGCGATGATGTTTCGTGTCCATTTGTCTTGAAATCAGCTAATACTTGTCTCTTTTGGCAGGTTTTTATAAAACAACTCTTGGCTGGACTTGCTCATATTCATGACCAAAGAGAAATGCACCGTAACATCAAAGCATCAAATATACTTGTTGACACTGATTCTACACCGCATAGGGTGAAGATTGCTGATTTTGGATCTGCTAAGATTCTATTGAATCTGAACCTATCTCCCCTCGTATGTATTTTTTTTATTTGTTATTAATGATCTGTTAAGGAAATTTTTGGCTTCATGGCATTAAATTAATTGATGGGCATTGAGTTAGTTTTACTAAGAGGAGGTCCATTAGTGTATTTTTGGGCTATTGGACAGCCCAATTACTTGGGATTAAGGTGAAGGGTGTTGGCAATATCATCTTGCTGTATTGCCATGGTTAAGATGAAATTTGGGTGTAATTCTTACTTCGTATTATCTGTATTATCTTGCTGTATTGCCATGGTTAAGATGAAAATCTACTAGTTGAAATACTGTGGTCTTGATTAAATAATGATTTGGATGTAATTTGAGTACTTATTTATATGTAAATAATGACTTGTGATACCAATCTGTGAACTATGGTCTTGTCATTGTGTCTATGATGTCAAATTTGTTTTTGTTAGATATTTAGTTCCTTGTGTCGATTACCATGGTCCTGATTAAATAATGATTTGGATGTAATTTAAGTTGAAGTCTTACTTATTTATATGGTACATCTATGACTTGTGATACCAATATGTGAACTATGGTCTTATCCTTGTGTCTATGATATCAAATTTGTTTTTGTTAGATATTTAGTTCCTTGTTTGGATTACCATGGTCCTGATTAAATAATGATTTGGATGTAATTTGAGTTGAAGTCTTACTTATTTATATGGTACATCTATGACTTGTGATATCAATATGTGAACTATGGTCTTATCCTTGTGTCTCTGATATCAAATTTGTTTTTGTTAGATATTTAGTTCCTTGTGTGGATTATTGACTGTGCTCTCAATTATGTGAGATGATTCTTTTATGATTAGTATGTTGAAATTACATTTTGTTATAGCACTATTTGATATTGTTGTTTATTAAGTCGTTGATTTTCTTTTCATATATTGCATTTTGTTATGTCTATCCTTTGGTTTGCTAGACTTAGATGTCGACTTTTCGTTTGTTAAAATTTTGATTGTACTTTAGCTTCAAGTTACTTGAGAACATCTGACATTTCCGTGGTGTTTGAACATTGATTGTGATGCTTTTATGGTCTAAATTGCATTGTCTGCATAGAAAGCAAGGTTTCTAGCTAATAAAAACACTTTTGTAGGATTACATGTGTGTTTATAGCCCACACCGATCTTTGCCGCTCAACCGCTTATGGTGGTGTGTTCCGATACTAGTCATAGTGTGGTGATGGTGCTGCACGTGGTCGAGTGTGTGTGTTATGCGTAGGTGGCAGCATGTGAGTGTGTCACGTAGGTGGTAGTGTGTGAGTGTGTGCAAGTGCTAGTGTGGTGAGTGAGTGTGGTCTTTGTGTGGTGGTGAGTGTGGTGTGGTCTTTGTGTCTTTGGGTCTTCTGCTTCTTCTTTGGGTGGAGTGTGTCGGTCTTTGGTACACTGCTGCTTTGCCGTGCCATTCTTGCTGCCATGGAACGGCCGGTGCTCTCATTGGTGCTTCTTCTTTGGCCGGTGTCGCCGCTTGGTGCTGCTCGGCGGGCCGGTGTTGGTGTTCTTTGCCATGGACCTCTTTGGTGCTCGGCTGCTCATTGGTGGTGGTGTCGGCCGATGATTCACCGAAAAGAACAAAAATGCGTGCAAAGGTGATAAAGATAGGAATTTCAAATTATTTTTTCATTATGTTTTTATTCTTCTTTGTATACTTTGAAAGCCTAGTTGTTGGCAATCATAAGCTTGAAGATATTGTAAATTGGAAATTATCAATGTATATATCAATTTTGAAATGTGTTGTTTTAATATGTTGTTTGACTAATTGATTTTATCATCTGAGAAACCTTAAATCAGTGTGCGGAAAAATAGATTCTACAAAAAAAATATATATATATTAAAAAAATTACCTTAAACTTGTACGACGGAAATGCATGTCCTAAACTAAGGACCCAAATTTACGACGGTTAGTAGAGTTCCAGTTTTGAAAACATGTAGTTGCATTGGAAAACAAATATACGACGGTTTTGAGAGTCTTATATTTAACGACGGCATAAACTGTCTCAAGTCCGTCGCAGTTCTAATTCAACTTACTACACTCATTCCCGTCGTTAATATTAACGACAGGGCTATTCGCGACGGAGTCTGGGACACTATTTTCCGTCGTAAATCTCGATTTAGGACGGATTTAACCGTCGTTTTTGGCCATTTCTGGTGTAGTGGCACCATAAAAAGGGTGTACTCTAGAACTGCTAATCTAATAATGTAGATATCGTTTGGTGGAGTGTAGGGGTGTCTCCTTTTGCCGAATTCTGACCGGAAATTGGTCTGGCTTTGGGTCTATTTTTCACGGTCCGATAACCAATTTTTCAATTTCCATAAAATATTCAAATCGGATTGGACGTAACTCTCTCGATCGGATCAATCCAAAAGTTTCGAAAATATAGCCGATTTGAAATTTTCGCCATTATTTTTTATTTGTTGTGAAACCATGTACTTATAATATAACAAAACTCCATTATCCATTTGATAAGATCATGACAATTAATTCATTTTCTAGTTTTCTACATTAGCAAAACAAAAAACCAACTAAACAAATCTTAGCCGGCCACTACTTCACTCCCTCTCTCTCCCACTCCTCTCAACCACTTCTCTCCTTCACCATGGTAAGTAGGGTTCTCAAACTAGCTTTTCATAGGAACATTTTCTATAATCTTTATTTTTTAGCTTCCGACATGTAAAATTTTAGTTTTTTGAAGTTCCAAAATGGTTTTTAGTCAAATTTTCTTTTCCAAAAATAGTGAAAAGTAAAGAGATCTATGAAATTTACCAAGAATTTTGAAATTTCAGAGTTATTCCAAAATTTCTGAAGTTTGACAAATATTTTGATTCCGAAAAAAAATTGGATCGGATTTGGCTAGCATATTGGGTTCCGAAATATTTGGAAAAATTTCTGAAAGAGGCCAATCCGATCCGAAGTCACCCCTAGTAGAGTGACTTTAATTTGGTCCATACTCTAGAATCCCTGAAAATGAAATTTTATAATTGGTCAAAAAATATTACCTGATTAGATCTGATTGGAATTTTGGCAGTTCGAGTTTTTAACAAAACTAGTGTATTGCAGAATCAGAAAATTAGTTTAAGGGAGTCGGTTAAGAAATGTTTGGACTCCAAATACAAAGGCATAATATTTTTAGTTTTAACACCAAGTTTGACACATGTTAACTCTTTTTGGAAGCAAAATATAGAAATACCCGCTTTTAATTATTCACAACTACTTCTCCCATAATCTCTTAAAATTTCAAGATTTTTAAAATGGGTTTGAAAGTAATCATTTATTTAAAGAATTAATAAAATGCATTTTAACTCGATTAACATTTTAAAAACAATAGAATTAACTTATTTTGCATTTTAAAATGCATATAGTGTAAAAACTAAAAGTATTGTGTCTCCCATAGGCATTTGACACTAGACCGTAAGCCTAAACCCCAAATCTCTAAATGCCAAACCCTAAATCTCTATAACTAGACCCTAAACCTAAACTATAAACTCTAAATCTCAATAAACCAGACCCTAAGCCTAAACCATAAATTCCACTAAACTAGACCCTAAGTCTAAACCCTAAAAAAATGTAGACACTAAACCCTAACCCCTATAACCTAACTCGTTGCGTTGTCCAACCTATTGCATAATAAAATGCATTTTGTATCTGTGCGTATTTTAAAATGCAGAAACCCATCTATATTTTAAAATGCATTATGTATTTTAAAATAAATTTATTACGTGGATGTGGTTTAAATTTGTGATATATATGCATTTTAAAATGCAAAGTAGGTAGTTATAATCGAACTCTATTATTTTTAATAAAAATATATAATTTGGCAGTTATATAAAGGTGAAAAAGAGAATAAAACAGTTACAAATCTCAATAACTAATTTATACGCTTCCACATTATGTGGATAGTATAGTCAAAGCCTTTGCATCTAGTTTTTTTTCTTTATACAAGTAGTTTTCACTATATAAAAAAAAGGTAAAAAGTAATAAATTTATAAAATAACATTTTTCAATCTTTTAAACGTTCATTTTTATAAAAGAGACTCTCAAACCCAATTTCTTGATTGTAGAATAGAAGTACATAGACTGCAAGTGACAACATGTTCAGTGTGCCCTTTCCACGAAAACAAACAACTTCTCCACAAGACTGACAACTTGTTGTAACGACTTTCGGGTTGGATTTGCTTGCTTAGGCTAAGTCCAATGACTCTTTATCCCCCTAAAAGTAGAGGCCAAAGTGGAGGTTTTCACTTTCTATCTGTAATTTACTCTCTATATATAGGGAGTATTATTAGGATACAGAGCACATTCCGCGCCAGTTCAAGTGGAGTGGTATGACTTACTTTTCTATTCCGCGCTAGTTCAAGTGCAGTGGTATGACTTACTTTATTATTTTTTTTCTTTATTTGCATTCTGAGCAACATGAAGTGGAGTGGTTTGTTGAGTTAAATTGAGGAATAAAGATAAAGAGTCCAAAACCATTGGACTCCGCCTAAGGCACGCAGATGCAGAAAAACCATTGGACTCAGATTGAACTATTTCTTTGGGCCTGTTTTAGGAAACTTCGGCTTAAATCTGCTATAAATGATACGAGCCTAGGCCTCATATGACTCGTAATAGACTTGGGCCCACGTTTCTTTGCTACAAAATTAACTGCTATCAGACTTCCTCACAGGTTCATCATCCTGAATTACAGAAGGCATTCGCCTCACGCCCTCACTTATACAATCTATTGTTCAACACCTTTAAAAAAGCTAACTCCCATTTGTAATCAGAATTAGCGCTCACAAAAAAAGATACATTGAAGGTCCAGAGTCGAAAACAGACTTATCAGCTTCCAGTGATCCTTCACACACTCAAAGAAGCACTATGCACTAAGGGCGGTAGCGACTAGCAAAGCTTAAACTGACTTTTTAGCTATGGTCTAGTAAATACTCGTTTACGACTTGGCTATAACCAAAATCTTAGCAAAGTGCCAAATTTTTAGTGCACAGAAGTGCTATCAGAGGGATAGTGCCATAATGGTTGAAATACCCAAGTGTGGGCTGTGGATGCTCCAAATATTGGGCTCAAAGTAAGGTCCGGTCCATTCCAGTTCAGTCCAAACAATTTCAGGCCTCAATTTTAGAAAATTTTCCACTCCTATCGTGTGGGCTGTTCCATCCAAGGACCAAAATATCAAATTTAGAAAATATATCGTGTACTCCAAAAAACGAGATATATTAAAAATATCGGAGATATATATATATTTTTTGTTGACCAGTCAAAATTTTATTTTATATATCGAGATATCAAAAAATATCTGAAATATTGTTGATTATATTTGAAATATTATTGATATATTAATAAAAAAAAAAAGTCAAAGTCAACAATTTATATCGGATATATCGGTCGATATATATATAAAAATTACGATATATATCGGGCTAAAAACAAAATTCAATATTCATGAAGGGTGGAATTTGAGCCGAGGGCTCGAGCTCGGCTTGGGCTTGGCTTGTTTAAGCTCGGCTCGAATTTCCATTTCGCTTTCTTATATGAGCCAAGCTCGAGCTCAAATTAAAGCTCGTGTAACAAATGAGCTTGATGAAGCTCGGCTCGTTTAGCTTAAATAACATATTTATAGTGTAAAATAACTGAGCGGCTCGGGCTCAACTCGAGCTTGGCTCGTTTAAGCTCGGCTCGAGCTCGTTCGTTTAACTATATGAGCCAAGCTCGAGCTCAATTTAAAGCTCCTGTAATTAGTGAGCCGAGCTTGAGCATGGTAAAGCTCGGCTTGTTTAGCTTGAATTCCACCCTTATTATTCAGTAGAGATATATCGAATATTTTCATCTCGTGTACCCAAAAAACAAGATATATCGGTGATATCTTAGAAATCTCTGCGATATTTTGAGTCTTGGTTCTATTTTCACTCAAACTTCCTTCCAATGCAATTACCATTGAACTCAGTAGCACCAAAGCTATTAATCCCCTAATGGCCTAATCTGCCACATTAATCCCCTAATCTGCATTCTGATATATGTTAATTGTGCTATATACGATGTTTATTTAGCAGGAATAACGCAAGTTCTATGATACTGTATTATGCTTACGAGACCACGCACTATCTAATACGCCATAGAAGTTGGCATATCAAGCTCGCAAAATCCGAAATGTGGCGAGTGTGAGAATGGTATGCGCATGCCACCACATTGGCTTTTGAAAATGATATGTAGTCACACGATTTTTATGTTATTGTATGAACAGTTGAACCGTTTGAAGATAACGTTCTTACAGCTGGAATTAGTCTCATAGTGTCCCACCATGCTTTGATTGCAGAATTATTTTAATACGCAATCCACTACGGAAGTTTCCTAGCCTTGAAATTCACCCATCTCATTCTCATCCGAGTAAGCCTTGAAATTCAACAGCCGCCTTTGAGTCTTTGACTACCCGCAATTGTATTCAAAACTCCGCGTCCATTTATGTACAACCTATATAACGCACCTGAGAATTCACATCATTCATAACAACATTTTCAATATCTTTCTCCAGTACTTGAGCAACCAAGAAGAATCACTGCAACTCAACTATTCCCCTTCTCTAATTCTCACCATATATATCTTCACTAGTGATTGATTTACTGTACCATCATCATGTCTCAAGCACACGAAATCCCTTTAAATGTGGCATACAACGGCCCTTCAGTTCCCTTTCAACAACCCCCTCGCAAGCGCAGAAGATGTGGTTGTTGTTGTGTGCTCGGCACAACTTTTACCGTCATTCTTAGCATCATCGTCGCTTTGGGTATCGCCGCGCTTATCTTTTGGTTTGTGGTACGTCCTACCAAAATGGAATATACCGTAGTGAGCACAGATCTTCAACGATTTGATCTCGTCAATAATAATACTATTCATTACAACCTCACCTTATACATGGACGTAAGGAACCCAAACAAGAGAATTGGTATCTACTATGATCAACTAGACTTTATCGCTTCATATACGGCGTGGAATAGATTTGCTTGGGCAGGTGTGCCACGATACTATCAAGGTCACAGAAATACCACCAACTTACGTGTGAACTTTCAGGGCCAACAACTACTAGTACTACCGCCATGGACAAGGGATTCGTTCAATTTAGAGAAGAGCAGAGGATATTTCGGCATTGCCATTAGGGTCTATTCTCAGATTAGATTCAAGGTTGCAGGCTCTATAACTGGGAGCTTTAAGCCCTATGCGGATTGTGTTCTATCAATTCCATTAGCTTCTAATGGTACATTAAGATTTGAGAGTACAAGATGTGGCGTAGACATATAGTTGTTACGAATGCGGCAACTTCTATGATGGAGCGAGTTTTACAGTTGTTCTTATACTTCGTGGTTTGAATTGTTTTTCTTTTGATTGTTCTGTAATTTGTCTTTACCATTTTTTTGTAATATAAAATTCGTCCATATTACTAGATGTGTATGTTATTTTATAATGCTTGGTTTCAAATTTCTCCCTAATTATCACCTTAATTTGAATCATTACATAGTGAAGTGCCACTGTGCCAGTTAGATCGTTACTTCGAAAATTAGTACCCAAGCCAGGGATTTGTAACATCGACGTGATTATATGCCTTACTGATAGGCAGATGCAGGATTCTCCAATAGGGGGGCTACTAGCCCTAATTCTCACTACTATTTCTTTTTTTGATTTTTTTGGGGTGAACAGTTACCACTGTATTTATTGTTTTTGAGCAAAGTTGGGGGAGCTACAGCTCGGGTCAGCCAACTCATAGATCCGCCCGACAACATTACATCGAGTCCCTGATTTGCCTTGTTGCACTATCTTGCATTGAAGCACTCATCACTTCCTTAGCTATAACAGCATTATCACGGATTTGAGTACCGCTCATAAGAGCCCCTTGTTGGGTAGACTGCTAGAGTGGAGATGTTCTGTGAAATTGCACCTCTAAGTCTAGTTGCAAGAGCCATGGTTATGATTTTACAGATTTATTTCCTTGGAAACTTCCTTTGCATCCTATGATCCTATCTAACAGCTCTGTAGAGGGGATTAGCCTTACTTGTTTCTTGTGTGCCTGTCCTTGTTTCCATGTAAAGACCAACAAAAAGTACTGCGTCTTTCATTGACTGTACTGGCCTTGAATCTTATTAGATCAAATCTAAAGATTAATATGTAGCGTGACTTAATGTTGGGGCTGAGCACCCCATAATCCGAAGTCCCCATTGTTTATTTGAAGAATCCGGTTTCTCTATAACCGGGTATAGAGATGAATCTATCTAAGTGTGTTATTACACCGTTGGATCATCTCGAAATACACACATTTGCCTCAAAATACAGATTTCAACCTCGACATCTGTGTGTTGTGTATCTCGGTACAGATCTAACGGTGCAATAACACGGTTACAGAGATATAGAGGTGATCTGGTTCGTTTAGAGGTTTATTGTACGTTGAGAGGAATGGAAAGTCAATAAAGGCAGCATATTAGAGGGCTGCATTTGCAGTACTATTTGCCACGTTTGCTATACATAGGCCCATGGAGGACTGCTACCCCGCTGGAGGTTGATGACTTAGCCTAGACTGTAAGTGGACACTGGCCGGACAGAGAAATTGCTAGCTACTTATCTGAACAGAAATATCAGCCAAGTCATTATTGGTCTATTGATATTTGGATAATGTGAAGTTGTTTAATTTGGAGGCAATGAAGCTGCAAACACATCATGTTGCATTGTTTAATACGTAATTTTGTAGGCTGTAAGCCTGTAATATTGTATGTAATCACAATCGTTAGTCGCATATATATAATCACTCATAACAACTTTTGAAGCCAACACCAAGCACAGCTGGTTTGGATTACAATACACCCAGAGGTTTCAAGTTTATTGATCGAGTATCCATGCGCACACCAGAATATGGCGAATGTTGGCGCCATCAGCGCACGTGTTCATGTCCAATTTCTAACTTCCTGTTGTGGGTCAGTTCTAGACTTCTAGTCTATATCCGGAATTCATGTCCCCACTTAATAGAGTTGCAAATTATGATCCAGTCATCCACGAGCTAAGTCAGATGATGGAATGATATGTATCCATATGAACTTCAAAGGATCCTTCCTAAGCTTCAAAATTCAACAGCACCTTTGACTACACGCTATTGAGAGTTCAAACGCGAATACATTAAAAACTCCGTGTGCTTTTCACTTAAATTGTACCTATATATAACGTTTATCAGAATTCCCTTCAAACATCACAAGTGCTACTCTTATCCAGTTATCTATCTCTAGTGCCTAAGCAACCCAGAAAAATTCTTCTTGCAACTCAAATTCTTACCCTATCTTTCACTAGTCATTTACTTTCAATCCCTTCGTTATGTCCCAAATCAAAGAAATTCCTCCACAGGGTGCTTCTTATGGCCCTTCAATCACTCCTCAACAACCCCGTCGCAAGCGTAGTAAAGGTGGCTGTTGCTGTTGTCTGCTTGGCACACTTTTTTCTATCATTATTGTCATCATAGTTGCTATTGGTATTGCCTTGCTTGTTGGTTGGCTTGTGCTACGTCCTAACAAAATGAAGTTTTACGTGGTGGGCACAGATCTTACACGATTCGATCTTACAAATAATAATACTCTTTATTACAACCTCACTGTAGACATGGCAGCAAGGAATCCCAACAAGAAAATGAAAATCTACTACGACGAATTAGAAGGTATTGCTTCGTATTGGCAGCAGAGATTTGCTTGGTCAACTGTGCCGAATTTCCTTCAGGAACGCAAGAATACGACAAACATACGTTTGAACTTTCAGGGCCAACAAGTACTAGTAGTAGACGATTCACTAAGAAGTCTGTTTGATCGTGAGAAGAATGAGAGAGTTTTCACCATATATATTAATCTCTACTCTAAGATTAGGTTCAGGATTGGAGACTTTATAACTGGGGACTATAAGCCCTATGTGGAGTGCGATTTATCGATTCCATTGGCTTCATCTAATGGAACAGTTTCGATGTTTGTTAGTAAAAGGTGTGGTGTAGATTTTTAGTTGTATGCAGATAGGATAGGCTTGATATATAGCTGCTTCTACGATGGAGCAAAGTTTTCTTCTTATTCTTACATTCCGTTGTTGGATTTGGTTGATTGTTTCATTATTGTTTTTGTAATAAAATTTGTGCATTTGTTAATTCATTAATTGTTGAAACTTTCATTCTATACTGAACTTTACCATAAAAAAAACATCAGGACATCAGGTGTACTTGCTGAAAACTAATTGGGCTTTCTTTTTTAACACACCTACCCAAGTTTTGAATCTATTCATTGCATGTCATTATCCTAAAAGGGCTGAGGCCCATTTCTCGCCTTGCAGTCTGGCAACACGAGACTTGCGTACCTTGACTAATTGTACCACTAAGTTGACCCATGTCTATGTCAAGATACTAGACAAAATCAAATAAATTGTCAAAAACATGTTATTTCAGTTCAAATGCTAACACATATCTTCTTCTTCTTCTTCTTCTATCTAATAAAATATAACGGTGTGGGCTCTCCACACCCACCTATTTACTTTTGGATCTAAAATATGACTTGGCAAATCTAAAAGATAGTGGGGAGTAGACAGGTTATTAAGAAGCAACAAGAATAGTGGATCAGAAAACAACAAAAGTCAACAAAAACTGTTGTATGGGCTGGACTTCTGTTGGCGTGCTGAGCTGAAATTTAAATTGGGTCGGATGAATTGGGTTTTGAAACAGTGCTGTTTGGCACGGGCATACACTAGTCTGTCAATGATACAAAATTATAAATCAAAGTGCACGGGTCGGTGGGTCCCCATATGTGTTCTTCAATATTTTGTATGCTCTCCTTCCTACCAACTCAAAAGGTTAATTTTCGTCTTGGAGAATTTCAAGAATATCTTGCGGTATTATGATTCAATAGGAATGAAGATGCTGATTTGGACTAGATTATTTCGCATTAGAAGCGGTGTGAGATTCTTCTCGTCTTTTGTATATTGGAAGAATGGTGATGTCTTAGGATAGGCTTCAGCAATAAGCTTCTTTTATATGACCCCATTAATGAGACCGAGAAACATCTAGTCCTTTCTTGTGGTTATCCTTACTGAAAAGTTGCTTATGCAAAAACCATTTGCCTCACTCATGGAGTCATGGTGGCTGCAACTAAGAAAGGTGGACACAAGAGAAAGCAAGTGGAAGCAAAAGAATTAGGAGTATCTCATTTTTTTGGTTAGGTTTCATGTTCATTTTTTCCTAGGTAAGTTTCAATTTCGTGCATGGTTTGGTTATACCATGGTCCTAATATCGTTCATTCGAATTCATTGTAATGCTTGTTAATTGATTGTATCAATTGTACAAAATTAATCAAGTTTCCAAGACGTGAAAGAAAATCTTGGATTCTAAGACATTCGCTTGAATTAGAGTAAATTTTCATGAAGGCAGGCCATGTCAAATTTGAAGTACTATTGAATTGAAGATTCAAATGCACTTATAGATAGCCAGATGTTGAGCTGTTAGAGCCTACAGGCAATCTGTGTTCTAGTGTTTTAATGGAGTGCGAGGGATGAATGTATGACCTTGATGCGAGGATGACCGTGAGGCATGAGGACCTAATGTATGACCTTGCTGATGTCTGTGAAATCACGCTGAAGGAATGACTTCGTAGGTGCGCTGAGGCAATATTAGTGCAAAAGGCGCAGTCACCGTAGTTATACATTGCAGATTTGCAGGGCTGGTCAACCAGTCGAGCTTTCCTCGGGCTTAATTCTATCAAGCAAGACTCGTGTTGCACTATGGCTAGTTTTTTTGCGAACATACTGAAGTTTATCGAAACAACTGGATATATGAGGACTTTTCTCTATTGTAACTTACACTAATCTTAAACCTTTACTACACCAAACAAAAACTACAAAATATATTAAAGACTGTACATTATTCAGTATGGGCAAGTAATGTGTACACGACCGGAAAATTTCCCACCGCCATCAAATATTATAGCACAATAATATAAGGAAAGTTAGCGATCAATTTCCATGTTTTTTCCCTCTGTTCTGCAGCAACCCTTTGTTTAGTAGCAACCCTCTGGAAATGTAGCAGCCCTTTGTTTTGTGCACAAAATCATAAAAAGTATGCTTTGGCGTTCATGCATCACTTTGATATATATAATCCTCTACTGTTTTATTTTTTTGTTTGGTAAGAGGAATAGTATATTAAAATTTACAAAGAGTTACAAAAGTTGTGTGAACAGGTCATACCTGCATGCCTGTTTAGTTCAAAGCTAAATGGACACAAGAATGTAAAGGTGTGATGTGATATTCCCTTACACACAGTCTCTGGGGGACTGATATGGATGGATGGGTGAGACCGAAGTTCGCTTTTTGGTTTAATCGCCACGATTATCTTACTCACAGTTTCGGGGTCGAGTAGAATCAGGTCTGGCGTAGTTCATAGGAGTGGTATTTATAGAGATTCGGAGTGTATCCTCACCCTCCACGTGTAGAGGATGTCACCAACGTGGGGTGTGGATCATGGGAGCACGTGAGAAATATCTACATAGGTCTGCTGTGATGATGAGGAGTGACAGTCTGAGCAAGTAGCTTGCGGCCGTGATCAGTGACTGTCAGTCAGGATTAGTGCAAGTACTCCTTCAGTCATGATTGCTTATGGATAGGAGTCGCGGTCATCGCCGGGTGCGATTCGGCGTGATGTTGCGATCTGCCTTGTGGCACGATGTTGGCTCGTGGATGCGACACGATATCATAGGTCGGTGCATTAGTTCCACCATGCTAAGCGTCTTTGGATAGAGAATATTACTCCCCTACACCCTCTCTCGAGGTTGTGGTAACGACTGCCGAGAGAACGGTGGCACGCGCTGCATCTATGTGATATTTGGGAAGCGCCACGTTCAGTAGAAAACGGTTGGTGTTAACCGCGGCGTTAGTTAGTATGATCGTGTGACGACGCTGCGCAAAGACGTGGCGATGGATCCGGCGATGCAGAAGAAAAACGGCGCCCGCTTTTTCGGGATGCGAAAAGACAAGACAGTTACTTGGAAGTCGTGGATGGCTAGGGCTAGGGTGTAATCATAATGCCTTGGAAACTGGAGGGGCGGTTGTTCAAAAATCCTACTTGCGTGACCGAGACTTCATTTTGCTGCTTCGTTTGGTAGAGAGAACTTCATTAGCGCATCAATCTTCAGGTTAGTGTTCTGCCATTTTTGAACCCGTTTCCCTTGTTTGGTGCTAAGCTTCTGTGCTAGAATTGTTAGGGTACTCTGTTAGATACTAGTAGCTAGATTTGATAAGTTTAGAGGAGAAAGATGTCGAATTCCGATGACACTCGTTCGAACGAGATCCGTGAAGTTTCCCCTTGGTTGGGAGGATGAGGAGGAGATGATGAATCAGTTGGTACGCTGGGGTGAGGGTGATGGGGATGAGGTCAGGAGTGAGGAAGGCGATGCTCGATCTGCTTCTGTGGTTGCTGACGTTGGCACTTCAGGACGCGGTGAGAGGTCGTCTTCGAGCGAGCTGCCAACTAGGGCTGTGGATAAACACGCTTTGAGGGCGTTTCCATATCTGAGGAAAAGATATGGTATAACCGTAGACGGTCGGAGATCCACGAGCCCGATCGAAAGCGCATCGGTGTTTAGCGATAGGTACGCCCCCCAATCGCCATCGGGTGATCGTCTGCGAGGGCATACCGAGGGTATATATGACGATACCATTTTCGAGGTTGGTTTGTCAATTTTTGAACCACTGTGGCAAAGCGCCTATGCAGTTCGTTGGTAACACGTGGCGGTTGTTGAAGGTGTTCGACCTGTTGAACGCCAGCGGTGAATATCGGATCGAAGTCGCTGATATTATTGAGCACTTCACCTTGAAGCGATCTAGGGCATTTAACTTTAGCTTGCAAACCCGAAGCTACTGTCACCCGCTCGATGGAGTGAGTAACGAGTCTTGGGATAAAAGACCGTTCCTGTTAGTGGGTAACTACTGTGCGAGTGGGTTCAGTGTTGACAAGAAAACGTGTGATTTCACTGGTGGGTACCAGTACGTTTTCTTAGGTTTTATGCTGATAACGATTGATCCTGTATTGATCTAATATTTGTTATGTTGTCTTTGTACGGGATAACCGGCCCCGCATGTGAGACGAACCGAAAGCAAGAATCGAGCTTCGCTAGGTTGACTCGGGACGAGAAAATTGCGAAGTTGCCAGAGGTCGCCGAATTCTTTAAGGAGCGTGGAGGGCCTGTCGTTCGGAAGAGAAGGGAAGCTCAGAAAAGTAGGGCTCGTGGTAAGGGAGCGTCCAAAGTACGTGTTATGGAGAAGCGTGGCAGTGATCTGGTGACCAGAGAGGATAGAAACCGGGACGATTGGGGTGAAGCGACTTCTGGTCTTGGGCCTCCGGGTCTGGGTCGGGGATGGGTCGGGAGGATGCTCCGTTCGACGTGGAGGACGCTCCCTCCGACGTTCCGGAGTACCGACCTGCTAAGACTGCGAGGGTGGCCCAGGCCGCACAGGGTGGTGAGGTGCGAATGGGTGGGAGGGCAGCTCGCAACCCGAGGTCCGGCCGCCGCCCGACTTCGCGTTCTGGTTGAGGACGGCCCGGAGGTTGTCCCGGAGGTCGTTCGACCCCGTGTTGTTGGAGATGCCTCAGGCAAGATGAAGGGGAAGGTTGGCTCAAAGAGGCGGTAAAGGGCCGCCCAATCATCGGAAAGGACGAGCTGGAGCGCAACCTGATGTACATTGACGAGACAACTGGGAAGAAGCGCTATGTGAAGAGGTCGGACTGCAGCTACAAGTCCGCACCCATAGCTGCTTGCTTGTTGGAGGGATGACGCTTGATGGTGATAGGAAGGACCTTGATGCCAAGGAGCTGGAGTCGAATCTGAGAGGGGTGGATAAGGCGATTTGTCTGGTAAGTGGTCGTGTTGTTATTGTTTTTACTATTACTTATTGTATAATCGCTTGCTCATCGTTTGTTTGTGGTACTATGTGCGAAGTATTTGCGGTGATTGCGGGTACCAGAAATTGAAAGATACCGCCTTGTTTTTGAGATGGAGAAGTCGGAGGTTGAGTCCTTGAGGCTCGAAGTCTCCGATCTCGGCGATAGCTCAATTGGAGAAGGTGGAATTTGGATACTCAAGGCAATAACCGGTTACTGCTCTCGGATAGGACGCGTCGGCTGTGAACGAGGCGGCCGGGCCGAGGCGATGGTCGTCGATCGAAGAAAAAAGGTCGCTGCCGCTAATACGCCGCTGCCCGTTGTAAAGCTATCGCGATGGAGGCGAGGGAGGCCTATCTTGCTATCCGTGCTGAAATAGAAGAACTGGAGGCGAGATACGGCGACCTGCCCGAGGTGCCAGCGCATGGACCGGCAATAGACCGACAGGTCGATTCACTCGAGGTCGGTAGTGCTGGTCCTGCGTCGTTCTTTCTTACTGGCTGGTGAGGTGGTTGGGGATCAACCTCCGTCGTTGGCGGTCTGGTTGGGACGTTAACCGCGGCTAAAGAAGTATGCGTCCTCCCGGTGATCCGAAGCCGTTCCCAAGTCTTTGGGCGCCCCTCGGTTGAAGGCTTTGATGATGTAGTTTGAAAGTTGAATGTCTGGTTTTTGTGTTTGTAAGCGGCCTCTGGCCTAAAACAATAGAGCTGTTTTCCCGGGGTTACCTGGGCAGTTCGTCTTTTTCTTTGTCTGTCTTTATGATACTGATGTTTTAGTTGGGCTGGATTTCCTGGGTAGACCCAGCAGCTCGGCTTATCCGGGCGACCGAAGGTCGGGCTGGGGTCTTCGTTTGCTAACTGTTTTATATTAACGCTATGTTGTTATCCGTTGTTTTTCTTCCTTGCGTACTGTATGTCTGTTTGATTTGTATGCCCCTTGGGTTGGTCGACTTGTGTCAGTCTTGAACTGTTTTGCGTGTAGACGGTGTTAGCGTCCTCTAGTTACTCAGTATTGGTACGACTAGAGCGTCCTGTGAGCAATGGTCACTTCCATTACAGTGCGTGCTTGGCACGTGTCCGGATATGAACGGTTTGCGAAATATGAAATGATGGTTGCCAGTTGGATTGGCGTTTGGCGTCTCGATGCCTTAATGAGCTGCCTCGGGAAGAGACGTTTCTTTTGCATAAATAGAACATGTTCGGGGAGAGCGATGGCATTTGGACTTCACGTTTCGCCGCCGGCGAACGCGTGCTTGCTTTTGTTGGTCATCTTCTCAGGTATGGTTGTTCTTTCATTCTTCTGATCATGATTGTAGAGGTGTTATCTCTCCCTTATTGCCTTTGTTTTGTTCTTTTTGCTTTAGCTTTTCTTATGGCTCGTTGCTACGCTTTTGGTGTGGGAGAAGGCAGTCTACGAGAGAGCTCTCTCCTCGATGGAGGAAATGGAGTTCCATCCCGCATGTGCACGATGACCGTGGCAAGAGGAAGGTGGTGGCATCGGGTCCAAAAGCTAAACGGCCCCGAGGTCGCGGGCTTCTAATCGAGGAGGTGAGGTGATGAGGTCGCCCTATCGGGAGGACGGCGTCCCTCGAGCCGCCCGAACGAATGGACGACGGGGGCGGGGGGGCAACTTCGAGTGGGAGGGAGCGCCCTCGCGGGGGCGGGGAGCGAAGTTCTTCTTCGTCGGGAGGTCGAGGAAGAAGCGTCGGTCGTAAAAGCGTTCGATTGCGGCTTCCACTGCGCCTATAGCGACCGGTCTGGCGAGGGGTATCGTCTTCGGCCGACGGGACAAAGCCCGGAGGTTGAGGGCGAAGATATGGATATCGCCCCGGGGACCATGGACATGGCGAGTTGTTTGGTGAGTACGCTGTTTTGTTAATTTCTCGGTCGTTTTTCTGATTGATTTTTATTGTTCTTTCGTGCACGCAGTTTCTTGCTGGTTATGATAAGTTGAAGAACGCCAGGCAACGCCCGCCATCGATGTTGATGCCCGAAGTCGATTTGGGATGTCCGCGAGTTCGCTTCGGGTAGCCGACAAGAGAATTTGGAAGCTATGTCGGCCAAATGTCGTGCTGTTGCTGATGAAAACGAAAAACTTGCTGCGTCTGTTGTTGATCTGCAAATGGAGATCACGGAGGTGACCGAGTACGCGAAGCAATGCCAGAGGGTTGCTCGTAAAGGCTCGTAACGCGTGATACCATCGCCTGTCAGAGTGAGTACAAAAGCCGGACGAAATATTGTCAGCTGAAGAGGGCGGATGGTGCTCAAGAGGCCGGTATGCGTGTTATTCTGCGAGCTGCCAGACATGTTCCCTCAACCAGCACTGTTCCTGAGGATAAACATGTGGTCCAGTGATGCCGATTACGTCGCTTCATTGGTGAGGATATGTTTTTTGTTTTGTTTGATCTGACCGCGCGTTTTCTTTGCCCCTATGAGGGTTAAACATTAGAGCTGCGTTTTCGGGCTTGCCCGACCAGTTCGCTTCTATTGATTTGGAGAACTGGTTTCCACGAAAGTGGCAGTTCGTTCCCTTTGGTATTTGTAACTCGGTAACCGACCTGGATTTCTTGGGTAGACCCAGCAGGTCGGTGCTCTGGAGATGATTTCACTGGGTCCGATATGTGTGCTTCTTTTGGTGAACGCTTGATTAATGCTGTATATGTTTTGGTCTGCTTTGTTCATGGCTTTGATCCTGTGTATGAACTGTGCTTCTGAAATGTAATCTTGTTACGTGTTATGCTGTTATGATAATGCATATGAACACGCTATGTAAGTGTTTGATCTTTTAGGACGAGAAGGGGCTTTGCCCCTGCGGGCTCGTAGGTTATGGTGCTCAATGAGAGTGCTCTTCGTTAGTTAACCCTAAGAGTATCGGTCCTTGTCTAGTGAGGATGAAAGAGGCTATGAGCCTGTAAGCTCTCTAGATCGTCCTGTTCGGATGAGAGTTTGTTTTAGTCGCTGAGGGTGTAATGCTCCTCAGAGCGTTCTCGCTTAGTTGATTCGAAAAGTGTATGCCCCCAACTTAGCGAGACTCGGAGAGGCGTTGAGCCTGTAAGCTCCTGAGAGCGTCCTGCGCGTATGAGCGCGTGTTTAGCCCCTGAGGGCGTTCTGCTCCTGAGAGCGTTCTCGCTTAGTTGAATCGAAAAGTGTATGCCCCCAACTTAGCGAGATTCGGAGAGGCGTTGAGCACGTGTAAGCTCTGATGGCGTCTGCGTCGCTGATTATGCTCTGAGCGTGTTTAGGTATGGAGCTTGCTCTGTGGGAGGTGTGGTTTGGAGATGTGAGTAGGTCCGCCATTTATGATACCATCTTGAGTTTCTTTCATTTGAACTTTGTTGTGCCTGGGAACAGGAATTACAATGCGTACTACACCTATTGGTAAAATTGCTTTAGCAAGTATGTGTTCCATGGTCGTGGCAGCATCCTTCCTTCTTGGGTTTTAATCCAATACGCGCCGTTGCCAACGACGCGTTCCACGATGTAAGGGCCTTCCCATGTTGGTGCTAGCTTAGCCTCGTCTTGAGTTTTCTTCAATACGAGATCCCCCGGTTGAAAAGATCGTGGAAGTACTCGTTTGTTGTAAGATCTCTTGAGGACCTGTTGGTAGGCTGCCACTCGGACGGCTGCTAGGTCGCGCCGTTCCTCGAGGAGGTCGATCTCTCGAGCTAGAACTGAGTCATTAAGGCCTGTTTCGACAAGTTCAGATCGGGTTGTCGTGATTGTCAGCTCGGTGGGTATGACGGCTTCTGTGCCATAGCATAGGGAGAATGGTGACTTCGGTGCTTCGAGCGAAGCCAGAAAGTCGCGATGAGCCCAGAGTATGTTCTCCGGTGATTGGGCCACCGGCTTTGTTCTTTTCAATTTTCTTTTTCAAATTTCTCTCGAATGGCCTTATTGCGGCCTCTCGCTTGTCCATTGCTTTGAGCGCATCTTGTGGTGTAGAGAATGCATGAACGATCTTCCATTTGGCGTAAACTCTTTGACCTGCTTTTGCCCTTGAACGGAGCCATTATCCATCACCGGTGTATGTGGTAGGCCAAACCGGTGATGATATGAGTCCAAATGAAATTTCGACATGTGATTCTTTGGCGGTGCTAACGGAATTGCTTCAACCCACTTAGTGAAGTAGTCGTGGCAGCAAGGACGGGCGGAAGCCGGTGCTCTTTCCCGGGATGAATGGTCCCATAATGTCCATGCCCCACATGTGGAACGCCAAGGACTCGCGATGTTAATCGGCCATGAGCTGGTTGTATGATGTTGTGACCAAATGTTTGGCATTTGACACATTTGAGGGCGTCGACGCTTTAGCATCGATCCGCATAATGAGGCCGTAAGTAGCCCCAGGAGATCGCTTTGTGGGCGAGTGAGTGACCTCCAAAGATGGTTGCCGCGATTCTCCTTCGCGGAATTTCAAGCAAAAATTAGCCGGCCTTGCTCGATCGGGTGATACACCTCGATGAGGTCCCCCCGCTGGATTTGGCGAAATAATCTGGCCATTCACCATACAATAGCTCACGTGCTTGGTGTGGAACCTTCTTGGCTTTGGTGCGCCTCCTCGGGAGTGTGCGTCTTGATCGATGTCTTGTATAATAGGTCGCATCCATGATTGGCTCGTCGATCTTCGAGAGAGGGGAACAGTCGCTAATTGTGCGAGACGTGGTTCGCTTGGTAGGTCGGGTCGATCGACCACTTCGATGAAGTAGTTGTCGAGGGACACGATTCGGTGTCCGAGTGGCTGGCACGCCTTAAAGCTATCTGCGTGCTGACGGTTCTCGCCACGCAAAAATGGTATGTATCGCGCTTCCGCTAAATGGCGGAAGCAAATTGTTAACAACTTGAAGGTATTTGGAGAGGTTACCTTCATTTGGTAGTGTACTCTTTTTGCAACCCTCGCGAAGCGACTAGTTGCGAGTCACTAAAGATTTGGATCTCCTTTACTCCGAGCTGGATCGCAGCGCGCATTCCCATTATTAGTGCTTCGTACTCTGCTTCATTGTTGGACGTTGCGAAGTCTATACGAACTGCCTTCTCTAGCATAGCTCCCTCGGGGGAGACTAAAACGATTCCCATACCACTGCCTCCAGGGTTGCTGGAACCATCGACGTAAAGAGACCAGACTGTGTGCATGCTCGCTTTCTTGGGTGCGACCTCTGTTTCGGCCTCCCAATTAGGGTCGTCGACTGGGAAATCAGCTAGGAAATCTGCCACGACCTGGCCCTTCTGTGATATGCGCGGGACGAAGTCGATGTGGTGTTCGCCCAGCTCTTCGGCCCATAATGCCATCCTTGTAGTCTTGTTTTCTTTGTGCAGAATCCTCTTCAAAGGAAGATCGCTAAGCACCTTGATTGGATGAGCCTGGAAATACGGTCGGAATTTCCTTGCCGAGTATAACAAAGCAAGGACGGCTCTTTCTATGTAAGAGTAGTTCTTCTCACCGGGAGTGAGTGTCTTGCTTGTGAAGTAGATCGGCTTTTCTGAATTGTGTTCGCCCTTGAATAGGACGAACTGATGGCGAAATCGGATACCGCCAGGTAGAGCCCCAGAGTTTCTCCGTCGGTTGGTTTGGCGAGGACGGGAGGAGTTGTGAGGTACTCCTTAAGGGTGGCGTAATGCTTGGTGGAATTGATCGTTCCATGAGAATTGCTCGCCTTTCTTTAGTATCCGTAGGAACGGTCGGCATTTGTCCGATGCTTTAGATATGAATCGGTTGAAAAATGACCATACCGACAACTTTGTATGTGTTTCTTTGTTTATGGTCGGGCATGTCGATGAACGCCAATTTGGTCTGGATTTGCTTCGATGCCTCATTCGAGACCCGATATCCGAGAAATTTTCCGGAGGACGCTCCCAAACGATTACTTCTCTCGATTGACTTCATTCGGTTCGTCTTAGTCCGAGAACGCTTTGCTCGAGGTGAGTGAGGTGATCACCGCTTTTTGCTCTTGACTACCATATCGCCTATGTAGACCTCCATGGTATCGCCTAACATGTCCTAGAACATGTTAGTTACTAGCCGTTGATAGGTCGCCCAAGGCGTTCTTTAGTCCGAACGGAGAACGTTGTAACAATAAATTCCTTTGTTCGGTGATGAACGATGTCTTCTCTCGATCTTCTTCAGCTAATGGTATCCGATTGTACCGCTATATCGGCCCATGAATGATAGCAGCTGCGTGCCCACACCGCCCGGGTCGACTAGTTGGTCGATTCTTGGTAGGGGAAGTCCGCTCTTCGGAGTTTCCCGATTGGACGTTGGTGAAGTCGACGCGATAAACGGATCGTGCCATTCTTTTTCGATCGACCACTATGTTGGCGACCCACTGGGTAGTCGACCTTCCGGATGAAACCTACTTGTTTGAGCTTATCCACCTCGCCGTTGATCGCTTTTTGAAAGCCGCGTAAGGACAATCTTCTAGAATATTCGCCGAACCGGTTTGGCACCATGGTTGATGTTTAAACGATGGCATGCAACACTAGGGTCTATACAGGTACATCGATATACCAAGCTTAACACATCTTTATTCATGGATAGAAAAATTTACAAGTTGAGCCTTTAAGTGTGGGTCGAGGTTGGCTCCCACATAGACGAGTTTAGGGTCGTCTTCGGTTCCGAGGTTCACTTGCTGTTTGTCTTGAGTCGGTGCTTGGCTCTGTGCGTTCTGGGCGCTCTCTGGAGGGTTGTTCTTTGCCGACTGCGGCCGGTATCTGCCGGCCGGCCGCAGAGTCGATGGAACTGGGACGCCCTTCCTGGGTTATGACAACAGGGTCAGAAATGACCGCTGTTGGCGTGACAACAGAAACTGGGGTAGTTCCCTGCCATCCTTCTGGTTGGAGGGGAGGCGGTGGTGGTATCACGAGACTCTGCTTGTTCGTGATGCTTTTCCATGGGGCGACCTCCATTATTTGAACTGTTGGTTCGCCTACCGCCTTCCGGTGATGGGTGGATCGAGATCGGGCTGGTGAGTGGAGACTCTTGCTGGAGCCCCCAGCGTTCTGTTTTGTTGCGCTAGCTCTCACCTCAGCCACTAAATCTTTGGCCATTGTATAGTTGGTAGGTTCGTTGCTGACGGAGATGGGAGGTTGCATGGTCTTGGCTGCTGCAATGATCTGGTTACAATGATGGGCCTCGAGCTGGTTGCTTCGAAGTTCCATCATTCCCCTTGGGCCGGGAAAACGGATGACCTGATGCAGTGTGGATGGTACGGCCTGCATCTGATGTATCCAACGTCGTCCTAGAATGGCGTTGTAGGACGACTTGGTATCTAGGACGCTGAAGCGCGTGTTGAAGCTGACTTTGTCTTCCCGGGATCCCACTGAGACTGGGAGGATGATATCTCCGATTGGATCGGCTCTGGAACCGTTGAATCCGAAGAGGGGTGCAATGGGGTCTATGAAGACCGACTTTGGTAAGTTCATCTCTTGGATCGTGTGGTAGAACAAAATATCGCAAGAGCTGCCCGGGTCGATCAAAACTCGCTTGACGGTCCAGTCACTGATTTTGACGTGGACCACGAGTGCATCGTTATGCGGGAGGCAGACCTTGTTGAGGTCGACCTCGGAGAAGGTGATATCTCCTGTTCTTCGCCCTGAACTGCGTGGCACGGCTGCAGCTTGTGAAGAGAAATTGTATACTTCATGGAGGGCGCCTACGCGTCTTCTTTTTTCCCGTGAACTTGAGACGGAATCATCTTGGAGAGTGATCATGTGTATGGTTCTGTCGTGCTCGCGACCTCTTGACGGCTGACGGCGATCTTGATGGATACGTTCTCTGGAGCGTCCTCTGCTGTGAGGGCGACTTTGAGACCTCGAGCGCCGCGTCGGGTGGGGACTCGCCTTTGATCCCCGCGAGCCATGAGTTTGTGGCGCAGTCGCCGTCGGTATATTAGTGTATCGCTTGATGTGCCCAACCCGATCGGGTCTTGCAAGTAATGCTTAAGCCCCCGCCAGACGCCGGTCTCGCGGGCAATTGGCGCCGTGAAAAGCGCAAAGAGGGCTGGTCCGGGCGATCTGTTGGCTGCCTTTATCTCTCGGTCGGTAGAATGCAAAGACGCTTTGATCTTTTCTAGTATGTAACTAGGAGATCTAGTGAGCACGGCTAATTCGATCATTTCTTGGTTTGGGTCGGATGGTTGCCCTTGTTGTCGGGTCGCTTCCTAGAGGATGATGCTACTTCAGTAAACTGTCCCTCCGCCGCGCTTCTTCTTCTTCGTTTTACGCTTTAGCAAAGCTTCTTGCAGCTTTGATGTATTTATCCACTCGGCGCGCATACCGCCAACGCTTCGGGTTGGTCTTTTCAAGAGCGACACTGGTTAGGTCGGTGTTGTTACGGCGCGGCAGCGGTTGTGGAAAGCCATCGCGGCAAATGATTCCTTGAGGCCACTTTCCATGTCCAAGAGTTCTGTTTTGAACCGCTTAAGAAGGAGTCATGAGGTTTCCTCCCCGCCAGAGTGAAGTGGAAGAGTGAATTGAGATCACCCTTCTTGCGCCTCGGTTGCGGTACGATTGGCTCTCGAATAAACAGTCGGTAAGTTCGCTGAAGCTTCTTATGGAGTCCGGTTCGAGGGAGAAAACTAGTCGAGTGGGCCGCCCTTCAAGCTTTTTGGAAAGAGCCCGCATCGTAGATGGTCGAACTCTGGGGCACTGTATAGTGCAAGGCTTTGAGCATATCGTGCTATATGTTGGCCTGGGCATGTGCGACCGTCATATAGTGGGAACCGTGGTTGGACAAAGTCTGGAGGGGAGACTTTGTGAAGTACTTCGGCAGCAAATGGAGATGCACGATAGGTTTTCAACATTTTCTGCACTATCTGGGTAGAATCTTTCTTGACCGCATTCTTGTCGAGCCTTTGGTTTAGCTCGGTGATCTGTTGACTGACGTTGATGACGTCGTCGTCTGCGGTGCCAGCTAGTGGGCTTTGTGTATCTACTTGTGCACGTAATGTGACGTTTTCTTGCCTGAGTTGGGCAATCTGTTCGTTCATTGTTCCTTCGGGCGGCCAAAGTGTTGAATTGAGCTTCGAGGCTTACCATGCTTCGTGGGCTTGAGAATCTTTTTGATTTGGTTTTTGTTACTGATTAGTGTGAAAGTGGTTTGGTTTCTCAAGTAATCGAGACCACAGACGGCGCCAATGTAAAGGTGTGATGTGATATTCCCTTACACACAGTCTCTGGGGGACTGATATGGATGGATGGGTGAGACCGAAGTTCGCTGGAGCGAATCGCCACGATCTTACTCTGGTTCTGGGGGTCAGAGTAGAATCAGGTCTGGCGTAGTTCATAGGAGTGGTATTTATAGAGATTCGGAGTGTATCCTCACCCTCCACGTGTAGAGGATGTCACCAACGTGGGGTGTGGATCATGGGAGCACGTGAGAAATATCTACATAGGTCTGCTGTGATGATGAGGAGTGACAGTCTGAGCAAGTAGCTTGCGGCCGTGATCAGTGACTGTCAGTCAGGATTAGTGCAAGTACTACTCCTTGGTCATGATTGCTTATGGATAGGAGTCCGTGTCGCCCGTGCAGTTCAAGGCGTGATGTTGCGATCTGTCTTGTGGCACGATGTTGGCTCGTGGATGCGACCTGATATCATAGGTCGGTGCATTAGTTCCACCATGCTAAGCGCGTGCTGGATAGAGAATATCACTCCCCTACAAAGAACATCACACAATCCTCTCTACTGGAAGTTTCCAAGGTTTCAAATTTCTAGATAATATGGTATCCTAAAGAAAACTTCACATGATCCTTCCTAAGCTTCAAAATTCAACAGCACCTTTGCCTCCACGTTACTGAAACCCACGCATTCAAACCTCCGCGTCCTTTAACTATAACCTATATAACGTTTCTCAGAATTTACATCAATCATAAAAGCATATGCTATTAGTCTTCCTTCTATAGTGCCTAAGCAACCAAGAAGAGCTTTTGCAACTCATTTCATTCTCCATATCTGAACTCTCACCCCATTATTATCACTACTCATTTATCATGTCCCAAACAAAAGAAGTCCCTCTAAGTGGTGCTTATTATGGTCCTTCAATCCCCCCTCAGCAACCACCCCATCAAAGGCGTCGTGGAGGTTGTGTGCTCTGCACATTTTTAACTGTCATTACTACCATCATTGTCGCTCTTGGGATAGCTGCCCTTGTCCTTTGGCTTGCCGTACGTCCTGAGGTAAAGTTCTATGTAGTGAGCGCGGAACTTACACAATTTGATCTTACAAATGGTAATACTCTTAACTATAACCTGTCCTTAAACATGGCTGTAAGGAACCCCAACAAGAAAATTGGTATTTACTATGATCGACTAGACGCTGTCGCTTCTTATGAGGGAGAGAGATTTGGTTGGGAAAATGTGCCACGTTTCTATCAAGGACACAAGAATACTACCAATTTACAGGTGACCTTTCAGGGCCAACAGCTAATATTACTTAATCAATTTGAAATTAACCAATTCAATCAAGAGAAGAACAACAGATTTTTCAACATCGATGTTAAGCTCTATTCTCGGATTAGGTTCAAGATTGGATCTCTCAAGACTAAGCGCGTTAAGCCTGATGTGGAATGCAAACTGTGGATTCCATTAGCTGGTAATGGTACCTTTTCTAGGAGATTTGAGAGTACAAGGTGTGACTTGGATTTCTAGTTGCTAATTATACTTACAGTTGATTGTTGTCGGATTATACTCATTGTTTTTTCGTTTGTTTATACTATTATTTTTCCTTTCTTACTTATTGAATAATAAAATTGGCATAAACTTCATATTGCCAATACTTAATGTTTAGGATGAGCCAATTATAATTCCCTCCTCCACTATGGAAAATTAGGATTTTACGTCCAAATACACACAAAAAAAATATAGTCAACCCTAAACATTAAGTATAATTGTGTGTGTAAAGGGAAAATCCTAATTGACTCATATAGGGAGAGTTAATACTAGTTAACCCTAATGTTTATTTTTGTATAGCAAAAAATAACACAGAAAATGTGGACGAAAAGGCATAAACTAATTAGAAAACAAATAAATTAAATGGTCAAGCCATGGTTCCAATCATTTGTTACGGTACTTGCCTACATTTACATATTTTGTTTGACAAAGCATCAGAGCAGCCAAAATGAAGATATATTTTCATTACTTTCAATTGAGTCTCATTTTCGTACAAAGTCAGAATACAAAAGGGCAAATATTAGGGATAATGTACAAAATTAAAGACCGAGACATTTAACTGAAAATGGAACTCCTATAGCAAAGAATAAAAATAAAAAGTAAGGATTGAACTCCACGTGTCCCATTTCCAAAATTTTAACAAAAGAATCCCACGCTGATCACGGAAAATATATCCAATCGTAGAAAACTAGCCAAACACCACGGACTACTACTGCTGCTGAACACTACTAATTAGATAGACATTAGATACGTGTACGTTGCCACCAGAACGTGTCTAGGTTTTATAGCCACAGAGGCATTTTGCTGGTCTGTGGCACTAGCAGAGTCGCTCCCTGATATGAACTAAAAAAGATTTAGAAAAAAAAATGCCGAGATTTTCAAAAGGAAGAATAGATTTAAAGAGAAAGAAAATTGAATAGAGAAATTGTAAAAGTTGAGAGAGAAAAGTATAATAGGTTTTGGAGATTTGATAATTGGTTGAATTAACGAAACTACAGCGGCGTCTTTATATAGATAAGTTTAATAAAGAAACTAGACTTCTAAATCTAACATAGACTTCCAAATTCCTAATAAATAATAATTATAATTTGAAAATAATAATCTTAACACAAGCATAAAAATTCTGACAAGAAAGAGGGACTAGTAATCGATCCTACATCCGCCACACATTTATAAATTGATATTTATTACTAAATCAGTACCTCATATATGAATGTAGAGAGGTTCAGGATTTTCATATTTTTGGATGAAAACTATGGAAACATGAGTTAGTATGGAAACTATGGAGGGTGTGTTTGTTTAGTGACAAATAGGGATATTTGCCAGTGTTTGGGTGTATTTAAAGACACTGGCAAACATTATTTATCATTTGCCGGCAAACGAAATTTTTCCATTAGAAAGGGGAAAATAGAATCCACCTCTCCCCCTAAACTCTTTTGCCACTCGATATTTTCTCACTAGGGCAAGAAAAATTTGTCACTGTCTCTCTCACTCTCATCTCCCTCTCTCGGCCTCTCACCCTCACTCCCTCGAGCTCTCGCAGGTAAACCCTTCTCATCTCTCTCTCTCTCTCTCGGTTGCTTTTAAATAGTTTGAGAGAGAGGTAGAGAATCAGTTCTAGAGATATGCCATATTTGATTGTCCCCAAGTTGAATTTGGATTTGGGATTTCAAGTGGGTTGAAAGAGAGAAATGCAAGATAATTTTTGCTTGTTTTTCAGCTGACTCTGCGGGCTTCTCTGTTTTGTGTCAGTCTCAACACGTAATGCCATGTTATTTTCATTAGATTTATTCATTTCTCTTGATTTCTTATTAGTAAAATTTAATTAGGTAGTTTCGTTTTGATATCAATCAACTAGTCTTCAAATACATTTCCTCATCACGGAATCCTATGTATACCAAATACACTGGGCATTATCGAATGGGCATTGCAACAAGTCATCAGTGGGCACGCTACCATGCTTGTTTGTCATGGCCAATTTAGCAATGTCGTCGAATTTGCCGAGACTGTTGGGCTACTTGGGCTACTTAACTTTCCTTCTGTAAACCCTTCTCATCTCTCTCTCTCAAACTATTTCCCACTAGTGTATGTGCGTGTGTTAGTATGAGGTTCCATGGAGAGAGTGATGGGAGGTGGTGTGTGTGTATGTGCTGGCAGGCGGTGGTGGTTGTAGTGTGTGTGTGTGTTGGATTGGTGGTGTGTGTATTGAGTGTACTGGACTAGTGGTGTGGTGGTAACTGTCTGCTGTTGCTGCTGGGTGTTGTTGGGTGATGTTGCCTGGCTGCTGCTGCTGCGATGATCTTCTTGTTGTGTTGATGTTCGATCTTTGCTTGCTGCTGCTCGATGTGATGTGCCGATGTCGATGCTCTGATGCTCTTTGCTTGTTGTTGCGCTTAATGTCGCCGCCATTGCTTAATCTTTGATGCTTGATGTTGATCGATCTTCGATCTTTGTTGTTGTCTTTGATCTTTGTCGCATTTGTCGCTTGTTGTGCCGAGCTTTTGTGTAGTGAAATGGTCAAATGGTTTATAGTTTGAGTTTGAAGCTTGGTGCAATGCGTGGGCAATTATGCAGATGGGGTCTTCTTTTGTTTATATGTATTCGAAATGTGGTAATGTGATTGATGGTTCTAAAGGGTTTGAGTTGTCTTCATGGAATGCATAACACTGGTGAAAAACCAAACTTTAGGACTATTGAAGTTGGCTTGCAAGCTTGTGGTAATTTAGCCGATATCTTAAACGGGAGATGTTTACATGGTTATTCTTTAAAAACATGAAATGGGTGTTCTAGATATGTGCAGTCATCATTGTTGTTGATGTTGTGAGCACTGAAGGAGCTCATGTTGCTTTTTGTGAAATACCGAACAAAGATATCATCGGCGTCTATGCAAGAAGTGACTCCATTAACTATTACTATTAATGTTAAGTTGTATTGTATTTATTTTGTATTTTATTTTTAGCTTTTATTTTAGATTCCATTGAGTTTGTAAACAACAAAAATATATTTCCAAAAAATTGAAATATTATTTGCCATGGAAAAAAAACTATGTAAACAAACACTGACAAATCTCATATTTTCACACTATAAATTTTTGCAAACAAACACTGGCAAATTAAAATTTTCCCACTACAAATTAGCCTGACAAAACTCTAGTGGGAAAATACTGGCAAATCCCATATTTTCCCACTAGAGGTTTGCCACTAAACAAACACACCCTAAGATTATGGTTGGGGAAACCCCTCCAACTTAATTTTTAGTAAGCGCAATCAAGCGCCAGATTTGAAATGAAGCATTTAGCTGCATATTAGGAGGGTTGCAACCTCAACATACTACTGGTGTAAGTGATTCCGTGATTCCGATCTGCGACCAAAATCAAAAGTTTTATTCAATTGAAACCTTGAACTAAGAATTGATATGCACATTTCTCCTTAAAAAATGTGCATATCCCTCTAACCTTGAACTAAGTTTTATCCCTCTAAATATTTAAAAAAAAATAGAAAAAGAAAAAGAAAAAAAGAATTGAAATGCACATTTCTCCTTAAAAACCATCTCAAAACATCCATAAACATTTTTGTCAATCAATATAATTGTTTCTTTTTGTTAACTTTGGTGCTATCCCCTGGACTATATTTTCCCTGTTTTCCTTCTTTCTTTGGGGGTTAATCACCACTCAATAGTGATTTTTATCCACTCGTCAGATCAGGAAAAGTATGTTAAAACTACAAGAGGAGAAGGGCAAATTTCTCCCTTGGTGTGCTCAAAAGACTGGTATTTCAATATCCTGTTAAATTCGCATCTGAATTTCATTATGTTCAAGCTATAGAACTGTAGCTTATAAGCAGACACTACTAAAGAGAAATAAACATAGAATCTCATAAAGTTCTCTACAGCCCTCCACGTTTTTAGAATGTTTTCTTTGAATTCAATGACTTCAATAACTGATCTGAGCATATGTAGGTCATCTTCATTCATATCAAAACAACTATAAATAAGTACCAAATCTACAATGCGCAGGGCTTGAAATAATTCTCAATGCGCACATATCCGGACCACATATCTATCATCTTACACTATAAAGATGAGAAAATGTATAAAGGGTAAAACCGGTAGATCAGTTGTGTAACTGGCTGCACCAAGTTACCAAGTCTCTACCTACTTCCAAAATCCAAAGAAAAAAAATATTACTCTTGATTGTCAACCTTCATCGCCTCCTCCTTCACCGAATGACTTTAAATCTGAAAAAGCACTCTCGCTTGTGTTCTCTTCTCTTCTCTTCTTTCAGTGTCCTAGATAATCCAATGAGCGCGGGCACAAAAAAATACCAAAACGGCGTCACCTCTCATGACCAAGAGGAAGAAGGCGAAGAGCTGCATGGCCTTTTTTGTACCCAATATCAACGATCGCGGTCAGCCCTCCCTCCCTCATCCACTGACTCCAATTTTGTTACATATTTCGCCCCTGGTTAGTCTTTACTTTACTTATATATTTCTTGTCTCTGTTTGTGTCTTGTGTTGAGCTGACATAGATTGATAGCTCTAATCTCCTCCTTATTGTTTTCAGATTTCATAAATCCAGTCCAGGGCATGCTCAATATGTTCATCGCCACCCTAATGGGTAAGAAAAGAGAAAACCCCCGCATTGAATAGCATATTTCTGGAATTCATGTTAAACTAAATGGTTTTGTTTTCTTTTTAATCCAAAAAATTAGGTTATGTCTCATAGGCTTGCAAGTATTTGTAGTTTCAACTAAACCAAATCAATCCGCCGTGGTAATTGTTGTTTTTGTCTTTCCCACATTAGTATATACTATCACTTGGAATGCTATTTTTGTCTTTCCCACATTAGTATATACTATCACTTGGAATAATGGTCTTTGAACTTTAAAGCTAATCCCGTTACTGCTCTGTTCACTTCACTCCTCTTCAATGGCTTCCCTCTCAATTTCTCTAACTTGTTTTTCTCCCACAACAACCCCGAACTCCCTCATTTTCTACCCCCTTCAAAAATCCCAATCCTTAAATTTCCAAATACTTCTCTCATTTCCACTACTTTCAGTCCTTCACAAACCTCTCTCCCCATTTCTTGTGTCCCCAACACAGTTGAGATTGCAGAGAGAGCTTTAGCACTTAGAGAAATATGTGAAGGGCATGTTCCAAAACATATACTTCAAAGAAAAGTGATACTCTCTTTCTTGTTTGTCTTATATTTTGATTATATGATTGTGTTGAACTCATAAAGTTGAGAAAATAAAGAAGGGGTTGTATATTTGTGTTTGAGATTTTGAGTAGTGGTAATTTTTTTGTGCAATGCAGTGGTGAGGAAGTTGGATTTGTTGAACTAACTGATGTCTTGAGAGAGAAGCTTTATCGATATTACTATCGGGTGTGATTGCATACTTCATGCTCGAGGTTACTTTATGTGTTTAGATTCGATTGGTACATTATGCATTTATCTTTGCTAGCTAAGTTTTTGCCTGCAAAAGAATTGAGGGTGAAACCGCACTATTACAAATACTAAGTGGTCATAAATGTTAAATCCACCATATAGAGTGTAAATAGATCTGTATACTTTAGTGCTAAAACTTGTTCCTTCATACTACTTGCTCTTTGTTGCTCACATACTAGACCTTCTAGTCAAGCTGCAATGGCATTACACAGGAACTCAAAAAGGAATTTTCGGTCGAGCACATCATACTTTACTTGTAGATAATCCCGTCCATTATTTCCTTTGTCGGTTTTTACCGAGGCCCCGCATAATATATGCAACACTTTAAACATCAAAACTAGCATTGCGACTATTATAGTAACCCGTCACCATTTTCGTGACAAACTTTACATTGGGGAGCTGAGTAAATTTTGCCAAGCCAAAATAACCGTTGACTTTGCCACGAATTATTAGCGATGAGTCGCAGTTTTTTTTTTCATCGATGAACAAAGGTTTGGGTTCTAACATTAGCTTATTGTTGCACCTAAATTGTTCTTTTCTCAGTTTTGATTGGCTTGTTCACTATTGTGCCCCATCCTTATTAAATTGAAGAATAGTGGCAAGAGAGGGAAACTAATGGATGGGAGGAAAAACATGTTCATTCTTACAAAAAGTAATATACTAAAGAAATTATAACGTTCAAGTGTGTTAATGGTAATTTGAAATGTATAAACTCCTTGCAGTCTTGTGCTATTCGTTTGCTGACCCCTTGCATAAGAAATCATTAGTAATCCCTACCGTCCGAGGAATGGATCTTATCTCAACTTTCAAATCGTGAATCGTTTCTTTGAGCTAATCTGTTGTTTCCTAGTTTGAGCATTTAGTGAAGCTTGACTAAATGCTCAAATGGCCAACTTGTTCCTCAAATAATACCTTCATTTACTAATAAAACAACGAGACTTGTTTTTATTTATAGCTAAGTTACATTGACACGGACATGTGTGTCCATATTCGACACGGATACGGAGTGTCTGACACGGCGAAATATCAAAAACTAAGGTATATCACACACAATATGTGTTCGTGTGTGTCCGATACGGACACGTGGATACGCATCCGATACAAATTATTTTTGAAATATGGTGTGTCCATGTAACATAGATTTATAGCGGTCATGTGGTTGATGCTTTGCCTTTTCTGTTATGTGCATGGCGTCTACCATCACCATCGTATCTACTTATTTGATATTCCATGTTTTCCATCTTTGAAATGTATAGAAAAACGACAAAGATAGTGCCAATCCTCATCCTTTTTGAATGAAAGGAATATAGATAGTGGTGTTCCAATATTTGAATAGTTTATGTTGAATTTAACGTGTCAGATGGTATTACAGAGGCTATTAAGGCTAACTGTAACGCCCATATTTAAAATACGTATTTAGTTATTAATTTATTAATTAAATTATTTATTTAAAAATTGGCTGAATTAGATTTGGGATACGCGGGCCTGGTTTCTGGGCCCGACTCTGTATTGGGCTTGGGTTTCAAACCCAAGTATATAATCACATTGTTCTAGAGAATAGGGTTCTTGGAGAATAAAAAAATAATAATAATGGAGGCAGAGCTAAAAACTCGTTTGCTGGAGGGTGGAGCGCGACAATTCGGACGATGAGGGATTCGTGGAGTTGTTAATCCAAGTGAGTAGTTACTTTTTCTAGTTCGCATGAATAAGGAAAAAAAATAAGCTTTACTGTTCAATATTTTTCAGCTCAGTATTTGTCTAGTTTATTCTGCGTCATGGGTCGAATAGTTACAATGGTTCCCTGGTGCCGTATAGAGTGATGGAGGATTGAAACTCCAAAATTTTGAACTGCTGGCTCTCTAAAGTGACTGTTATGACAGCGCGAGCCATCATAACAACAACAAAAAAATCGTTAGGTTTATTGCTTTAATTGCAGGTGATTTGATTTGTTTTTGGTTGGTGGAGTGTTGTGTGTGTGGTTGTGGGATGGAATACGGTGGTCGGGTTATGGATTGGAGTCTGTGGTGTGGTTGGGGGTCGGCAGTAGAGCTTGGTGGAAGCTCCCAAGACTTGTTAATGGCGGCTTGCCCAAACACTGCAGTAAAACAGTTAGAACGGTTTTTGGTTGATTTTGTGGGTTGTTGAGGTATGTTTGAATGTTGGAATTTGGATGGGGGCTGTTGAAAGGTGGTGGAAGCCATTAATGGCGGTCGGAATATTCTAGATCTAGTTTTGGGTGAAGTTTGAATTGAATGAATTGAGGATTTCGCGTTTGTTAAAGTGGTGGGGGTTTGTACCCTCTTCATTTTCGGTTGGTTTGTTTGGGGTGGTGTGTGAAGGTTTTGTGGTGGTCGATTTTGGTGGTGGTGGAGGAGAGAACTGTTGGGGAAGATGAACAGTAATTTCGGGTTGGGTTGGGGCCTTAGCAAGTTTAAATTGGTTGGGCCAAAACTTTATATTTATGTTGGGCCGGTTCTATTTCTTGCTGGGCCGAAATCTAATTTAAGTGGTTGGGCCTTAGCTAGTTTAGAGTGTTTTGTTTGGGCCCTTTTCTATTTGTTTTGTATTTTGGACCAGTTTAATTAAGTTTTGTTTGGGCCAGTTCTAGATTAGTTTTCTTTGAGCCAGTTTCTAATTTATGTAGGCTGGTCCTTATGTCCCCAATTGGGTCAGGTAGAATAAATGAGTTGGTTTTAGACTTTCGGGTTCTAAGGTTTGGGCTTGGCCAGTTGGGTTCGAACCATTACCTTGGTCATGAGCCCATGAGCCATGCACCTTTGACCTTAGCCATGAACCATGGCTATGACCAGGAACCTGTTGAACATGGAAACGACAGTTTGACTTTGACCATTGACCGTTGACTTTGACCGTTGACCATGGAATGTTGAGTTTTTTCCAGTTTTTCTCATATTTAAGAATATGGACAAATATAATAATAAAATATTGTCGAAGATTATATAACGTTGTTTGTCATTATCTAATTAAGATTTGACGTGAGTAGTGTGTAAAACATATATATATGGGGCTTTGATTGTGGACTGTGGACTGTTTAATTGTGCTACATTTTAGGTTGTAAATTGTATGGACAAATCCAATGCTAAAATGCTGTAGAAGCTTGTATAAATTTGGTGGTCATTATCTAATTAAGATTTAACGTTGATATTGTGACATTATATAATATGTTGGGATATATATATATTAAATGCAATAGTTTTGGAGAAATAAATGTATAAACACTCTATTATTTTATTTGTGAGATGCTAGTAGAGTATTTGTGGATATTTTCCACGGGATTGTGGCTTAGTGCAATAATATATTGGCACGAGAAAGAATGAAAGTGGTTATGAGATATAATTGAGATATTTCTAAATATTGTGGCTTAGTGCAATAATATATTTGACATGCACGTGATATAGTGAAATGATTATGAGTAATAAATGTATGACACCTGAATAAATTACGTAACAAAAATCCTAGAACCTGACTACCACAACTCATGTGATTTGCCCTGTGTGGGCGTATGTGATATGATTGGCCCTTCTGGCGTTTCAGTGAATCTGAATGGCCTTCGGGCGTAAGTAATGTGATTGACCCTTCTGGCGTTTTCAGTGAATCTGAATGGTCTTCGGGCATAAATAATGTGATTGGCCCTTCTGGCGTTTCAGTGAATCTGAATGGCCCTTCTGGCGTAGCCGAATAGTGGCTTGATTATTCCGTTCACAAAATAGAACGAGACGCGCGATATTTTATGCGAATAGTGGCGATTACTTGTATAATGGCTTTTCGTGTGAGGGTTACGGTGGTGCGGCATCCATTTCCAGGAGTAGTTACGACCGAAGTGGTTCATTATGTAAGGGAAGGCATGTGGATGTACATGTTAAGTTGGGAAGCGATTGTGGTAGCCAGGGGAAACTAGGTAAGACATAGATACGACGTGAATTTTAGGGACACACAAAGAAAGCCTTAATTAATATAATTATGGTAATATGTTGGTAAATGATATATCTTTAGATAGATGATTTTATATATTTGGCTGGTTAGTAGTTTAGTTAGAACTTAAAGTGCCTCGTGGAGGAACTAAATGCCTTTTTATTATGCGTATGGTATGTTGTATTAGTTGTTGGAAGTTAAGGCGCGTCAGTGGAGGAACTACCTGCCTTACCTATTGTAGTTAAGAATGTCGTATTAGTTGTTGGGAGTTAAGACGCCTCGGTGGAGGAACTAACTGCCTTATAGATTGTGTAAATATATGTATAAGTATATGTTGTATTTTAGAGCTACTCACACCAGCATTTTTATAATGCTGACCCGATTTGCATGTTTGCTTATCGGGTGTGTTCATTAAATGAACATAGTTGATAAGTCTTGACAGATTTAGTGTTGAAGAAGATTGGTTGCTGCTTGTGGTTTGCATTAGCCTCGCATTTCAAGATAGGCCTTGTTTTCCTTTGAGGTGATATAGATTTTCAGTTGAGATAAAGTTATTTGCATTTTCATTTGTTAATTTTTGTAATGAAGAGGACTTTTGTTAATTTGAAATTTTTATTGGTTTTTAAATTATCCGCATATTTAAATTGTTTATGGGTTTTTGGGAGTGGAGAGTGAGTCACACCTCGGAGATCGAAGAGTCGGGAACAAATAAATGTTTTTCCGAATTCTGTCGAAATTCGGAGTGTGACACTAACATCAGTACTTTACATAATGGCCGGCTTTATGAGATGGTGTACATGTGAATATGTTCACTGACTGTCCAACCTTTTGCTTTCTGAAATTGCATATTGAGCCCGAATCACAAACTCAGCTTTTGCTTTCAATGTTGGTTACAGAGGATCCCCGAGGTGTTTCTATAGAGACAGATGATCCTAGAGCCAGTGAAATCACATCTTCCATTTCTTCAGTCCACATTGAGTAGGAACATTTTGCCATCCTTGTTTGTATTGAATGCATTTAGCCAAGTCTTAATTTAGTGGTTAACTTGAGGAGGAAAGATAGGATTTGTAAACAATTGTTACAATGGGTGAGCTGAATGTATCTCACCCAGGAATGTAAAAATAGATGTTTAAGCCTTATGTAATTTCTCATGAATGAAATGACATAAATGTGCAATTCAAATTGATGTTTTCGCATGGAAAATTGCCCCATTACAATGCAATTGATCATCTCGTGCCGCTGGCAAAAGGCATAGTAATGCAGCCTTAACAAATCCCATCTTGTCAAATTTCTTTTTAAGTTTTAATTTTATAGTAGAAGGCACTTCTGCAATTGTTGTTTTTTCGTCAATCAAAATTTTCAAGCGCGAGTGTAGCCTCAAGTAAGGTGGGGATGCTGTAAATGAGAAATATGAAGGGAAAAAACGAGATTGTAGACATCTCGGTTCCACCTTGTATGTAGTATGGAAAAGGACCTCTCTGACTTACACTATATTGCAGACTTACCACCATTATTTGAGAGCTCATTATTTGAGAGGCCTTGAGTATTACCAAAAGAAGTTGACTTGATATATACATGTGAGTAACTCAAATTGTGAGTCTAGCAATTGATATACACATGGTGGTGATTTGTAGGTGCAAGAAATTCAGGTGCTATATAGAGAACAACTAAAAAATATTTCTTTTGAGGTTAGAAACTTAGATCCCAGTCCTAATATAAATAGTGAGAAATATGCCACGGGGCAATCTTTGAAGCAAGTAAGCAAGTAGTGGCACTTTGTTATATTATCAAGCATTCAGAATGAAGTTGGCGATGCCTCAAGATGACATGCCTGTTCTTATTTACTCCAAAGTTTTCATTAAGAAGCATAAACTTTTATTAATGTATTAATTAAACAAAGGTACTAGATGCTTTCGCACCAATAAATCAATAAGACCACGGATCACGAAGAGATATTCAGAGAATGAATAGTTAAAGATGCTCAATGCGGTTGATTTGAAACCCCGTCTTCATCGTCACTTGCTTAGACACTATATCTCGTGGCCTTGTCGAACCACATATTTCTCCGTCCTTCACTACCCCTTCAATGTCACGGGCGTAACAGTAAAGGTCTTGATTATTTTGCCCACCTCCGCAATTTTTGAAGATATTGAAGCGTTGGAAGCCTTTATCATTCAAAGAATCGGTCGCGGGGAGTAATCCAACACAACCTTTTGCTCTTTATCCATAGGTACTCTGCAATAATAGATACCCCAAATAAACATACAGAAAAGTGGACGTGGAAGCTAATCGACATAAGTTTCAAAGTGTGACCGCGAGCGGCATAAGTTTCAAAGTGTACATGAAAGTTTCAAAGGGACATGTGTGGCTCTTGCACAACCCACAAGTACATGAAACTTTATAATTGCTTCCACGTTTGGTATGCAAGACATCTCACATGCCTACGACAGATGATCTTTTTCTTCTCAAAGTTTGTCTTCAACCATAATTGTCATTTGAAAATCTTTGCAAGAGCTTCTTATATCAACAAATCTAATAACAATTATTTTAAATAATCGTTAGCAATAATTTTTCATGTCGAAGAGCCTCAAACCTTATGTATCTTCTCTCTTGGGAAATATAACATCAAAGTCTCCATTACATATTTACATTAGATCCTTTATTAAAACTAAACTAAGGTTGCTTTATGATGTCTTATGAATTCATCATTTTCCATACAAGCAAGGATCATAACAGCCTAATGTGGCAATAAAAAGGACCAAACTACAAAATTAATCAAGTTTAATTTGGTCCAAAATTTAAAAATCTCCATAACCGACTACCACTATTAGTCGGTTTCCTAAACATGCACTAATTCTGAAGATAAAAAGATATCCAGGACAGAGAGTAGAAAGAATTGAAAATAAACGAAAGGAAAAGGAAAAAGCAAGGATCATACGCTATTTCAACAATTTTTGTGAGGCTAAAAATGCGAGGATCTGTTGGAGACTGCAATTCTACCATGGAAACTTTGCATAGGGCCTTAACAAAAGCTACTATTGCCTCGCTATTCAGTCTCGGGCTATGACCATAGATGTGGCTGAGCTCAAAACTTCCAATCTGGTCAAGCAGATTCAAGTTGGAAATAAAACTATTAACCTGTTCCGAGTTACTAGCCCCGAGGTATGAGCTCCAACAAGTAGTGCTATCATATGAACCCACTCGAACTACACCATTCAAAATTTTGGATTCTCAAGAGCATTCCCTTTCTTTTTCAAGGATGGAAAACCGGAAGATTTGTTTGTCCTCTGCTTTGATTGATGTCCCTGTGAAAAAGGATGCATCGAAGGTACACCTTCTCCTAATAGTTGCAAGTGTTCAAATCGAGATAGACACATCGAGAATGTGCTCCCCAAGCTTCACGAAGGTAATTACCATCTTTGATGGCGATCGGGATAATTGCCTGTAAAGAGGACATATGTAGTAAACCATCTTTTAGATATGGTATCTAAGGAAGAAAACAATGCTTACCCGACATGCTGAACTCTCTGTATAACAAAGCCTATTAGTCAAAGAGTTCCAAAACAGGGAATCAAGAATCTCAAAGAAAGAAAAAATATATAGCTAGTGTAACCTAACCATTAGGGAGAGATAGACACAGAAAGAAAGAAAAAAGAGGTAGCCAAAGAGTTCCATTGATGGTGGACACAAGTAGGAGGACAGGACGCAAACACTTTAAAAACAACTACGCTAAAGCATGTTCAACAGGTACATCTTTACCATAATGAAATAAAGAGGTCTTCCTCTGCTGAGACTGAACAAGGCATCCACATGTTAAGCACTAAGGCTATGAAAATAGACAAGTCTCATTTCACCTCTACTCTGGAACTATTACAACCCATTTTGTTATTTCTTGCCCTGAGTATCATTCTTAACTGATAATGGAAAAAACCCGTTTAATCCCGCATTAATTGAATTCTCAAAAAACTTCTTTGCCAAGCCCCTATATATCTCATACATTAGTTTTCCCCACTTGAGAAAATTCTCATAGAAAGCTCTAATCTGATTCTATATACACACAGGCAAATATTAAACAATATTAGTGATTCTACAGTACAAGACTACAAAGTAACATCGGCATAACCATATACAAAGACCAGACTAAATCAACAGCATATGCAATAAGAGATTATTTAAATGACCAAATTGAGTTGAAGGAAAACACTTGCCGCAGAATAGCAATGGAAACACAAAAATGAATAAAGAAAGAAACTTATCTGCACCCAATGTAAAACACAATTATGACAAACTTGGAGCACTAGCACCGTACGTCCGTACCATATCCTTCCCTTGTATCAAATACCATTATTTGACCACCATCAATTTAGAACTTGATAGGATATCAACTTAAGCATAAGAAATAATAAAATTTTAACTTAAGTACATCACAATAACAACCAAATAGAAAATTCAATGTTGTTGCACTAACTGACAACATCAACAAGAGAATGTCTGTCAATAGTCTAATCCAGAAAACAAAAGCATACACTTCTACTCAATAATGAAAAACATTTTCTTAATACTAACTGAAAATATCAATAAGAGAATGTTTGTCACGTCGCTGGAATGATGAACCATCCTTACTACGAGATGGCGCCCAAATAATATATGAAATGTCTTCCTGCAGGTTTACACAAAAACCATATTAGTTCAAAATAAGTGTAAAGAAGTCATAAAGTTAGATGCGCAAAAAGTTGAATGAAAAAAGAAAATTTTAAATATCGCACAATGTAGGAGCCTCCTACCAAGTCAGTCTGGATCACTCAGAATCACATGGTCGCCAAAATGATCATCTCTACAAGAGACAAGTGGAAATGCATCAAAGCGAGACATGAAATATGATTTCCACTCATTTGCGATTTCACGATGATGTTTTTCCCAAAACGACGCGATCTTTGGCATTGGAAAATTTGCTTCCAAATTCAACTTTAAAAAGTGGTTTGGAACACGCCCAATACCAATGACTTTATAGTCATTCTCATTGAATGCTGACTTTAACGGCAGAAAAGTGTGACAACTTGCCATTGAGAAATACACAATCGCAACGCTATACTTTGACGCTGCAAGATACCCATGTTCAGGTAGCAACATCCATTTCTCTTCAGGAGCATCACCCTTAAAGTGTACTAGACTTCCCTCACAACGAGTCACGTTTTCATGACTGAACATCCGTATGTACTCTTCCTTACTTGCGCGCAACTCCGAAATCAAATTAACTTGTACTTGGACCTAGCCCTCCTCGCCATACCCCAATGCCATGGCCAAGGCCCTAAATCCACAATTGCCATCACCCTTTGGATCTTCAATATCCAAAATTAAAGGTTGTAGAATGTCTGGGAAGTAATCCAGATAGCGATAGAAGGAGCAATCACCCATATCCTTACCAAACTCAACCTAAAACAATAACAAATGGTTATCTTCGTACTTGTAACAAGTCAAATGAGTATTATGTGAATGCACCTTTTTCGTTGTTACAATGGGGTATTGTTTAAAGAATCTCTAGCACACACCGTTTCAAGGGTATAACAACATCTCACTATGCAACTATTTTTCTTTTCATTAATATAGTTTCTACTTAATCATAAAATCCTTAGCATAGCATGAATTTACCTTCCGTTTTGCTTTCATTGTCTCCTTCATCAGCTCAGGAGTGATAGATAAAGCATATTTATATCTAATAATTAGCACAGGAGTATTCGCTAGTTCCATTAAAGCTGCTTCGAAACGTCTCATCTCAGGATCATTCTCCCATTTCTTTGATGATATTTCCAACTTAACTCTATCCTCAATTTGGTTGGCATGGGACTCTAAACCTTTAAAACTCTCATCAAGATATGATTTCATTGCACTTAAATCTAGCTTCACGCCAACCACCTCCTTATGTAGTTTTTCCATTGGAACCTGAAAATCAAAACTAAATAAATAAACATTAATATTTAAGGCTTCAACGACATATTGATAACTCTAGGTCGAGCATAACAATTGACCCTTAACATCCTTTAAACGTTCATTTTGACTCACAAACGAGAAGGTGCAGTATACGAATATATGAGAACTAACATAGCAAAATTTAGAAAATAGTCAAACTTCTATTACTTCTATTACTTCCCAAGAAGAAAGTACGAGTATTATATGAACAAAAACAATAATTACTACCTGGGAGACATAATGAAACTAAGTAACAAAGCCAAAGAACAAAAAGAAAAATAATATGACAAACTAAAAACTTCTAAGCAACGGGAAATGGGTGTATACCTCGGAAATGTGAAGTCCACTGATATCAATGCTAATAAAAGTGTCACCTCTAAGGGTAATGAGCGTTGTAGAGGAAACAAATTAAGAAAACTACTAGAGACGTGTGGTTTGAAGCTTGTTGTGGGGGTGGTTTGGGAGTTCCGAAATACCTCCGAAATAACCTAAGCAGTTTCTTTATTTTTAAGTTTGTTACCTTGTCAACCCTGTTTAGATTCGGTTTACCTTGTCAACCCTTGTCAACCTCCGAATCTAATCCTAACTGATTAGATTCGGTTTAGCTCATCACCTTGTTTGCCTCTTAGAGTCCATTAGCTCATCAGTTACCTCTTAGAGTTCATTCTCATCCTCAATCGCCCTTAGATTGATTAGGAAAGCAAGAGTTCTTTCATAGGTACTCTTTCTCTCTCAGCCTTCACTTCGATTTCTTCTGAAGGTTTCATCGTTTAACTAAGATTTGATTCTATTTACAATTCAAGGTTTTCAATTTAAATGAGATTGACTGTCATAGAAAAATATATTTGTTTTGATAAGATAGATTAGCTCGTGATTTTTTTCGTTAAGTTTGGTTGTGTTTGAGGTGGTTCATGTGTCTGCATGTTTATAGTTAATATACAGACTCTGACTATTATAGTTTATAGTTTGCATGTTCATATATATATATATATATATGAGTTATATAGTTACCAAATATCGTTGAGGATAATTATGGCCTATTAGTACAAAGACATAATCTGATTAGGTTTTAAAGCCACCTATTACATTACATCTGACAATGAGTATCATAGATTAAATCTGCGGAATGGTTTTTTGCTTTTTCCCTTCTGACTTAAAATTTTATTTTTGTCTAGATACTTTTTAACTCAGTGCAAAAAAGTTGTTAATATGGATTTTTTTTTTTTTTTTGTCTAATTGGGAACACCCCGTGGTATAATTGAAGTCATGATGCATAAGAACCGATTGCAAGAGTATGCTCACAAATCCAAACTGCCACTTCCGACCTATACTACTGAATGCTTTGGAAATGTGCCACAATTTAGATCTTCTATTTCTGTTGATGGGGGAAATTATATGTCAGTTGAGACATTTCTACATAAGAAAGAGGCAGAACAGAATGCTGCTAAAGTTGCTCTGGAATGTATATTGAAGAAAGTCAAAGACAAAGAATGTCCAATAATAGATGAGGTGTGTTGCATGCATGTGTGTGTCTGTGTGTGTTATTTTACTATTATGTTAAACCTTGTTCTACTTTTTCCTCTTAGGTTATATATTTTTATTTGTTTTTGTCACTCTTGTAGGATATGACCTATTGCAAATCCATCCTTAATGAATTTGCTGTGAAGATTGGTTTGGAAATGCCTATTTATACAACTACCCAGTCAAATTGTCTTATTCCAGTGTTCATCTCAACTTTGGATTTCCATAGTAAAACATATACCGGTACTCCCGCCAGAATAAAAAAGGAAGCAGAACAAATGGGTGCACGTTCTGTTATCAAATTAATTTTAGGTAGTTCTTTATGTTTTGATTCATGTTGATTAGATTTGTAGTTACATGGATTTTACTCTAACTATCTCTTAGATGATATTATCATGCAATTAGATCTGTTTGTTGGAGTACTTTGAGTTTGCTTATTGAAGTAATTTGCAGGTACTGAGGCGGGATCACTTCTATCTCAAATCATCAAATCCAAAAGGAATGCTTTTGATGCACTGCCCAAAGTCAGTAAGAACGCAATGTTGCCAATGGTTAAGTGTTCAAAAAAATCTGTACAAATTAGAGAGGCCCCAGAAATGCGTTTGGATGTCCAACCATTAAAAAGAGTAAAGTTGGAACATTTGTGTGGATGTAGTACAGGTGTGGTTATCAGTGTATTGGCAAAGCAAGCTAAAGATCAATTTATGTAAGCCTTGCGAGGTGTCTCCGATCATGGTTAAATTGTAGTTTGTCTTAAATTTTTTGATTATCCGCACTTGTTTGAATAAAATAGAGGCAGGCCCCGGTCTAGTTGTATTCCCTCGTGATTATAAGGCTTTTCTAGTAAACTGTGTTTATCTATGTTAGTTGCAATGGTATGAGGATACATTTGTTCATTAAATTAAAGCGAATTGCTAATTAGTCTTGGATGCCTTCGTAATATCGCTGCGCCCACCCGTAAAGGCTGAAATTGATATGATATTGTGTGCTTTAATGATTGATATTTGATGTTTGGTGTGATCCCAAAGATACATACGCATGATAGCTACAAGCCTTAAAATTTTCAGAATATCAAACGAGAATAGAGACGGATCCACAAATTTGTTAAGGAGAAATGTCTATCTGTCTTCCTATTGGATGGGATTTTTCCGCAAAAAGGAGACTCATCAAGTTTTGTGCCAAATCAGCACTTTAGCACCTACTTTTAGCATTGTTAAAGCAGATTTTGGCCTGTAAATGTAACCGAAATGGACTGCAAATTCTGAAATTGTGTCGTCCTCATGGAAGAAAAAGCAACTCTTAAGGACAGAAATCAGATTATGATATATTCTTCTGAATCAATATACTTGATTTACTTGTTGAACTCAACATTCAAGAATACAATCACTATTTTTGCTTTCGAATTTCTATACATGAACATCAAATAGGCCAATATTTCTAAACCTCAATGGTGGAACTGCTATTACATGAGACGCGTCGGCAATCTCAAGGACCTTCCTTGCAGTTGCCTTAGAATCTTCATTCCTGCCAAACTTTCTAGGCTTGGTTAAATCTGAGGTAGGGGTGGGAGGACGAGATCGCTTCTCCAAATTGACTTTGTTCTGTTGCGCAGTCTTGGGCTTACACATCCTGAGCTTCTTCCTAAGCTTGCCATGTTTTCTCTTGGCAACTGTGAAGACCTTGCTGGACTGTTTGTTGATCTTAGGTTCCCGGTATTTTCGCTTTCCTATCGGTGGAATTAAGAGGGAGCTTGCGGTGCTCTCGGGATTTAGCTTATAAGGCAAGTCCTTAGCCATTCGATTGTTAACCGAGCTCTTCTTGTTTTCAATGATATTTCCTCTCCGAAGTTTTTGAAGATCCGATATACCTTCAATAGGTATAACAGGAGGAAGCGAGGATGCCGGACTTTTAACGAAGTCCATTTGGTTTCATTATCACAATTGGAGACTCGAATGTCCTTGGTGAACTATTTCCCTTGGCGGTGGTAGAAACAGGATATCTACTTACAGGACTTTGTCGTGCCGATCTTTCATTCTGATAAAGGATATTCTGCTTTAGATTGTCATAGTTTATGTCAGAAACAACACGTTGATCTTCTTGCTTTTCGGTTTCCAACAGCCCTTTGGCATGCATTGCGTCCAGTATCGCTTAAGAGCTCTAAGATCTTTGTCTGATTGTGCTTGTGACTTTCCAACCTGATAAGAGCCCAAAACTGTAGTTTTAACCCTGTAACAGTCATATTTTTAGACCAATTATGTGAGTAATAATTAAGAGTTAACACTGATTACATGTTTTTATGCATTTCAGGCTTCAAAGTCCATTATGTGCAGAAATGTGCCACTTTAGTGAGATAAAGGAGCAAAGGTCGGTTACTAAAGAGTTCCGTGATTAAAGGCCAAGATTCAAGAAGACAAAGCCTTTCTAAAGCCCGGTCAAAGCTGAAAAGTCAAAGTCAACGCGGGCAGAAACAGCACACAAACTCAGCAGAACTTCCGAAGACCGTATCTTTGGACTCAGACCTCGGAATGGGGCCTACCTTATGTCAAAACGACTGGCTCTGAAAGAGCTTTCCAATGGTCTAAGCCTTGATCCAATCAGAGGAGCAAAAATTGACAAAAAGTCTGTTGAAGCCAACTGCAGCTGAAGAGGCCTTTTTGGACTGAAAGAATTGGATTTTGGGCCTGATTCTCTGGCCCAAAACATGGCTCCAAGCCCATGCACGATTTTTGGATCTGAACATATAAAAACCAAAGCTTAACTCTTTGTTAATGGTAGATAGTTAGACCTAGATTAGAATTAGATTAGTTAGCCTCCATTAATGAGTTTTAGAACTTAGTTTTAGAATTTCATTTCTTGTTTTAGATTAATTTCTTGAATCATTGAATATCATTCATTAGATAAATAAAATAGTTATTATTCTTGTCATTTCGATTTTTGTTATTTCAATCTATTAGATCTAGTTTTAATTATTGTTGGTTACCATTTCTTAGTTGTTAATTAGAATTTAATTATTGATTAATTTAGATTAGTAAATTTCGAATCTTGATATTATGTTTAGTTTAGATTCATATGGAAATGATTGCGGAATGATTCAAGGCTAAAACCTCCATTAGAGGGGTTGATGAAACTTTGATGAAAACTTAGTGGTTTAGTGTAGAAGCGTTGTAGAATCTATTCTACTCTAGAAAGTCGTGATTCGCCATGAGAATGGGTGGGTGACCTACATGCTAGTTAGTATTTGGTAGAAATGCCATGAACACTAGGGATTAGAACTCGAAATTCTTGCCATAAGAACGTAAGAATCGAGATACAAGAATCTATGCTAGGTTATCAAGTTGGATTCGAGGTGGATTCAATTCCCCTCTAATCCTTTATCTAGATTAAAAAACAACCATATTTCCATAACATTCATAGTTTAAATTCAAATAATCAATTTCATATTGTATCGTAGTATAACACCCTTCGTAAAGCTCTCATTAGACTTAAGACCGACTAGTTAACTATGAAAACATTCCATGCTAGAGAACTAGGAGTGGAATGAATTTGTTACTCCACTCTATTTCGATAGAATTGAGAGTAGAAACTTTGATAAATATAAACACGGACCAAGTTTTAGTTTACTTACGCATCTGAGTTTCATCGTTCATTTCGTAGGTAAACTTTACATTTTATGTGTTATCACAACCCTTGATGTGTATTTGAGGTTCTATTCGAATTGTCACCACCGTTTTGGAAATCCCCCAAAAAATGAGTTTGATTTGGAATCTGAGTCAAAACCTCTCATACGGTGATGATCTTGGCGGTTCTCTTGTATCATGAAAATACTGAGGCACCTCTTGAAGTTTAGTGAGGCCATTCAGAGGATCAACAGGCACCTTATACTTCCCATTGATCCCCCTCTCAACAGATTCATCTACAGATCTTGTCACCTGCAATGGCCTTGGGGAATCTCTGTGACTCAGGCCATGGCTCACTGTGATCCTTTTGAGCTATAGTTTTCACCGATAACATACGACCTTCCTTGTATATTGAATCCTTCACCACGCGTCTAAAATCGGGGAAGATTTCCTCCTCAAATGAGCAGAAGAATTTGCTTGCCCATAAGACGGGGCTTTTGATGCTTGTTCTTGGTTAATGGCTCGATCAAAGGAGTAGGTCTCTGGTTAGCTTGTTCTGTTACACTCAACTGAGGAGAATGAAGATGAACAAAAGGAAGATGAGAAAGAGGCCCTTGCTGACTCCATAGAAACTCTATGATTCTCAATCACGTTCTTGCTTGAATTTTTGTCCTGCAATTGCAAGTCAGAACTATATTATATTATACAGATTCCAAATACACCAAAGTGAAGCCGTTAATAGTTGAGTTAAGTTTTTACTTTAGCTGTATGCAGGTCACTGTGACACTCATCTCCATGGTTGCTATTGCTGAAGTGAGAATGGACTGTTAAGAGAGAGATGCATGGCTTAGAATATGAGAAAAAAATGTAAATGTTAACATACTTGAACTTGGTAATACAACAAACGAAATGGGAAATAAAAAGAAATCACAAGTCCATTAACCCTTCCTGAACAAGCAATTTGGCCTACAGTTTAGAAATGTATATAGGATAGCTTACCAGTAAAGAGAACATCACCGATTAAAAATAAAATTTTGTATCCATAAAGTGATTTTGTAGCAAATCAAACATTTCTGGACTGTAGGAACAAAAAGAAAAATAACATGAAAAGCTAAAAACTTCTAAGCAACGGGAAATGGATACGTGTATACCTCGGAAATGTTAAGTCCACTGATATCCTTTAATGAACCAATGCTAACAAAATTGTCACCTCTTAGGGTAATGATCGTTGAAGACGAAACAAATGAAGAAACGACTAGAGACGTGGGGGGGTTTGAATCTTGAACGAAATGGGAGTTCCGAAATACCTCCAAAATAACCTCAGCAGTTTCTTTTTAGCTAGCGTCTGTTTACATTGAGTTCGTTTACCTTGTAAACGTTTTCAATATATGTATTCGCGGGCTTTTCTCTTTTGGGCTTTTTTATCTTTTGGGTTTTTTTGTGGACTTAAATTTGAGTACTGCTCACTGTTCTAAAAATCGGTCTAGGCGGCGACTAGGCTTAGGGCGGTGCCTTAACCGACTTCGCCTAGGCCCTAGTCGTTTAAAAATCGGTGGACCGACTAGGCGGGTCTAGGCGATCGATCAGTTTGTTTGTTTGTTTGTTTTTTTTTTTTTTTTTTTTGTTTGAATGATTAAATATCGAAAAATAAAGGCCCGTGTAGGCTTAAGATTTGAATGAGTTTAAAAGACTTAAGTTTAATGTAAATTATATGTCACCATAACAAAGAGTATGTTTTTATATGAAGCCAATATTCCTCAACTATTACGCATTTTTGTAATAAATATATTTGTTTGTGTTTATTTTTTGAGTTATGGTAAATGATTTTCTTCATTTCTTGTAGTATATGCGTATTATTATATATATTAGGAAACAAACTCATCTAGCGCCTAGCCCATCTAGGCACTGTCTTGAAGGCCTAGGCGCTAGACGCTCTCCTACCACCCGACTACCGCCTAGCGTTTTTTAGAACACTGGTACTGCTACATGGACCTACTTTTTAGATCTACTATACTATTTGTATGAAGTTGGTTTGCATTGCAATACACACAGACACATATCTCTATGTAAATCAATGATTAGTACTTTTGACACATCAGTAGGTTCAAATAGTAGGTCAAATAAGTGGGTCGGTGTAGCATTACTGTTAATTTTTTTTTTTTAAAAAAAAACAATCAAACAAAACCTGCAGACCTTGAGTATTACCAAACAGCAGTTGACTTGATTACACAATTTTTTTTTTTTTTTTTTATCAGATACACAATGAAATTACTTTAGTCAAAACAGGTCAAGCCAAGGCAATATATTCTAAATACAATAGATTAGCCCCAGGGCACAAGTTCGTTTCAAAACAACTCTAGAGGATATGATTTTTTTTATATTCACTCACAAACAATGAGCTATCAGTATGAACAATGAGCTATACATCAACATGAGCTATGAGTACGAACAATGATTATTCATATCTATAATGATTGTTCATACCTATTTGGGGGGGTTCATACCTCAATATAAGCTATGAACAATCATTGTTTATATAAATACTCATTGTTCATAGCTATTTGGGGTATGAAATGATTGTTCATACTCATTCATACCTCAATATGAGTATAAACAGTCACTGTTCATACCTTAACATGAGTTATGAGCAATCACTATTCATAATGTATAAATTCATACCTTAATATAAGTTCATACCTTAACATAATATATAATCAGTAAGAACACATATTGAAGTATGAACAATCATTGTTCATAAGTTCATACCTTACATAATATATAATCAGTAAGAATACATATTGGAGTATGAACAATCATTGTTCGTACATATTTGGGGTATGAATATACATCAACATAGTGTATGAAGCATAGTACAAAATATCGCGATATATCGTGATATATGGCGATATATATCGAGATTTTAGCAAAGGATAAGTAAATATCGCGATATGCTTAGAGATATTTACAACTGCAAAAATCAGCGATATTACCAATATTTTGAGATATTTTGCGATATTTATGGATATTTTGTGTATGTAGCAATTTTATTTAATATTTACCATTACATTTCAAATAAATATAAATTATATATCATGATATATCAAGAACTGTCCATAATCACAACGATATATGTTGATATTTTAGATATATCCATGATTTTTGCATATGAAACAATGTCAAATATCCCCAAAGAAGGGGATATATCCACAATACATATCCATAAATCAGGAATCGATATTTGCCATATCCTGATATTTTGTACTATGGTATAAAGCATAGTACAAAATATCCCGATATATCGCGATATTTGGGGATATCTATCCAGATTTCAGAAAAAGATATATAAATATCATGATATGTTTAGAGATATATACGACTGTAAATATCGGTGATATTTTGACGATATTTACAATATTTGAGGATATTTTGCGATATTTTGCGATATTTGGCGATATTTTGTGTATATAACAATTTTATTTAATATTTACCATTATATTTCAAATAAATATAAATAATGTATTATGATATATCAATAAATATCCACAATATCTATGATATTTGTCGATATTTTGGATATATCCACGATATTTGCATGTGAAACAATGTCAAATATTCCCAAAGATGAGGATATATCTACAATACATATCCAGAAATTGAATATCGATAAATACTTATATCCTGATATTTTGTACTATGGTATGAAGTATGTTAATCTATTTGGGTATGAACAATCACTATTCATACATCACATAAGGTATGAGCAATGACCAAAACGACATAAAATGCAAAATCGAAAAAAATTTATTTAAAATTCGAGATATTTGTCATTACAGGAGAGATATATAAAGTCTTTATCTGAGCTTCAGTGGACGACATTTAATTTGGAAGGAAAAAAATACTAGAAGATTTCAGCAAACATCTATGCCAGTTTCAATTGTCTATAACAAGAAGGTAAGAGACATAAAAAACTACTTGTAACAGCTAAAAGCTATTGAAGTATATATACTTAGGTCAATGTATTGAAAAAGGCGATAAAGAGGTTGAATTGGAATCTGATTCCACCAGAGCTAGCAATGCAATCAACAAGCTTGAGAAACCACCATGGTATTGTCTAGTCTTAAGGATATGATTTTTTTTTTTTTTTTTTTTTTATAATCACTCACAAACCCAATCTCCACATTTAAGGACGAAATGAGCTGTGAACACTCATTGTTCGTACTATACATCAACACGAGCTATGAGTATGAACAATGACTGTTCCTACCTATAATGATTGTTAATACCTATTTGGGGTGGGAGGGGTCATACCTCAATCTGAGCTATGAATAATCATTGTTTATATGAAGACTCATTGTTTATACCTATTTTAGGTATGAATAATGAGTGTTCATACCTCAATATGAGTATGAACAATCATTGTTCATACCTTAACATGAGTTATGAGCAATCACTATTCATATTAACAATCATTATTCATATCTATTTGGGGTTATTGAGCAAATACATGAGCTGATTTTACTTCCCTCCTAAACCAAAAATTATAAAATAAAAACGTTATTGAACCTCTAACTTAGTTATTTTTCTCTTCAACCAAGGTCAAAAATATCGTCTGATATATTAATATATCGGAATATGGGTACACGATATGGAAATAATGTATATCGATTGACTTGGATCGATATATATTAGCAATATATCTGATATATTTGATATATATCGATTAACTTGTTGACTGTTTGACCGATTATATTTGCTGTTGATAGATAATTCTGACATATGTCATTATATATCAGTGATATATAAGATATATATCAAAATTTCAACTATTTCAAAAAAGCTGGAATCTCTAAAATATCAATATAGACCGTTATATTTCGGTTTTGGGTGTGTGGTGGTGGTGGTGGTGGTGGTGGGGGAGAGAATATCGGCAGATATGGAAACATTGGGCCCTGTGGATTTGCCCCGTTACCCACATTTCGGATGAAGTACAATTTTCAATTTTGTTTCAGTTTATCAGAATTTTCAAAATTTCAAAAAAATTCGAGAATTTATATTCCCGCATCCCCCCCCCCCCCCACACACACACACACACACACACACCGTCCAAACCCACGATCACCATGTTTCCCCCCTCCACTTTTGAATGTATCTCCACTGCACATTATCTATTTCCGCTCCATTTATTACCTCCCCTCCCAATTGGAGACATCAACCATCAACGACCAACAGGTTGTTCTCTGCTTTCTGTTTCTTTTTTTCACTCACGTGTCAACATTAAAAGGTAATATTTTCTATGTTCTATATGTTCAATGCTTTAGTTCTTCATGTTTAGTTAATGAACACCTGTTATCAATTATTCTCTGCAATTATTATGATATTCATGCATGCGAGACCATAGCATATTACCCAAAAACGTAATCTAGTTTACGTAAAGTTTTTTTTTTAGTTTGTTGTCTATGTTATAGTGACTAATTTGATAAGAGACGTTGACCATGGTAATTGGTTCATATGCTTTTGAGTTGAGTTTTATATGTAGTAGTCTCTAGTCCAGGAACTGATCTTATGTCAATGAACCCTTGGGAATTCACGCCCATACAAGAATGATGTTATCTTTCAATCTTGTTCCTTTCGGTTATTGATTTGAGAGAATGTGAGTAGGACTCTTGTAATTTGTTTAAAGAGAGCCTTTATTTATGTTAACATATCTTGTTTCACTTTTAAACAAGTCCCTGAATTTATATTTGGATGGAAGGTTGTTTTCGAAGTAAGCATGATTTGAGACTAGAAAAGTGACCGTAAATCAAGCAACTCTAAGTGCGGTGTATGTTCGTCCCTGACATAACTAATCTATTCTAAGAGTGAAAGATAGATTATACTTAGCTCACTATTCCCGTGAAAATTTCAATAAGGTATGAAAATAGAGTAACTGGTTAACTATTTTACAGTGCTAAAAATTCGCTAGATAGTATATGCAATGCTGATGTTGTCCTAGGTCTAAATGTTTATTTATTTATTTTTTCTCTTAGATTTCCAAGTTCCAATGGATCGACTAGAGGAGGTGGCTGGTTTGAAGATGAATTTGTATGCAATAAAAGAGTACCTTGATGAGGCTTTTATTGGCATAGTGTCTCATATCAACAATATTGAGAAAAGAATTCAGGTGATTAAAGAAAAGCAGAAATTTGCAAATGATGCAAATATTACAGATCAAGGAGCTAGCGATGCTTCACCCGTCACTCCTGGACTGATGAAGGAGGCAATGAAAAGAAAAGAGAAGATAAATTCGTGTAAATGTTTTTATGATTAAGTAAGAATTAATAAAATAAAAAATTGTTGAATAGTGAGATGTTTTTTGTAGGTAGAGTATCTCGGGGATGTTGAAATACCTTCCTATACTCATTGCTACTTTCACTATATGGATAAAGTTCCAGAAGTTGTGAGGCCATTCACATTGGATATTGAAGAACCAATGGGAGATGGAACCGGTGGTTTTATGGCCTTGGCTTTAGCATTGGGTTATCGTAAAGAGAATTGGATAAAAGTACAAGCAGATCTGTTGGTAGAGTTGAGTTGCTTTAAGCAAGAGTATGTAAAGACGTTCAGTGTTCATGGGTTTAAAAATTATGTGGAGAGCCTTTTAAAATCTGGTACGGATGAATTTATGAAGATGCCTGAAACTGGTTATCTTGCAGCTTCAAAATATCATACTGTCGTTGTCTTTTTCTCAGAGGCAAAGTCCGTCACTTTTCTCCCACTGAGATCAGCTATCCCAAAAAATGGCCCTAAAGTTATAAGTATTGGGCTTGTCGAGAACAAAATGTTAAACCTCAAGCTCAAAACAAACTATCCGATGCCAGAAATTGCGAAGCTTTGGTTTGACTATCATTATCCTACTTACGGTGATTGGGAAACGTATTTTCAATCACGCTTTGATGCAAACAAGAAGGTTGTTGGTACAAGTCCTGAATCTCGAGGGAAAAAGCGTGGTAGTGGTGGAGTTTGATGGACTGGATAGGAGCAGTTTTACTTCTTTGTTTTGATTTCTTAAAACTTATTTCATAGGTGTAGATAAGTTTCTAGTTCATGTTGTCTTTATTTCAACTAGGTGTTTGGACAGATAGTCCTCTTTAGTGGTCTTTCATTAGTGTCAATAAGTACAATATTATAATTTTTGAATTTGAGTTATTTTGTTTGTTTATAGTCTTTCTTTAGTGTTGATGTATTAGACCCTGTTTTCCTTGTTACTATATTTTCTATAGGTTGTTGCCTGCTAGTATTCCTCCTGTTTCTACAGGTCCATTGTAATAGAGCCACCATTACTTGCTAGCACTGCAGCATAGGAGTCTACCTCCAATCAAATCCTAGTCCAATTGCATTCCACAAGTTCTCAACGTGTGTATAAGGCTAAGACCTGACTGGCCGGAGGCGTACTATAGGAAAAGAGTTGCATGGGCCACACTAAAAGTGAGTGAATTTTCTTAATCTTTTCATCATCCTTGAAAAATATGTGCTCATATCTCAACTGGGGATTTGCTAATCTATACTGCGGAAGTGCAGAAATTCAACTTGGCAGCAAATGCATTCTCTGAGGGTTTGAGGCGGGATCTTGAAGACAAAGAACTCCAAATTGCTTTGAGGTTTAAGTTATATCTGTACTAACACTTACACCCTCATTCTTGATATTGCTAGCAGGGATTTGACCTAGGAGCGCCCTGTACTTCACTGGACCTTTAGAAAAACGTGAGATGCACCATTTGTGTTAAAAAAAAAAAATCTATGCAATACTTATATTTATTAAATTAATAATAATATCCTTAAAATTTATTGATTAAGCTAAAGGACTTAAGCAACTAAGCAGCTATGCTAGTAGTTGTTGGACAGTTCTACTGCAGGTTTCCAGGTTAAATAAACTCTAATGTTATAATTTCCTTGAGAAATATTTTGTTTGTTAATATGTTATTTTGACAAACCTACAGTATGCGATTAGCAAACAACACAGTACAACTAACACCTACAACTAACACAGTACAAATTTCTTCTTTCCAAGTTTTGTGGTAAGTACATTAGTGTGGATTTAATTTTTAAAGGAATAATGGTCTTCAGGCAGCTGCTGTAACCCTTTTAGAATTAGGAGAATATGGCCAAGCTGCTTCTCTACTTGAGAAATTGTCCAAGGTTTGCTCTGCACTTGTTCTCAATTATCAGTGAGTAGAACCCAAGTAGAATTTGCTATATATATCCAGTTGTTTGGACAGTTCTGGAGGTTACTTTTCAAAAAATTTACTTTTGTATTTTAGGAAAAGCCAAGCGATCCTGATGTTTATCATTTACTTGGCGAAGTTAAATATGAGCTCAAGGATTATGAAGGGAGTGTTGCTGCCTATAGGAGTTCTGCATCTGTCAGTGGTTTATGAAATTTGAGATTAAGTTTACAAATCTTGCTTTCGCTTAAATCAAAAGTACTGGCTTACTTCTGAATTCTGACCAGATCCCACAAATGTATTCTCACTTGTGCTAGGTGTGTGAATCTATTAACTTTGAAGTACTGCGTGGTCTCACAAATGTGCTTCTTGCAGCTAACAAACCAGATCAGGTTTGTTACTAGATTGCTACATTTTTTTGTTTTGTTTTTTTTCCCCTAGTTTTTGCAATAGCATATCCACTTCTTTGCTTCCGCCTCCTCATGTATGAAATAAGCTAGTGTCTTAAAACAAATATGAAATAAGCTAGAACATCTCTTGGAAGCTGACTCCATTGATCTTGGTTCTTACCTTCTTCTTGTTTTTCAGTCCGTTTTTCCTCGGCTATTTTCATATTGCTAATTAGTAAAATAAGTGTATTGCAGTTCCAATGAATAAAAAAAGTGTATATGCAATTAGAACGCCATACATGGAACTACAGAAGTTAGCTAGTAGACAGAGTCCAATGCTAATCTCGGATCTAGTTAGTTAGTTCCTTCATTTTCTCTTTCTGGAATCTTGAGATCTAGTATGCCCATAATTTCCCACATTCCTAAATTAGTGTATCTGGCCATCATTCATTGACTAATACTAAAATGTAGATAGTTCTTGTTTTCTAAACCAATCAGTACGTTAGGAAGAACGTTAACATAACTCGTTCTAGGTCTTACACACGGAACATTTTCTTTCAATCTACTTTATTGTATGTGACCCTTTTGCATACATCACTTGGAATCCTTACTAACTAATTATATAAGTCTAGGATCACAGTATGGATTCTGTTCCTTCTTTCCAATCTGTACAGATTATGCCTATCCAGGCAGTACTTTAGTGTTGATGCATTAGAACACTGTTTTCCTTGTTACTATATTTTCTACAGGTTGTTGCCTGCTATCAGAACATGAGTCAGGTATCATGGACAAGTTCCAAAGTGACAACTCCTTCACAGTGGAGGTACTAAATTTATGGCTTCAGTTACATACATTATTTTCTTTAAAGTAGAAACAAACTTTAGAGTATTGCGGATTTGGTGTAGATTTCAGTTTTTTGAATTTTTAGTGAACTGCAAGAACTTACAAATCTTGGTCGGAATGCATAAGATAAACAAGCCCTCTAGAGATGAACACATTAGCAGCTACTGGGCTTATGTAGGTGACAGAAAGAAAAGTTCAATAGATTCAGGGAAGCCACTAGATGAAGCATCATGGGATATTGTATGTGTTACTTAAACTATAGCTTTGTTTGAATGTAATGCACATATATTATGTTTCTGATTTGATCCTTTTTTTTTGTAGGATGATGTGGCGGGATGTTTTGAGTATTATGCAGAACTTGCTGAAGGTCTAGATGCAAAGCAAAAGACTCCTATTACTCTTCCTATGGAGACATTTAAGACTCATGTTCTTAAAGAACCTATTGGTGTTGTTGGCCTCATTACTCCTTGGTATTCATTTTTTTTTTTTTTTTTTAATTTTTTTTTTGTTATTGATTTACATGTTTATCTAATTACTACATAGAGAGAACATCGTTTGTGACTTCCGTTATAATAATGTTTACAATTGTTGGACGGTGTGTGATATTGTCCCGTTGTACGACTTTGTGACTTTATAAGTCTACACATGTAAACTGTGATGTTTGGTTCTTATATATATCATATATGATTCCATTGCTAAAAGTACGAACCATTTCTCACCTTTGAAGACTAGATGTTTGTATGAAACACTCTGGTGCAGAATAATACATTATAAGGATTCTAGGTCATCTATAAAGGAAAGGTTATGGTTCAAACTTTCAATTTTTATGGTTAAAACTTTCAATTTCTTGTAATCTATTTGAAGAAACTTATTGCATATCTACTAGAAAAGACTGTATTTTCGTTTGATCTTTGGTTCTCATGGTTGTTGGGTTACATGTAGTTGCTGAGGGAAGAAATACATATCTTTGTAGACTAATGTGATTTGTGCTGTTATATATCAGAACTATCTGTATGGTGAAGCGGCTTCATAAATACTTTTATTAGCCAAATATCAAGTTCTGTATTTAACGTGTTGAGCAGTGACTTCGGCTTTTGAATGGCTGCATTCATATCACAAGACTTCAGCTTGAGGGTTTAAACAAAATTTACCATATAACAGTTGTTTCATTCCAAAACTGAGTTTCCATGTTAGATTTCGATTTATTTATTCATCCACAGATGTTTACTAAGAATTGCGTTTAAAGTTTAATCATATTCTTAATGTTTATCTGTTTTTTTAACTTATTTAATTTCCCTGCAGGAATTACCCTCTTTTGATGGCTATATGGAAAGTTGCTCCAGCTTTGGCAGCTGGTTGTGCAGCTATACTGAAGCCCTCTGAATTGTCGTCCTTGTATGGTTTATTTTCCTTCCCTTCATTGTCCCTTTTTGGGCTCTTTGGAGTTGTAATTATCTCTATAGATGTTCATTTTTATTTCCATTTTCAGGACTTGTTTGGAGTTGGCAGATGTTTGTAGAGAAGTAGGACTTCCACCTGGCGTCCTAAATATTCTGACTGGATTAGGCCCAGATGCTGGCGCTCCTATGGCTTCTCATCCTCATGTGGACAAGGTCCAGTTGTCTTCTTGATTTGTATCCTTCGTCTGTGTTTTTTCTTTTTCTTTTCTAGCATTCGTCCTTGTAGTAACATTGGCTCTTAATCAGATTGCCTTTACTGGAAGTACTGCAACCGGTAGCAGGATCATGGCTGCAGCAGCTCAAATGGTCAAGGTGTGATAAAGCATGCAATTTTTCTCTGACATTTATGCATAAACTTTGCATCCTCTTTATCTTCACCCCTTATTGCTTCGTTGATCACAGCCTGTTTCATTGGAACTTGGTGGCAAAAGTCCAATCGTTGTATTTGAGGATGTAGACCGTGATAAAGGTTAGTGTCCGATTGTCGTTAAAGTTTTTTTTTTATTTGATAAATATGCAGCAATTGGTGCATCGCCTCACAAGATATGCAGTGTATTTTTCTATTTTGCTTTTAAATTTACAATAGGAATCAAATGCATGTTATAACCCACCCCATTCAATTTGTAGCATCTGACTGTCTTCCTAAGTTCCTATTATGCTATATTTTGGGCCCAGAGTCACCTCAATCGCATCTTTGTATAAATAGTAAATACTAAACAAACTTTCTTGTTAATTCTATAATATAATGATGATGTTTCAGGTTTTTAACAGCTGCTGAGTGGACTATTCTTGGTTGCTTTTGGACAAATGGCCAAATCTGCAGTGCAACATCTTGTCTTCTTGTACATGTAAGCGTTCTAAGTAGATTTAAAGTTTTGTGTAGTTCTAATGCATATTTTTGGTTATGAGTCCAAGAATTAGTTATGTAACTAAAGAATAGTTATAGTTTCTTTTTTTAATAGTTGTGTCGCCGTGTCGGACTCTGACACGCATATGTGTGTCAATGTGATTTAGGTTCTATAATACATGAACTTTTTAGAGATTTATCCCCATGAAAAATACGAATGTCTGCCTATAAAAACCAACTGCCTAAGTGCCCCTGTCTGATTTTTATTATGCAAATCATGAGAGAGTTTTCCATTATAAATTTCACTCTTTTGTTTACTATCAAAGCATTCTTAGTCTTATTATTCGGAAACTTCTTTGTGTTCATGTATTTATTATCTTTTATTTCCTCTTGTCCTCGAGTAATGCAGAACCTAATGAACGGATATGTGTTCAAAGGCAAACCAATGATCATACAATTTGGCCGTAAACCTGGTGCTGCAAGAGCAAACTAAAGCTCCACTGCAGATGAAGACAAATCCATGCTGCTTGTTGTGGCCGGTTAAGTTTATTCTTATTCTCTTGTTCTCTTGTTCTCTAATTCTATCTGATGTGTGACTTTGGACTAAACTTTATAATTTTGCAGTAATAAGCAAAGCAACATCTGGCAAAGCTTAAGGAATAAGTTGTGCCGCTGACAAGCAGCAAAGCTTCTAGCCATCGCATAAAGCTATTACTTTCGGATTATCTGAGCTGTTGGAATCATGGATTTCCAGAGCTGATGGCAAAGTCATCTTGAGCAATTCATCTGGGAATCTCACCTAGCTTCTTGCTGTGGACATGTGGTTACTACTCTGTGACGTTCAGATGTTATCCCAAAATTTAGTTCACGGGCTAGTTCAACGGCATATAACTTCAGAACAACAGATGTGTCTCACTGCATCTACCAGATTCAGTGGTTTCAGATCTATGCGCTGCCCCGAAAGGATTTCAAAAGTCAAGTTAATAAAAAGATAAACTGCAATGGGAGGGATTTGAGTGCTATTGATTTTGGCCAAGGGATACAGTGGGAGGGTTGTGTGTGAAAAGAGTTTACATAAGCTTTGAATGCACTTGAAATATAAGTTTATGTCAAAAATGTTTTAAGTTTCATTTGTATTATACCAAGCTCTCCCACTGTGGATCAGTAATGTCTCTTGTTATATGTTGCCAGTGCATATACAACACTTTTGTCAAAGAATGTTGAGATTCTTTTGTATTTTTTTTTATAATATGTTGTGTTAATCATCTCATTTGAGTGCTCCTCGCAGTGTGTCCTGTTAATCAGCTCATATGAGCTGATTCCCTATACCGGATAATGGATTACCCAAAACATAACCTTATTTGTACTGTCCTAAGTAAACTATATTTATCTTAATATTAGAAACTTTATCGATCTTGTCCAACACCACGCCTCCTATTCCTAAGAATGTAAGAATGGTACAAGCTGCTGGTTCCTCCATGCGCTGCTCCCTATTCTTTTAATTCCCGGGTGAATCTGATGTCATTGCAGATTTCACAATGTCATATTCTTTTCGATGACTCTGCCTTTCCTAAAGACTAGTTGAACTGATTAAGTTGGTCTGTTTGCAGAGAAGCTAAAGGATATTGGAAACGGACTATTAATCTGCAAAAGAAAAGAATTACAAGATTTCTGTTGCGAGTCCTGTTGCTAACATTTCAAGCCCATCTTAAGTATCCACTGAATGATATATTTACCATAGAAAGAATGACAATTTTCCTCACTTTGTTCTACCTAACGCTTGATTAGTAAACTATTTTCACATTACAATTATTTCTGATTGGTAAACTAACTCCATCTCCCTTCTCAAGAACAATAAATTCCAAAATGCACATTGATGTGGATCCTTGAATGAATGTCAGATCTGAGACACGACGATCCAATGTTTATGATTCTCACATATGAACTGTTGACTGGAAATGTGTACTCATGCACATCAGCAGCCCACATAGTCGCACACCACACACCACACACACACCGCACCACCTGCAACAAACACAAGCACACACCACCTGCACCACACAACACACTATCACCTAATACACAAAATACCACATACAACACCTTGCAGCAGTAACATAACCCCCACATGCGGGTCTGCATATAACTTCCAATGAGAACAGAAAAAAAATTCATGATCATGGAAACCAACTATGAAGCAGAATCCGTCTAGAGTTCGCAGGAATAATTGGGTAGGACCAAGTTCTAAATCTGCCCCATGAAAATGGAATGTCATACACGGATATGGAAGTCTTTGCTGATTTCGGTTTAGGTAACATAAATCAAACATTCCAGGTACTTGCTCCAAATGAAAAGCCGAGAAGTGTGCTTGCATTGCAGATTTCACAATGTCATATTCTTTTCGATGAATTGCTGTCCACGGGGATCCAGTATCGAGAAGACACCCACCGTTGTGATTCGGTGTACGTGCAAAAGCACCTGGATCAATTTGGAGGCGCACTCCTTGGACGGATATCCCCTCCAAAGTCACAAAGTAATGTGATTCACCTGGAAGTAATAGAGTGTGATGTATTTTTTGCCCGTCTTTAAAACCCACATCATTGCCCATTCGTAAAAACGTACTCATTCGGCCATCAACTGTTTCAGCCACATAGTTGGTTGTAATCCTGAGACCTCCTATGAGTGTTCCTATCACCTGGCCTGTGTGAATTCTGATAGAAAAATTCAGGTATGAATTACTGAAATGCAGTAGCGAAACTAAAAGACACAAGTGAATCAAAAGTTCAGAATGTGCTTTCCTCGTAATTAACCTCAGTGACAAAAGATCACTTGGACTTTTAACTTAGCTTGTCTTAGGGAGTGAAATCAGATAGGCTAATGACACACTGATCAAATTTCAAAGGCTACCAAAGAATTCAGAAGCTGCTTGAACAACTGACTGATTGAGCCTTTTCTTCTCTCATGTTTTCTGCTATGTGCATGTTCAATATTCTACCCAATCAAATCCTTTAATTGCGATACGATGAAGAAAACTTGATGATCATTTTGAGTCTTACCACCTCCATCAAAGCTAGTCTAGGCTGTGCTAATTTCATCTTATGCTCTATCCCATGTACGATAACATGACCCGATTATACTTGCGACTTGCAGCACATCAGAAGACAAAATACAATGACATTCTAAACCTCTTTTTCCTTCACCTTTTTTCACCAATCCTTTTGGCGTGAGTGGCTGAAAGCTTGTAGCAAATGCAACCAAACACAAAAAACAATAACAAAAGTGACCACATCAGTATCATCTATAACCCCCGCATGCCAGTAACAACACTTGGCAGCATCAGCAGCACCTGGAACCAACGACAAAACCAACACCCATCCACTCAATGCACACCAGTCCATACTACCACACCAAACTACACACACTATCACATCACCACCACTCGATCAGGTCTTTCGATACGAGTGACCCCATACAATGTCGCCCCATACTGCTGCATTTGGGTTGTACTGGTAGAAAAAAAAATGATACCAACCCTTGTAGAACAAAGGACCTGCATCCAGTATCATGTACAATCAGAACACTCAAAAATACATAGCAACATTTACATTAATCTTAGCTAGACCGTAATCAATTAGTTTTAAACACCGGCACACACCAAAACAGTAATACTAGCACTACTACTACTACTCTAAGCTAGGTTTCAATCTGCAGGTCAGCAATACTACTACTATTTTCTTAACTACACCAGCACCAGTAGTAGTACCAAAGTAGGTGAAGGTGATCAGGTAATAAGAAAGAATAGAAGATCGATCAACTGCTAAGTTTTTAACAAATGTGAAACTAATCAAACTTCAAATTTAACAAGTAATCAAACTAATAAAACAAATAAATATGACAGAGAAATTGATATTTATATTCATTTATCAATTTGCAAGAAGAATATATAGTGGAATATGACACACCAGCCAAGCTTTCTGGAGAGCGAGGATTTATTTTTCTCAAAACTTATACCGACTTACCGAGCACACAAACACGAACTAGTTCTTCTGAATCTAGCTTTCATTGAAGAAAGGAATAAAATCTACATTTTTTTCTCAAACACAACAATCTAGAATCAAATCTATTCGAACCCCAAATTAACAAAATGATCATTACCACTCGAACAATCTTCTAACTAGCGAAACAATCAAACACCCATTTCAATTAACTACATAAACCAACCAAATCAAAGACACCCAAGTCTCAAAACACAATAACTATCAACTAAATCAACTCAATTCATTAAAATAAATAAAGAAAATGAAAGTCGCAAAAAATCGAACAAACCTTACCTCTTCGATTTTCCTTGGCAAAATTTATCCAGCTCCCACATGGATATATTTTTCCTGCTTTGAGTGGGAAAATTCGGTCACGTGACTGTTTTGCCGGCAAATCTCTTTTCTTTTGCCGGTCGGAAATATAACAAGCAGCAGCGGCAAATACCCTTTTAAGTGGGAAAATGTTGATTTGCCAGCAGGAAAATGGGTTATCAAGCAGGCAATAATAATACATCATGAAAACTCTGCTAAACATTGCTATTCACCAGAAGCTATATCTAAGAAGAACTAATCAAAGAGTGAGAAACCCATGTCATCGTCACTTTCTTCCTTCTCTTCCTTCTTCTCCTCAGCTGCAGGTGCTTCAGCAGCTGCTGCCCCACCACCAGAACTTGCGGCTACAGTAGCTCCACCACCTCTAATGAAGCCAACAATAACCTGAAAGACAGCAGAAGAAGGAGTGACAAGAGAAAAGGAAGAAGAAACACCACCAGATGAGTCAGCAGAAAGAGCAGCTTGAACAAGTTTCCTCTGCAACTCAAAAGTTGATGAAGCTGATGCTTCTAAATCTCCTGAATACTGCTTTCCACTCCATACTTTCCCAGAACTCTTGCAGACAAAAGTGAACACTCCCATTCTTTCTTCTTTTTCTAAAAACAGAATTGTTATTATGACATGATGGTGAAATTCTCAAACCTCTTTTGTCTCAAATCTCAAGAGTTTACAAACAAATTTAGTGCAATAAGATAACTACTACTACACTTAAATTTCTGAACAGGCCAAGTTCATCAATAAAACAAGTGTTTCTTATCTAACATGCTTTTGCTGGCCAACAGAGCAGGGTTAGGGAATTGCCAAGACATCAGGTCTAGTAGCAATGACCAAGAACTGGGAGAATGTCTTTCTTCACAATTGAGTACTTCTTCACTTTTATAGCTGGTAGACTGATGATTCACTTTCTTCTATCCCACTAACTCAATACAAGGCCTATTAGCTGGAACTGCCAACTTTGACAAACAACTGATCAACCTACGGTCATGAGATTGCAGCTAATATCCACTACTGATCACCCTGCAGCTAATATCCACTACTGATCACCCTGCAAAAACCTTCCCAATAGCATCTAATCTCACTACTGATCACCCTGCAAAAACTAATACAACACAGTTAACGCCTTCTAAGTTTACTTTCGTTTAGTAAATATGGTCGATTGGTGGGAAAATATATCCTAGAAGATAAATGTAATTACCTGAGAAGGTGGAGGAGCTGTTGGAACCTTAGAAGAAGAAGCTGTTTGAAAAGAATTCAAGCAATAAATTCAATAATGAAATACTAAGATTTTGAAAATATTGAGGTTTAGGCCATGTGCACGTAGTCTTCGTATGCCCTGTTTCAATGCCCTGTTTCACTATATTAGAACAAAAATTGAGAATTATATTGAGCTTTGGAAACCAAAATTGAGCAAATGGCAGTACCATTCGAGATCTTCATTTCCTTTAATCAGAATTCTCCGTAGCAACAAAACCACACGCACCTATATTAGAACAAAAATTGAGAATTATATTGAGCTTTGGAAACCAAAATTGAGCAAATGGCAGTACCTACCACTCGTAGAATGTATCTCCTCTTCTTCGCTCAAATCGGCTGATTGAGCATATTTCCTCACACGTTTTGAGTTTGTACTTGGACCTATTACACACACATAGCATTGTAGTTATTAAAAAAATAGAAGTACTAGCAACGCAACATGTTTAAAAATTATAGTTCTTTAATAATATAGATACTTGTATTGGAAAAACTAAAGCGGTTGACATAACTAGTTACCCCCAATTTCTCGATGTAATTTTGGGCACGTGGGTTTTGTATGCCCAACAATACCACATTCGCCACAACTTTTCTTCCTTGTCTCATTGTGTCATTTAAGTCTTTTTGGTCGACCCTTAGGTGCTATCTGGGGTGGATCACGTATCAGTTCTAAGTGGGCCGCATCTCCGTGAGTATCTGATGGCTCCTCAACGGGAACTTGAGGATTTTCTTCAGCAGTTGATGGGATCTCTTTTGAGATAAGATAGGAATGTAGGAAATCTTTGAACTCTTCACCAGCTTCTTTAGTTTTGGAGGCCTTCAAACATATATTCTTGCAAATCCCCATAAGCTCACTATAACAAATAGCAGAAGTTGCTTCATTATGAACAATAACCAAGTAGCGGTAGGAATGATTTGTTTTCACATTTCAAGGCCCACCTCAATAAAATGCAACTAGAGGGTATTTCAAATGACGTCTTCATTTTTTAAGACGGAAATTATGTGTCGGCATGGAAAACCAAATAACTCAAATAGACCACAAGAACACTTAGCGTTTTGATCAACAACATTGTATTCCACAATAGACTTGCAGTGCCTATATAGATGACGATGCAAAGTGTAGTAACGAATATTGTCACCTTGATGATCCTTCATTGAATCAACAATGTACAATGCCTCTTGCTGCAATTGCATCTTAAACACATTAAAAGCCGCCCGTGTATAGATGGAGTTCGCCTGATTTTCATACTCAGTCAGGTGGGTCACAATTACCGGCTTGGTTGTCAGAGTAATAACTTCTTCTTCGTGCTCACGGTGCCGGATCTTCTCAAGTGCTAGCTCCATTTTTCCATAGAGCTCAACCATTTTTAAACCAGGCTTTACATGAAGCCGTATAACAGAGTTCATGCTTTCACAACGTTGGTTGGTTCTACAACCACCAAAGAATGCGCCTCGAAGATATGCCTCTGCCCACCTCATCCTCTTTTTGTATATCTTCTTCACCCACTCATGGTCATGGACTGGTGTTTTCTAACAAATGTTCCCACATTTGGTCAAACTCTTCTTCCGAACATTTCATAAACATGAGTGAACAAAAGTCCCTTTGAAACCCGAGACACGGACATTGTCAATACAATTTTTTGAACGCGTGCCAAGCACATAAGCGATGTCTAGCACTAGATAAGGTAGCTTTAATAGCTTTGCGAATTGCATGATCACCATCTATTATGACCGACTTAGGTGCCTTTACCATCATCGTAAGTAAAACGCTCTAACACCCAAATGTAAAATTGCTCTAACTCACTAGTCATAACTGCAAAACCAAATACAATAGTTTGTCTATGATTGTTCACTCCAGCAAATACGACAATTGGCATTTTGTATTGATTTGTCTGGTATGTTGAATCAAACAATAACACATCACCAAAACAATCAGAATCTGCGAGACGCCGAACCGCCTTGAACAACTGGATCAATTGGCTAAGTTCATTCAGTTCGTATGAGTAGTAAAATTCTGGATCAATCTTCGACTTGTTTTTCATGCAGGAAACAAGTGTGCTAGCATCTCCATTCATATAATAAATTTTCCTCATCCTGGTCATATAATTATACAAATCCTTTCTTATGTAACCAACTTTACAAAATTGGCCAGCCCTATAAACAAGGAAATCCATCAATTGATATTGTCTAATGCCCACATCAATTAGACTCTTTACCAAAGCCGCATCTTCACTCCCCATCTTTCTATGTGAGCGACCAAATATCGAACTGGGATAAGGCACAAGTGGATGAGTGTGTTCAGCAACAAACTTATTAACAACCCACATATTGCATTTAATATAAAAAATCACTTCAAAAATCGCAAGACATTTGCATCTAGACAACTCACGTTGTTTCCTTTTGTGTTCCATATTCAAATATTTCGCCTCTCTCTCACCTTGGCACGAGCACACAAAATTTCTTTTAACCGGGATATCTTTATGAAATCGGTAGAGACCCTTGCGTACACTAAACCCAACAACCTTGGCATACTCGTTATAGAACTCAAATGCCTCGTTGCTGGTTTTAAAACGCATTGAAAACATGATTGCATTTTCATCTAGATCTTCCCCTCCCAACTTACCACTGAATAGATTGAAATCATTCTCATTAGTTTGTTCACTTCTTGTATCTGCTTCATTTGACTGTTCTTCAAAACCTTCAATTTCACTAACGCTATGGTCATCTGATTCATTTTCGTCTTCCAAACTCACATTGGTTGAACCTTCCACAACATTTATTTTGGTGTCTGAAAAATCACTTTCCTCATACGGACATGCGTCATTACACATATTTGTAGCCCAATCTCCTTCTTCATTAGAGATATCCACCATCACTTAATCACTATAATATAAATATGTATTAATTACTTCTTGCACTATAAGTTGAAAATAAAATAAACAACAAATAAAGAGTATACACGTGAAGCAACGTTAATTTGAAGTTAAAATTTTATTTTAAAATAAAAAATAAAACAGAAAATAGCATTTTAGGTTCACAAATAAACAATTAAAAGATTCACCTTTGTGTCATGAAGGGACAAAAGGTGAAGGTGAGTAATGCGTAATGATAATTTAAGCAACTGAAGCAAGTCAAAAGAAACTAGCAGTAAAATTAAACTCCCCTTATTATGTGACATAAGAAGATAAGCAAGTTCAATATGTAATTAAACTCCCCTTATGGAGCTCAATATTTACATGTCTTGAATCCTAGTATTGAAAATTTGATCAATTTCAATTTTCAAGGAGTAGAATACCTACATAATTGGCAATCCGGCCAGGCTAGGAATCTACTTATAAACTATCACTACTCTCGTTATTACGTTGTATAGTACTATAGTTCTTTCAAGATGTGATTCCAGAACTAGAAAGGAGGAGGTAATATTGTTCTAACATCATTTTTTTTTTACATTTATGCTAGAAAAAGTGAGAATTCAGTTTCTCTAGTCTCAAGGATTGTTTCTGCTCTTGTATGTGTCATGTGTGCCGCTAAAATTATAGGATCGACTAACAATGCCAGCAGTGATATTGGGATGAAAGTAAATCAGTTTAACTGTTTAACTGGTACACTTTTAACTATTTAACTGATCCACCCTCCCCCTCCTGTGTATGCCTATGCCAAATCACATTTCTAACTAATAATTCTTTTTTCTCAACCACTTGCTCATTTATTTCTTCGCATTTTTGGCCATGAAGCATCAGGGTTCATATCTCTCAACTCTTTTTCACTTGACCACATTATTACTGTACACACTTTAGCACAATCACATAAATATTCTAGATTATAATCTAGTACCTACTTTAACTTAATTTTGCAATCCCGCCATTCGTCTACTGCACATCCCACCATATAATGGGCCACCTTTGAGTTAACAATACATACATACTCCCCTAACAACAATAATATATAATGCCAATTTCGATCATGTATGATTTAACTCCTCAATTGATTCATAAACACATTAGTACGTTACAGACCCTGACTATTATAGAATATACACAGGATTGTTGAGAGCGTAATGTTTAACTGGTACACTTTTAGGTGAAGACTATCTTGTGTACGTGATCTCCAGACAATCGCTTCTAGTACAATCCCTATGCAAAAACATTATGCTATTAAAAAGTTTGGCACTTCTGAGGACAGTTAAGTTGGTTGTTTCAAGAATAAAAATTCTTCGCGATTAGGGGACATTGATTGATAGAAAGTCATGACAGTAACCAAAGGATATAAAACGTGATTAATAGAAGGTCGGGCTAGATCCCAGAGAATATAAAATGCATGGTATGGATTGCCAAGAAACTAAATCTAGCTAGATTAAATTCTATTCCAATTAGCTTTGGCAGCTGCACATGGCTTTGCTCCTCACAAATTGGATGTTAAAATGTACGGTGTCGACGCCACGCATAGAGATTGTTCATACACAGGACACAGAATTTTGCCGCAAGAAAGAATGACTTATAAGGTCACTAGTTTATCACATCAAAAAGGCAGCTACCCTTCGTACTTGACAGTGTCATACTATATTTCATGGAATCAGTAGATGTAAGGTTGGTCACACAGTTTTCTTCAAAAGAGTTGAGGAAGATATTGCAACATTACAGAGTCAGGTGTATGTTAACGACATTAAAGTTACCAAGAGTGATCCGGGTTGTCAAGCAAGATTTGACTACTCACTTTTGTACCAAAGACTTGGCAACATCGGCTTTTTTCGAAAGTAATAGATTGGCAAGAATAAAAATAAATAAGAAACTAAGATAAAAACAACACTAAATAAAATCATCCCAAGGTAAGTGTGTTTTTTCTATTTTTGATACAATCAGATATCCCTCATTTGTAGGGAGCTAACCAACCCTCCCCAAAACCAAAACCGAATGCAGATCCCACAAACCACATAATGCCAGGATACAACGACCAGGTGCTACTTGGTAAACACTTTTTACTGTTGCTTCTAATTGGAGTAATAGTATTCTAATTGGAGTAATAGTAGTACCATAATAATAGTAGTAATAATGTATAATTATAATAATCATGATATAGTAGTAGTGAACTAGTGATAATAAAATCATTATCTTTATTAGTGAAATCATTTATCATTATTATTATTATTATTATTATTATTATTATTATTATTATTATTATTATTATTTATTTTTATGATTATTTCAAGTTCCAAAGTAGAAAAGAAAAGGACTGCAAAGATTCCACAGTTTTACAGTTTTACTTGTTCAGTGATGAGTATCAAGCTCAAGATTGGTCCGCTAAGACTCCATTGGTTGCCACAATCCTCAAATAAAACAATTTCAAACAAAGTCTTCAATATCTCAGAATGGACAGGATGGATAATACCAACATCGCTCAAGATCCAATATGACTGCTCCAAATCAAGTCAAACGATAATGGGATTTAACCAAAAACAAAAAACAGTTTAAAAAGAAATATGTAAAGAATAATATAAAGTTGCAAACAAGATGGCTATTCTCGCTTCGTATAAAAATCAATAGTGTTCAAATTTATTTTATTCAGACAGGATGAGAAACAACTTTCACCAAAAACAGAATCAAGCATGAAACCTGAAAACCTTTTTGCTAGAATTTAAATTATACCCTACAGCTTAAACTTCAGATCTTAGATTTTTATAAATACTAGTCCATGCCCACATTAGTACGTTACAGACCCTGACTATTATAGAATATACACAGGATTGTTGAGAGCGTAATGTTTAACTGGTACACTTTTAGGTCAAGACTATGTTGTGTACGTGATCTCCAGACAACCGCATCTAGTATAATCCTTATGCAAAAACATTATGCTATTAAAAAGGTTGGCACTTCTGAGGGCAGTTAAGTTGGTTGGTTCAAGAATAAAAAGTAAAAATCTCTTGAGAAAAACAATTTTTGCATTTTCATTCCAATGGACAAAGCTAATCTTACAAAGTAGATTAAATATAACTAACCGTCCTTACAATAGAAGGATTCAATTGCCTCTTATACAGATTATCCAAAAAGGACCATTTCGAATCATCAGGTTATGAAACTATCCTTTGTTGATTGCACTATTGCAAAGACTTCACCATGAAAATAAAGTCAGACGTGACTACAGTCTACATTCTTAATTGCTTATACATGTTTTTAGAGTTTGAATTGAACCTACTTTAGTCTAAGAGTCTGTACTAATATTATAGATGGATGCACAAAACTTGAGAGGGAAAAACTGCTCTTGAAAAACTAAGGAACTAAGATAAGGAGACAAAGAAGCGAGCCTCTGACCGATCACTGCTCTTAGCCTTACTAGATAGTACTACTCTCGCCTAGCACATTTAATTGTAGATTCTGATGGCATCGGTGCATTTATATAGAGAAAACCATGATATATGTGTGAAAGTCATAAACAAGCAAGAAAAGTAAACCATTGAACCAAAATATACATGTAAAAAACTTGTGTTTGCCATTGAAGACCAAGCACCACCATATGTAAATAACATATATTTTGAAACTAGATATTAATTCACTAATCAATCCATAGAAAAATTTCATGAACTAAGCCTAAATTACTAAATACTCATATCCAAACCTGAAGGAGTACTGAAGGAGTATTTGAGAGATGCCTAATCCAGAGTTTGAAATGTAGAGGATTTCTCTTGGAAGATAGTGAGAAAGGGAAACAATGGAGATGAACTCAGTTTAGTGGAGATAAACCCGAAAAAAGTATGAGAGGTTGGCGCTAACTGCTTTTTTTTTTTTTTTTCGAACCAGCCCGAAGTAAATAGTGAAGTATTATTTCACTTTCCAATTTCCACGATGGTTATTAGGGTGGATTAGTTTTTGGGTAAATTTGGTATTTCATGTATTTGTTTTTTCTCAAACCAGTTTATCCGGTTAACAAGTTTGTATTGGATCATGGATTTCCCAACAAAAATCAGATGTGGGGCTGAGATTAGTGCACATTGGAATGCATTGGAATGCCTGTGCATTGAAGCAAACCTCATAAATAAGTTGCATTTCTTCTAAACTTTTGCATCAATTCTCTTCAGATATTAATCTCTTGATAATGTCACAAACAAAAGAAGACTCACAAAATGCTGCATATAATGGTCCTTCGATTTTCCTTTAAGCAACACCATGACAACGGTACCAGGTTTTTAAGTATACAATCACGGTAATTGTCGTTATTTTTGTCGCCGCTCTTGTCCTTTGGCTTGCCGTACATCCTGCCAAGTTAAAATTTTACGTTGTGACCGCTGATCTTAAACAGTTTGATCTTACAAATGGTAGCACAACTTTGAGCTACAACCTCTCTCTAGGCATGGTTGTGAGGAACCCGAACAAGAAAGTTAATATCTACTACTATAGATTGGAAGCTATCACTTCTTATGAAGGGAAGAGATTCAGTTAGGCAAATCTTCCACCTTTCTTCCAAGGTCATAAGAACAATAGCAATCTTTGTGCCAACTTCCTTGGAAAACAAGTGATGGTACTTGGTAGTTCTGTTATCAATAAATTCAACCAAGAGAAGAACAATGAAATTTTCAGCATCGAAGTTAAGCTCTATACTCGAATTAGGTTCAGGGTTAGATCACTAAAGACTTAGCATATGAAGCCTGATGTAGAGTGCCATTTGAAGATTCCTCTAACATCTAATGGTACCATAGCCAGGGTGTTTCAGAGCTCAAGGTGTCAGATGGATTGGTAACCGTTCTAAAGATGGGCGTTCTATTGAGAGTTTTAGTGCCACTGTCACAGCCCGAATTTCTAAACAATTACAAAGTGAATATTTGAAATATAAATATCTCAAACATTAGTCGGTTCAATTGTCTAAAAACCCAGGCTATGACGGGGTGGACACAACACATGTCAAAACCTAAAACCCCCATCATACAAGAATCAACTTAAATTAAAATAATCCCAACAATTATCCGCCATTACTTTATTAAGATATCATCCCGTCCAAACAAAACATCAAACAGACTCTCTGAATAAATAGTCCTTACTACCATGTTCTCATGTCATGCTGAAAATATAACTACGCTATTACATCCTTTCAATAAGAATCAGATCTAACAAAAGAACTAACGGACTGCTCCAGGCAAGAATCCAAATCACATGCCGCGGTTCCACTGGCTTCCACCTATGTTCCCAAGAACACACCCACGTTGCCAAAACAAAGCAAACATGGGTCAGCAAAATGAAATTTGCTGGTATGAGTAGACTAACCACATATAAACATATCCAATATTTACTTATCCCAACTAACACTTTAAATATATCATAATATAATCATTCCCAGCTTAGAAGACAGGTAGTTCCGTCATTTTAACCGGCATAGTTTCTTTCCAAGTAAGACTCCCATCTTATTAACTCGTTATAATAACTTGTTTTGATAACTAAGTAATTGAACTAAAACTTACCGATATCCACTGCTGTATTAGGGTAGGACCGCGTCCCTGCACAAAATATTATTAAGTCCTACCCTCCTGCAAAAGAAAGTTAGAAATCTTATATAACATATGTAGATATCCTATAAGTATTCAAATGTAAGTCCAAACACACTCGCATAATCAAATCAATTTCTCTTATCAATTAATCAATTACTTTTCTTATACACCCACCCTTTAGTACCTACTCCACGATTTGCACTCTACACATTTGCCAAATCACACATTCATTATGTGCCTCTTTCCCGAATACCTCAATATCATAGCCACCTCACGGGCTTTCATACACATATTTCACAGCCTCTTTGGGCACAAAACTCAGGTCATTCATGGCACATTCAATAAATACCTTAGGTCATTCCTGCCACATTCAAAGAATACCTATCATATCACTAACGGGCCATTCATGGCACATTCAATGAATGCCCTGGGTCATTCCCGCCACATTCAAGGAATACCCAACCCTACATTCCCGTATACTTAAGGAATACAACTAACCCGCAAGGCGAATACCTTTGTTCATCTTTAGGGCAGTCCAAACAATCTGGTCATTCATGGCACATTCAATGAATACCCGTCATTCATGGCACATTCAATGAATACCCATATATAACGCTAACGGGCCATTTATGGCACATTCAATAAATGCCCACCTAACATATGACATCATCAGTCATAAAACTCAATTCCAAAACTTGAGGCGTGGAGAGTTCTCGGTAAATTTGTTTACGCATTATTGAAATTTATTGCATATATTATTTCAGAGAACGAAGGAGTATCTTGATTCATATATTTTTGGTTTACGCGTTATTAATTTCATGGATGTATAAGTGTCATAACGTTGTGCATCATAAAAGACTGACATATCACAAAGTAGTAAATACACGTACACAAGTATATTTAGAAAGGTCTTAGCCTAAAGTCAAGCATGCTAATAATCCTAGACCTATCCTAATAGACTGAATCATAATCTGAGGTAAAAGTCAAATTTGGGTCAACTGGTCAAAGTCAACCCTGGTCAACATTCAAAGTCAACCCGCTTAATGGTCAATAAAGATCAACCCGGCCCGGTCAACAGCTAGATCCAACCAGACCTAAACTCCTCTAACCCAAAAGCCCAACTCCTAAGGCCCAAAGTCTAAACTTAAGTAAAAAAAAAAAATTTAAAAATTAAACATTCAATCCCACCCACGATTTGGCCCAAGCCCAAATTGAAATTCATTGTTCATCTTCTTCCTCACAACACCTTCCACCGATCAGCCACCACCACCAACCAACCTATCTCCACTATGAACCCCACGGTTCCAGTCCCCTTCAAACCCCCAATCTACCGATACCCAAAAATCCCCATTCCCTTATACTGCGAAAATCCCAAATCGACTCCATTAATGGTCTGCTAAAGCTTCACTCGCCGGACCACCACTCACCTCTCCAACCAACCGAAATTAACCTACAACAAAACCCCTACTACTTTAATTCCTACCAAAAACCCAAATCATTGTTTATCAAATTCGTCCCTCACAACTGGATCGACATTGACCTCTATTAATGTGCGGTTCAAGCTTCCCCTCACGCTCTCCAAGACCCACTCTATTTTTCACCATCCAACGACTAACAACCAAGTAAAACCCACCACAACCACCATTCAATTCAATTATAACCACAATAGTTAACATCACCACACAATCAAACAAAACACATCATTCAAACACAACCAAAAATATATAGGACGATTTGGTTCTGATGGCGACGCCATTAACAACCGGTGTCAAGGCTTCGACAGTTTAAATTCTCAAATTTATCAGAGTTTTACATACTGTAGTACTGCTAAATTTTGTATCTAACAGCCGGCACCATTAACAGGGTTTACAATATCTTAAATATGGAAATAGTATTACTGATATGATTAGCATAAACAAATATAAAAATATATCTTCAGACTACTCACTGTTTATAAACTGAACAACGAGAAAAATCCCGAAAGACCGAAGTCGACTGTTGCGCGAAAGGACGATCTTTCTCGTTCAAAACCTTTTCTTCTTTCAGTAAAACTCTCTTTTTTTTCCAAAAAAACTCTACGTGAGAAACCTTTTTTTTTTTTTTTTTTTTTTTTTTTTTAAACCTCCCCGAAAAACAAGGATAACACTTATCTAGTTACTTACGGGACTTTTATCCCTAAGCTGATAGTTATCATATATCTGTTTTATCTATTTTATTATTATTATTATTATTATTAATACTACTATTATTATAGGAAAAGTAAATAAAAGACGGGGTGTTATAGTATACACACCTTAAAAGGATCTCGTCCCGAGATTCAAGGTAGAGTGTCAGAGAAGAGCTCAGGATTCATCTGCCTTATCTTATCTTTAAGTTCCCAAGTCACATCATTTTCCCTTTCACTCCACTGCACTTTTACTAAGTTTACAATCCTCCTCCTAAGGTGTTTCACATCCCTATCTACTATCGTGATAGGTCTCACTGTGAAAGTTACATCATCGTTCAACTCTAGCTCTGCTGGCTGAACAACCTTAGTAGGATCTTTCACACATTTCCGTAGCATAGACACGTGGAAGACATCATGAATCATCGCTAAGTTAGGCGGCAAAGCAAGACGGTACGCCAAACTACCAGGAGGCTACTATCTCATATGGTCCAATAAATCGTGGACTCAACTTTCCTTTCATGCCAAACCTCATAACTCCTCTCATAGGGGAAACCTTCAAAAACACAAAATCGCCTACATAAAACTCAACCCGTTTTCTCTTCAAATCTGCAGAACTCTTCTACCTACTCTATGCTGTCTTAATCCTTTCTCTAATGACTTTAATCTGTTCAGATGTCTCTCTCACTATCTCAGGCCCAAGCAATAATCGGTCTCCCACGTCTGCCCAACAAGCAGGCGAACGACATGGACACCCATACAAAGCCTCAAAGGGTGCCATACCGATGCTCGACTGGAAACTGTTATTATATGCAAACTCCACCAAAGGTAAATGCTCCTCCTATCCTCCACCAAAATCCATTACACAAGAGCGTAACATATCTTCTAATATCTGATTCACCCTCTCTGTTTGTCCATCTGTCTGAGGATGATAAGCAGTACTCATCGCCAAACTAGTGCCCATAGCGGCAAAACTTTTCCAAAACTCAGAAGTGAACAAAGGATCTCGATCTGAAACAATACTCACTGGAATCCCATGTAACCTGACCACTTCCCGAATGTACAAGGAAACCAACTTATCTATATTTCTACGCACGTCAATAGGAATGAAATGAGCAGACTTCGTTAAACGATCAACAATAACCGAAATAGATTCATTACCTTTTCGAGACTTAGGCAAGCCATCAATGAAATCCATAGAAATGTGCTCCCATTTCCACATCGGTATCTCCAATGGTCGCAATAATCCGTAAGGCCTCGATGTTACGCTTAACCTGCTGACAAGTTAAACACTGAGAAATATATTCTCCAACATCTCTTTTCATTCCTTCCCACCAAAAGGTCCTCTTCAAGTCTTGGTACATCTTCGTTCCTCTAGAATGAATTGTAAACCGAGAACGATGAGCTTCATATAATATCTCCTTCTTTAACTCTGCATCATCACGGTACACACAATCTCTCATGAAATCTCAATCCTCCCTCGAATCTCCATCGCGGGACGGACAATCATCTAAAATATCAATGACCAGATCATCTAACCGACTCAAAAGAAATCGGTCTTTGTGTTGCATGGCAATCACTCTACTGAAAATCACCGGCCTAACCTCCAAACCGCATATATACCCCTAAATCGTATCAGATCGGTGTAGTCCGGACATCATAAGCTCGCTATAGTCTCTAAACTCTTCCACTCTTGCACCATAAGAGTAGTCAAAACACCAGGCAATCGACTAAGTGCATCCGCAACTACATTGCCCTTGCCTGGGTGATACTGAATCTCGAAGTCATAACTACTTATGAACTCCATCCATCTCTGCTGTCTCATATTCAACTCTTTCTGTGAATAAAGATACTTCAAACTCTTGTGATCTGTGTAAAGCTCAAACTTCTCACCATATAAATAATGTCTCCACACTTTCAAAGCAAAAACCACTGCCGCTAACTCCAGGTCATGAGTAGGATAACGTCTCTCGTGTATTTTCAACTGTCGTGAAGCATACGACACCACCTTCTAGTCTTGCATTAACACACAACCCAAACCAGTTCCACTAGCATCTGTAAAAACCACTAGTTTTTTCCTCCTCTAGTAGGGGATTACTAGAATTGAGTCGTGAGTCAACCTCTGTTTCAATTCTAAGAAAGCCTTCTCACAATCATTAGTCCACATAAACTTCACGTCCTTTCTAGTTAACTTCGTGAGCGGAGATGCAATAAGCGAGAACTTCTCAATAAATCTCCGATAATATCCTGCTAACCCCAGGAAACTCCTAATCTCTGTAACAGTGGTTGGTTGTTTCCATTCTTTCACTGCAGCAACCTTCTCAGGGTCTACAGCAATCCCTTCACTAGATACCATATGTTCCAAGAAACGAATTTCTTCCTCCCAAAAATGGCACTTGCTAAACTTAGCATACAACTGCTGTTCTCTAAACGTCTGCATAACTATCTTCAAATGCATCTTATGTTCTTCTGTGTTTTGTGAATACACTAAAATGTCATCAATGAAAACAATCAAAAATTTATCCAAATAGGGCCTGAAAATACGATTCATCAGGTCCATAAAGAATGTAGGTGCATTCGTCAACCCAAAGGCATCCACGAAAACTCATACAACCCATACCGAGTTCTAAATGCAGTCAAAGGAATACTCTTCTCTTCAACTCCCATCTGATAATAACCAGTCCTTAAATCAAACTTTGAAAATATCTTAGCCCCTTTCAACTGGTCCAACAAATCATCAATCCTAGGAAGCGGATACTTATTTTTAATAGTCACCTGGTTCAAATTCCTGAAGTCAATACACATCCTCAAAGTACCATCCTTCTTTGAAACAAAAATAGCAGGCACACCCCATGCTGAGTTGCTCGGTCGTATGAACATGTCATACACACCTTAAAAGATTCAAACCCCTATACTCAAAAGATATGGTTAAGCCACAAACAAAAACACTAAAACTTAAACTCTTACCCCTTCTTGAGTAATTCCTCGACTTGCACTTTCATTTCGTCCAAAAGCTTAGGTGCCAACCGGTAAGCCGACTTTGAAACTGGTGCAGTCCCCGGTAATAAGTCTATACGAAACTCCACCTCCCTCTTGGGTGGCAACCCTGGAATCTCCTGAAAAATATCTTTGAAGTCTCTCACTACTTCCACATCGCTGATATCCCTCGTGGGTATCTCTATAGAGCACAGGAAGCTAGACATCACCGAGTCCTCCTTACTAACACAGGTGTGAATCAACCTCGGCATGCCAGGTGTATTCATTATAACCTCCCTCCTCTCACAATTCAAGGTAACATGATAACGCGTCAACCAGTCCATACCAAGTATGAAATGGAAACCCTCAAACCCCAAAACGATCAAGTCTACCATAAAGACACGGTCTAAGAAACACAACTTAAAACCTTTGCACTCGTCATACAAGGTAACAGAACCTCCTAACGGTGTCTCAACACACAAGGGCTTAGATAAAAGGGTAGTTTTAAAACTTTCTTTTTCAACATAGTGACGAGATATAAAGGAATGTGAACCACCCGAATCAAACAAAACTCTGAATGTAAACTGAGATGAACTAAAGGTACCTTCAACATTCCCAGGTCCTGGCATAGCTGCATAGGCTCTAGCACGAGTGACTGGTGCTGGTGCTCTGTTAAGCTGATTACCCTACTTGGTAGGGCAATAACGAGATAAATGACCCACCTGCTTACACTCCCAGCAAGCCTTTTCAATAGGAACTATGGCTCGAAGCGCTGGTGCTGGTGCAGGTAAAAGTAATGTTGTTGGTCGATACAGAAGAGTGGGAGCTCGACCCTGAAGCTGGGGACCTTGCCTCTGCCACTGATTCCCCTGAGGTCTATAGCCTCCAGGCTGCCCCGGTGGCCTATAACCACCCTGCTGTGCAAATCCTCCCTGGGGTCGGAATACACCCTGCTGATGAAATCCTCCCTGAAACCCCGGGATGGTGGTCTCTGAAACGGACCCCTCTGAGGTATATCATAAGGCCTAAACCTATTTGGTTGTCTGCTCTTTAAAGGCCTAGGACCAACAACTGGTATCTCACCAAACTTCCTCTTCCCCCTCGACTCTCTTAGGGCTGCATTCTGTTCCTCATATCTCAATGCCAAGTCCAACACACGATCAAAAGTGTCCCCGTCAAAAGGAATCAACTTGCTGGACAAGTGACTCTCTAACCCACGTATGAACTTTTGGTTTTTCTTCTTGTCAGTATCCACAAGATAGGGAGCAAACCTCGATAACTCATTAAACTTGGTCACATACCCAGTCACAGACTTCCCGTCTTGAGTCAACTCAAAGAACTGTTGAGCCAACTGCTCTTTTATTGCCTCAGGAATGAACTTACTCTCAAATCTAACCTTGAAGTCCTCCCAAGTCAAAGTTATAGTGTCCAGACTAGGGGTGAGAGCTCGCCACCAAAACCTAGCAGCGTCATCAAGTTGGTGAGCTGCCAACTCCTGCTTCTGAACCTCAGTAAGCTGCATACGCTCAAATACATTTTCACAACTTTGAATCCAAGACTCTACTGCAATCGCATTCCCAACACCAGTAAATCGCTGCCCACCAAGAGTACCAAACTCCTTATTGCGCTTAGTAAAAGGATCTCCCTGAACAGGATGGTTATTCTGCATAGCCTGCAACAACTGATTCAACTGTCCTCGACATCTCAGACGGAGTGTTCACCGCAGTCGATGAGTATTACCATTACGTGTCTCAACCATGATCTACAGTTCAAACAAAACTCCCGTTAATATTCACTTATATCCAAAACTCTCAACACTATAACCCATATTCCACATCCGATGATCACTTAGACTTTCTCAAACTAAGCTAACCTAGGCTATGATACCAAAATGTCATAGCCCGAATTTCTAAATAATTACAAAGTGAATATTTGAAATATAAATATCTCAAACATCACTCGATTTAATTGTTTAAAAACTCAGGCTATGACGGGGTGGATACAACACATGTCAAAACCTAAAACCCCCATCATACAAGAATCAACTTAAATTAAAATAATCCCAACAATTATCCGCCATTACTTTATTAAGATATCATCCCGTCCAAACAAAACATCAAACAGACTCTCTGAATAAATAGTCCTTACTACCATGTTCTCATGTCATGCTGAAAATATAACTACGTTATTACATTCTTTCAATAAGAATCAGACATAACAAAAGAACTAATGGACTGCTCCAGGCAAGAATCCAAATCACACGCCGCGGTTCCACTGGCTTCCACTTATGTTCCCAAGAACACACCCACGTTGCCAAAACAAAGCAAACGTAGATGGGTCCAAAAATGGAATTTTTTGGTATGAGTAGACTAACCACATATAAACATATCCAATCTTTACTTATCCCAACTAACACTTTAAATATATCATAATATAATCATTTCCAGCTTGGAAGACAGGTAGTTCCGTCATTTTAACCGGCATAGTTTCTTCCCAAGCAAGACTCCCATCTTATTAACTCGTTATAATAACTTGTTTTGATAACTAAGTAATTGAACTAAAAATTACCGTATCCATCCGCCAGATTGGGGTAGGACGGCGTCCCCGCACAAAATATTATTAAGTCCCTACCTCCTCCCAAAAGAAAGTTAGAAATCTTATATAACATATGTAGATATCTTATAAGTATTCAAATGTAAGCCCAAACACACTCGCATAATCAAATCAATTTCTCTTATCAATTAATCAATTACTTTTCTTATACACCCACCCTTTAGTACCTACTCCACGATTTGCACTCTACACATTTGCCAAATCACACATTCATGTGTGCCTCTCTCCCACCGAATACCTCAATATCATAGCCACCTCTGGGCTTTCATACACATATTTCACAACCTCTTTGGGCACAAAACTCAGGTCATTCATGGCACATTCAATGAATACCTTAGGTCATTCTTGCCACATTCAAGGAATACCTATCATATCACTAACGGGTCATTCATGGCACATTCAATGAATGCCCTGGGTCATTCCCGCCATATTCAAGGAATACCCAACCCTACATTCCCGTACACTCAAGGAATACAACTAACTCGCAAGGCGAATACCTTAGTTCCTCTTTAGGGTAGTCCAAACAATCTGGTCATTCATGGCACATTCAATGAATACCCGAGTCATTCATGGCACATTTAATGAATACCCATATATAACGCTAACGGGCCATTTATGGCACATTCAATAAATGCCCACCTAACATATGACATCATCAGTCATAAAACTCAATTCCAAAACTTGAGGCGTAGAGAGTTCTCGATAAATTTGTTTACGCATTATTGAACTTTATTGCATATATTATTTCAGAGAACGAAGAAGTATCTTGATTCATATATTTTTGGTTTACGCGTTATTAATTTTATGGATGTATAAGTGTCATAACGTTGTGCATCATAAAAGACTGACATATCACAAAGTAGTAAATACACGTACACAAGTATATTTAGAAAGGTCTTAGCCTAAAGTCAAGCATGCTAATAATCCTAGACCTATCCTAATAGACTGAATCATAATATGAGGTAAAAGTCAAATTTGGGTCAACTGGTCAAAGTCAACCCCGTCAACGATCAAAGTCACTGCCGCCAATGGTCAATCCAACCAAACCAAGCGAACCAACCCGGTCAACAGCGAATCAACCAGACCTAAACTCCTCTAACCCAAAAGCCCAACTCCTAAGGCCCAAAGTCTAAACTTAAGTTAAAAAAAAAAAGAAAATTCAAAAATTAAACATTCAATCCCACCCACGATTTGGCCCAAGCCCAAATTGAAATTCACTATTCATCTTCTTCCTCACAACACCTTCCATCGATCAGCCACCACCACCAACCAACCTATCTCCACTATGAACCCCACGGTTCCAGTCCCCTTCAAACCCCCAATCTACCGATACCCAAAAATCCCCATTCCCTTATACTGCGAAAATCCCAAATCGACTCCATTAATGGTCTGCTAAAGCTTCACTTGCCGGACCACCACTCACCTCTCCAACCAACCGAAATTAACCTACAACAAAACCCCTACTACTTTAATTCCTACCAAAAACCCAAATCATTGTTTATCAAATTCGTCCCTCATAACTGGATCGACATTGACCTCTATTAATGCACCGGTTCTGAAGCTTCCCCTCACGCTCTCCGGCACCCACTCTATTCTTCACCATCCAACGACTAACAACCAAGTAAAACCCACCACAACCACCATTCAATTCAATTATAACCACAATAGTTAACATCACCACACAATCAAACAAAACACATCATTCAAACACAACCAAAAATATATAGGACGATTTGGTTTTGATGGTGACGCCATTAACAACCGGTGTCAAGGCTTCGACAGTTTAAATTCTCAAATTTATCAGAGTTTTACATACTTTAGTACTGCTAAATTTTTTATCTAACAGCCGGCACCATTAACAGGGTTTACAATATCTCAAATATGGAAACAGTATTACTGATATGATTAGCATAAACAAATATAAAAATATATCTTCAAACTACTCACTGTTTATAAACTGAACAACGAGAAAAATCCCGAAAGACCGAAGTCGACTGTTGCACGAAAAGACGATCTTTCTCGTTCAAAACCTTTTCTTCTTTCAGTAAAACTCCTTTTTTTTTCCAAAAAAACTCTACGTGAGATTTTTTTTTTTTTTAAACCTCCCCGAAAAACAAGGATAACACTTATCTAGTTACTTACGGGACTTTTATCCATAAGCTGATAGTTATCATATATCTGTTTTATCTATTTCATTATTATTATTATTATTATTAATACTACTATTATTATAGGAAAAGCAAATAAAAGACGGGGTGTTATAGCCACAGTGCAGGGCAATACACCCTTGCCTTTCCTCATACTAGTAGCAGTCCTGTATAAAAGATTAGATGAGCTCTGTTATACAATCAATCTTATTCATTAATCCAACCTTTGCTTAGTAAGAAAAAATTATGATAATCTTAAATTTTGGGGATACTTGTGATAGATGTGAAAGTATATTACTAAGGAAAGTGCGAGCATTACTTGTTTGGTCAATCTATGTAAGAATACGAACAATGTTCTGTATGATGACAAGGCCTCAAACTTTAAAGGCATATGCTACCACAAATACTTGAGATTAGTTCTGCATTCCCTGAGATTAGTTCACAAGCTTAGGCGTGCCCCACAAATACTTGAGTGCTTTTGCTAGTTCCTCCTGTGAGGATGCTGAAAGTCAACACAGATGGTGTTCTCTTAGCCATCCTGGTTGAGGCACTCTATACAGAAACTCTGATGAGTTGGTGATGGGAGCTGCTGTAGGTGAACTACAGGACTGGGCATAACTAGAAACTTTATGGAAGAGTTTCATGCAATCATTGACGGGGTTAAAAGGCTCTTGAATTGAGATGGACAAGTATCTGCTTGGAAACCGACTCCTCTTCGGTGGCACTTGCATTCCAGTCTAACAGGGTACCCTGAAAGCTCAAGGCAGCAAGGCAAGACGGCCAAGACCTCAAGGAGCCAGTAGAGTGGATCAACGTCACATCCACTTGGAGAGAGACCAACTTTGGAGCGGATTGTGTTTCCAAGTTTGGTGTAACACTCTCTAAGGTCGCTAAATTGTGGTGGAATGAGAAACCTCATTTTTTGCATCGGAACAAAAATCCAAACACCACATATTTTAGATTTGTGAAATATGGGATTATTTTATTTTTTGAAAAATTAAGCTGGGATTAAGGCAGACCCCCACTTGTTATATTGCAAATAGTTAAACCTTACAAAGCCTCCCTAAGAGTAGATCATTAAAAGGAGGAACACAAAGACACAACAATATATAACGATAGGCTTCAAGCCTAACATACTTAAGATAACACATTGACCATACTACATTCGAACCTAAGAAAGTAGGGATAGCAATCCTACTTCCTAGTCATGGTGTCCTTAACAATCTTAGGATAATCCTTCATAAGATGAGTCTGCGCTTTCTCATAGTTACAAAAGAATCCTTCGCTAGCACAACACACATAAGTGAGTCCCAAAGTATCATCCCAATACTATTTAGTGTAGTTCTCAAGTCGTCTAATCTTTTTGTCTTTTATTAGTGATTTTATCTTCTTCATCATTGTAAGCGTAAGCCCTATTTTTCTCGAAGAACGCTTTTGAATCATTTTGCTTCTTTTTGGCTTCATAGTAGTCCATTGATTTTGATCCTCATAAGTCACTTCATACCTTGATGAGCTCTTACGCAAAGCAAGTGCTACATTATCGTTAAAGAACTCAGTTTCGTTCTCTGAGAGAACATTATCTTCGTCCTCATATCCAGCAGCTAACCCTTCATACATATTTCGTTCTCTACTACTCAGCAATTGGTTAACCGGTAAAACTCTATGTCGATGACTCTCATATGCACTTGCCACTGCTCTATTACTTCTTTGTCTAGGGTTTGCAGTTTGAGGGTTTCTGGCACCACCACTTTTTGTAGCAATGATGAGGGTTCTACATGTGTTCACACATTCTCTCTTCTGATTTAAGTTTCCCACAATATCTGCTAGCTTCTCTGATGACCAATACTTGTTTTGTAAGTGAGCTCGTAGCAACCACTATGGCAAGAGGTTCAACTGCTCTTTCAGATACGTGGTCACCTCCTAGCTGCACTCTTACATCACTCTCTGTTTCCCTATGAGTAGTCCCTTCATTAGTTGCTCCAGCACCATTTGGTTGCCCATTTTGCTTTCTTGTCCACACCCTAGTAGTTCTTGCACCACACTGATCGGTACTATGACCAAATCGATTACATTTCTCACAAGACAAAGGCTTCCATGGATATTCAAGCGGAATCACAATCTCTCGGGTTCTAGCTTTGATTTTTATAGTTTCTTTATACTCGTAGTTTACAGGAAATTCGATACAAAAGCGAGCAAAGGATAACCTTTTCCATTTCGCAGTAGTGTCATCCATGAACATCAGTGAGCCTCCAACCAAGCTAGCAAGGTACAAGAGACCATCAAGTGTCCACATTTCTTTTGATACATCCAGTAGTTTAACCCAAAGTGGGATAGTAGCCACCTTACTTTTGTAACTATCCACTTCCACTGACCATTGTTTTATCACAAACACCCTTCCAACAATGAACACCGGTCCTTCCTCTGACACCATTTGACGATCCTCAGAACCTGTAAAGTTCATGTAAAACAAATCTTTATCAGTAGTAAGGTTAAATGACCCTTTCAATTTCCATTTCTTTTCTAGAAAATCCTTCACCGTCGGAAATGACAATCTTCTATCAAGGAAGTATCCAACCAAGTATTCATCCCATTGTTTTATGCCTTGTTCTACTAGATCGTTAGGGACTTGAGCTACCCCATCGATAATAATAGGAGAGAATGATTTGAAAGCAACAGTTGTATCTTGGTTACCAGTTCTACTGAAAAGAGAACTCCAAGAGTTGTTTATAGTAACCCCATTACTAATAGAGCTAGTAATAGGTGTAGGCCGGGATTGCTTGAAGATGCCATAAGATCCAAGCTTTCTTAGTGCAAAGTGAAAGTTACCTATTTGGGCAAGTTTTGGAGGGAAGAAAAGATAAGGAAAAACTCACCAAACAATATTTACTACTTGGGGTACAATTTGGTGTGCACTGGAACAAAGAAATTAGTGTAGGCTTAAGTAACACCCAATCGCCCACTCGCGGTCCCCATTAAAGGGCTTTTATTATTGGTATTGGGTGGAATAGTAATGTTGCTATTAACCAGGGTTAATTTAAGATACCCGCCCCAACTAACATCTCCCATCAGTTAACTAAGTGAATACACTTCAAAGGCTTCCCTGTCTCTCTTTCTACCATACTATGAAAAATCTTGAACACGCCAAGTACTTCATCCTTGGTCTTCAGACTATATGCCCATATCCTTCTTTCCCCCGTGGGACTTTACTTTCATAGGAGCACATAAGTCAGTGTGAACTAGCTCAAGGACATTGTCCTTTCTGTGAGGCGGAAATCTTTGGAAATACACCCTGTGTTGCTTCCTACCAAAAAGTGAGTGCATCTATTTAAATGCGTGCCTTTGATGTCTGGCAAGGCCTTTTGCTTGGCAAGAACTTCCATGCATTTTTCTCCCATATGACACAGTCTCTTGTGCCATAATTCGGAGGAAGCTTATTCTCCTACCATATTAACTTCTGCTTTACACAGACTAGCCTGTGTCTTGTAAAGAGAGCAAGTTTTTTTTTTCCTTTTGGCTGCTATAATAGAAACCTCTACTCAGTTTCCATACCCCATTACCAAATGAATTTAGAAAGTCATCATCATCTAACTTCCCAGTGGAAATTAGGCTTAGCCGAATGTCAGGGATATGTTTTACATCCTTGAGTGTCAAGGTGTATCCGACATTGGTTTCTACATGAACATCACCAATGCCTACAATCTTCGAGACTCCACTGTTACCCATCTTTACCTCACCAAATTCACCACAGCTGTAGGTAGTGAAGAATCCCCTATGCGGTATGACGTGATAGGATGCTCCTGTATCTATCACCTACTCTGTATCTTGGCATGAGGTATTAAGACAGCACACACCACATTATGACATAACTCCCACTAGACCATCGTCGACTAGTGCGGTAGTATCTCTGCTTGTGTTTCCGTTCCTCTTTACCATGTCTTCATGTACACAATTATTCTTCTTATCCCTCTTAGTGTTCTGCACTCATACCTGAAGTGACCCTTGGTGGCATAATAGTAACATTGTCTCTCTGCCTTAGGAGTTCTAGCTTCACCCTTAGATTTGCTTCTGTCATCACCTCTAGAATGAGATGGGTTTCTGCTTTTACCTCTCCCCCGCTTCTCTGTGACAAGTATCTCTGAGTGAGAGGAGCTGCTTCGTGAATCCTTTCTTGTCTCCTCATTCAACAATGCCCCGGTAGCTATCTCTATCGAAATAACTCCATCCTTAGCGGCTCCGTTAAGAGAAACTGCTAAAGTCTCCCAACTGTCGGGTAGAGAGTTTAATAGTAACAAAGCCTCAACTTCGTCACCCATATCAATCTTCATTAAGTGCAACTGATTGATGGTATTCTGTACTTCTTTAAGATGCTCAGACATTGAAGAACCTTCTTTGTACTTCGTGTTGGAAAATTTCTTAATGAGCAGCACTTTGTTTTCGACCGACTTCCTCTCATAGAGGTCTTCGAGTTTCTTCCACAAGCCAAAAGTTGAAGTCTCTTGGGATACATGGTGAAAGACATTGTTGTTAATCCATTGTCGAATGTACCCAATAGCTTTTCTGTCAAGCTTGCTCCACTCAGCCGCATCAATCATTTTTCAGTTTTTCTCCTCTATTTTCAATGGGTTGTGTCAAGTCCTTACAATAGAGCAAGTCTTCCATTTTGGCCTTCCAAATAGTGTAGTTCGCTCTATTCAGACTAGTCATGCAAGTGTTTATTGAATGGTCCATCTCTATAAGTTATTTAAACTCAAATATTCTCTCAGGAATTTTGTCAAGCACCTTTCGAGCAAAATTTGGATAACAACCTAGGTTAATCCAACCTGGCTCTGATACCACTTGTTGGAGAATAACGATACCAATCGATCCCCACTACACAGATAACTTGTAATATGAACACACTACTACTCCAGACAAATTCTAAATATCTACTACAACCAACCTAGTATGTCTAACTCTCTAAACAACTATCAACAACAAATAATAATGCAAAGAAAAGTAAAGCATACCACAACACAAAGATGTAACGTGGTTCGGCCAATGATGCCTACTTCCACAAGAGCTAATCCTTTTATAACTTGGAAATGAAGATTACAATCACTCCTCTTAAGTCTCTCCATCTTACTAGATCACTCCTCTCTCTTTACAGGCTTTTCTCTCTGCAAAGGTTATCTATCAATTTTGATCTCTCTCAAAATTGGGTTTCAATTCAAGACTTTTGTGTTGGCTTGGTTTTCCAAAACCTTATTTTTGGTTTTATATTGGGCTTTCAATTTAGCTGATTCTTGTGAATTAATTAGAAACTGCAAATATAGGCATGTGGTGGCTCTCGACAAGGCCAATTCTAAAGAGCCCCTCGAAACAAGTTCTGTTGAGGCTGAAAAAACTATCTTCTTTTCTAGTAACAAGGGTGTGGGTGCGCCTTAGGTTTAGACCAATATGTGCGTGCAAGCGCTTAGACCTCTTCACGCGAACAGAACTAATTTCTCTCCTCTTCCTCATTCTCATGTGAGGGATAACTCCAGCAATAAAGTAGCAAGGAACTAAAACTTTGGAAGGAAAAATGAAAGCATGAAAAGCTAGGGTATACCTCAACAAACACTGATGGATCCATATATAGACCACCAAGAGCAAAGGAAATGCTGAGAAGTGGAGAAAGTTGTTATATCAATTGGATTGTTCCAAAGTATTCCCCTGTCCTAAGTACTCTAAAATATGAGAACAAAAAAAATGTCTACTTTTATCAACAAATTAAGTAGTTAACTATAGAACACAAATTAATTGCTAAGTTTAAGTAAAAAAATAATTCAGAGAGAAAGTCGTGTCCCTTTTATAGACTCATTAGTAGAACATGGAATTAGAGCTGCCCAAGATATCAAATTTTATCCAGTCCATCCAATAAACATAGGATAAATGATTCCAAATCACATACCCAAATTCGAATTAGTCCTGAACTATATAAAAGTTTCCTTCATTAATTCAATTTATATATGCAAAAGATGGAGAACTCTCCCCACCATAGGGACATCGTTTTAATAGAATTCAGGGGAAAAAAATATTTGTGCGAGCGTGGGGTGGCTTTGTTTATACCATCCCAACTCTGAGAACACATAGAAACAATTAGAAGGAGTTACCTAAATTCAAGAGTGATAGCAACTCCTACTTTTCTAAAAATCCCCAAGCTTAATTCACAACTCTTTCTGAAGATTTTTCTGTAGGGAGATCAAATTTCACAGCAATCCCATGGATCATCAAAATGGGAATTAACAAAAAAGGTTAATATCAAGTTTCTTTTGATTGATTTCCCATATGGTATTGAGTTGAAGAAATTGAGGGAGATGAGAATTTGGTTTAACACAAAGCAAAGCGAGAAGAAACTAATACGTCCGAACTCTCTCCAATCCTTTCATTTTCTAAATGCCCTAATAATAATTAAATGACATTTATGGTGCGTACAATTAGATAAAGGATGGCGTGGATTTGGAATTTTAATGTACGACTACATAGAAAGACCGATTACTCCCATTCAAAAGGGTTAGAGAATACTACAATTTAAAGACAAGAAAGCTATATTGAAAATGTGTTAAAGAGATTCAACATGGATCAAATGAAGCCTGTGAGTTATCCTTGGTGGCCAATTCCACATGACCAAAGCTAAGTATACGAAGGGTGAGCATGAGAAGAAACAAATGCAAAAAGATTCATTATGCATCCGCAGTGGGCAATTTGATATATGCAATGGTATGCACAATACCGGATATTGTTTTCGATGTTGGTGTTGTAAACCTTTTTTTGTGAAATCCTGGTAAAGAGCATTAGGAAGGTGTTAAGTAGATATTGAGATATCTCAAGGGCACTTCTAAGATGTGTTTGTGTTTTGGTAGGAGTAATACCTTACTTGAAGGCTACACAGATGCAAACATGGCAGGTGATGTTAACTCAATAAAGTCAACTTTCAATTTTATGTTTACATTTGCAGGGGGGTAGTTTCATGGGAATTGAAGTTATAAAAGTGTGTTGTCCTCTCCACTACAAAAGCTAAGTATATTGTAGCCACTGAGTGTTGCAAAGAGATGTTATATGGATGAAGAGGTTCTTGAATGAACTAGGGCTAAAACAGAAACAGTTTATGGGACAATGCGATAGTCAGAGCGCCATCCATTTGAGCAAGAATATGAGTTTCCATTCTAGATCCAAGCACATACATGTGCATTATCATTGGATTAGAGAAGTCTTCGAAGAGAAACAATTATGCATTGGGAAGATCCATACTGACAAGAATGGGTCAGATATGATGACCAAAGTTTTGCCGAAGGGCAAGTTTGATGTTTGTTATGCTACCACTGGATTGGTAGCACACTCCTCCTATTAATTTGAAAGTGTGTGAAGTACCCCCTCATGGCTCGGGAGAGGGAGATTGTTGGGTGTTATCCCTCACATGAGGAAGAACGATTTGGAAGTGCATGGAGTACCCCCTTCATGGCTCAGGAGGGGGAGATTGTTGGATGTTATCCCTCACATGAGGAAGATTGGCAAAATAAGAAGCTAGGTTGTGTTGGAGAGTGGATGACATTGTGAAGTATAGTTGGCTTGGTCCTGCCAAATTTCCCATTCATGGATGGCCCGTCATAACTGTCTCACCTTCTAAGTTACTCCTTCGGTCCTATTTCAAAGATGTCCTAGTCTGACCAACTTTAAGAAGTGTGGACGGTCTAGTTGAACAGATCAAAATTCGTTTTGTCGAAATTTCAAGTACACTATATAAAAGAAGTTAGGGTTTCTAACCCATAATAAGTTTTTGAGATAAACCAATTTTGAGTGTAACCAAAATTGAGAGAAAACCCATGCAAAAAGAAAAAGCTTGTAAGGAGAGAGATTGGTTTAGAGAGATCTAGTAAGTGTTGAAGATACTTGAGCAGAGTGATTATAATTTTCCTTCCCATACTTATAAAAGAATTGGCTCTTGTGGACGTATACATCATTGGCCGAACCACGGTAAAGCTTGTCTTATTGTGTTATGTTTTTACTTTATATTTATATTGATTGTTTGTGATAGTTAATTTCATTACTTAGAAGTGTGCTTGTTTGTTGTAGTAAAAACTTAGATTTTGATTGGAGTTTAGAGTGTCCATATACAAACAATTTTAGTGGGGATCAATTGGTATCATTTTCCCTAACATGAATAAAAGCAAGCAAACTTCAATCTTGTTTGTAAGAACATAAGCATTGCCTTGAGAAGGGCACACAAGTCGACAAAAGGTACAATGTCTAGTTCTGACCCTATCTTGTTGCAGAAACTAAACTTAGAACCTAGATTATCAAGAGCCCCCTCAGATATTAGAATGCTACTGGTTTCTACCACCCATGGGAATTATGAAAATTAGCACGGATGGTGTATCAAGAGGGAATCCAATCATTGTTGGTTGGGGAGTTGTGGCAAAGAACTATCTGGGTGTTGTTTGTGCTGCTGGCATTAGGGGTTTAAGTGTGGAGGCTAGTTACATGCATGGCAGAATGTCACAACATTATAGAAGGTACAAGGATAGCAGTTAAGCAAGGATGGAGGGACTTATGGATAGAATCATACTCATAAGCCGCTGCTTATGCCTTTCAGTCGAACAAGGTGCATTGGAAGTTTAGAAATACATGGCAGAAACGCAAAGCGCAACTAAATTGGGTGAACATCACAAACACATGGAGGGAAACCAACTTTGGAGCTGATTCTTGTGCTAATGAAGGATGTACTCTTGCATGTGGAGACCAGAGTTCAAACAAGCACTAGAGAACCCTAATGCAACCTACTACAGGTTTACATAAAAGAAATCTGGCATGTATGGAACACCATCCATGGCCACATATGATGTAACTTTAAATTTATTTTTCTGTAACTTTTTACCTTTAATATAAAATTTCCCTTTAGCAAAAAAAAAATTAAGATATCTTGAAGGTAGCATAAATAAACAATTAAAAATAGTTGCCACAACATCAAGTTTCATTATGATGAAAATAATCTTGCGTACTGTCAACACGCAGAGTGTATTGCCATTCTTGAGGGGGTGGAGATTGCAATGTCTAAGGGATGGTACACGCTATGGATCGAAACCGGTTCCGAAGCAGTTACACAAGCTTTTAGGAGTGGAAATGTACCTTGGGCACTGCAAGCTAGATGGAACAATTGTACGCTTGCAGTTCCAGATATTAAGATCACCATAATCTTTAGAGAAGCTAACTATACTGCAGATAGGTTAGCCAAGACTGGAGCTTTCTTGGCTGCCAATGAACGAATTATATGTGAAGGAAAACCAGCTGGTTACGCAAATAGGAAGGTCCATACCGGACATTATATAGATTTCAGTGATTGTAAATTATTGCTATTCTTATAAACACTTTACGGGTATAATATAATGTACAACGTACTTTACATCTTAAAATTTAGATACTTTGTTTTTATTTTCGCACTACAGTACTTTGTACAATGGTTTTTCTTTCAGGTAACGACCATAGGCCAAATTCCTGCCAAAAAATGCTGACATGTCATTTTTTTTGCTACTGTGGCGTCATATCACTGTTTGGTATGCCACAATAGCTTAAAATAGCACATGAAAGGCACGTGACCCATTTAACTCTCCTTCCCCATTTTTTCCACGCCCATTTAACTTTGTTTGAAAATTAAAAATGGGTATGGCTGAAAATACATCAACTAATAACAAGTGTCAAAACCAAATAAACCATGCATAATTAAATGTTGTCTTGTAAATTAAAATTATTTAAAATTTGAATATATGTGTGAGGATTGAGAAACGGATTAATTAGTTGGATGCATTTATTGGCTTAACTTGCTATAAAAATTCAAACAGACTTTTTTTTTGCTGGGTAAGAACTCAAACAGACTATAGTTATGTTTATTTAGTGAAAACAAATAATGGTGAAGGGAAATATATTTGAAATTTAGGGAGATAGTAAACAATTTGATAAATTAGTTGAAGCAGTTCGAAAAATGATGCAAACAAAGAATGGTAGGAGGATATTTATGGAGATTGCGATGGAAGATGATGAGATATGTTTGAGAGTTTGTACTGACTATGGTAGAATTTGTTGTATTGAAATGATGGAGGAGAATGGAGAGGGAAGTGAAGCTCGACGAGAACGAGAACCAAGTCCAGAAATTCCACCAGGATTTGAGAGACGCCTTAAAAGATCACCCAAGCTAGCAGAAGCAGCAACAATATCACCAGTAACACAATCGGCAACACCAACACCAACACCAGCAGGGCCATCTAGGCAGCAAGTTAAAGAAGTTGTGTTGGCTCTAAGTGCTGTTTGTGTATGCATGACGAAGAAAAATAAGAGGAATTGATTGAAGTGTTGTTGTGGTGTTTGAAGTTAGGCTTGGATTTTTGTGTCATGTTCTAGGTTTAGTTTTTGTGTGTTAAGTTTTAATTTCACAGTCAAGTGTGTCATGTTTTAATTTAACAGTCAAGACTTATTATGTTTGTTTTCGTTTGTGCAAGTGTCATGTTTAATTTTTGTGTGTCATGTTTGTTTCATTTATGCTATAGGGTTTATGTGAACTGGTTTCGTAGAGAAGAAGAAGTTGTGAATTTGGTATTTAATTTATTTTTTCAGTTTTTAAGAAAAAAAAATGTGTTTCTCACGTGCTTTATTAATGCCACCACATGAAATGAACGGACACGTTGTGTACTCCTGTGGCCACATCAACATTGACTGACTAGAATTGAGTCATAGTCTAAAAGTGCAAAAAAACTAATTGTACATAGTACTGCAGTGTAAAAAAAAAAGTAAATTGTCTAAATTGCAAAAACATGTGTACATTTTTCCTATAAGGGCATCTCCAATGGAGGGTGTAAATTGTTTAAAGTGTAAAATTTACACTCTAAATGTCAAAAACATGTTTCCAATGGGGAGTGTAAATCCTAGGTGATAAGCTAATATCTAATAGAGGGGGTGGGGAATTCCCCATCTGGCAATTAGTTAATAAACATCTCGGGCGTCACTTGAAGTAACGTCCCAATTAAAAAGAAATCCGGACGTCACTTAAACTCACGTTTTGTTTTTTTTTTAGAATTGTAATGTTTGCGACGGGTAAAGACCGTCATTTATTGATTGGCCCAGTTTTAATAAACTACGGACGTTACTCAAAGTGACGGCGTTTAACTTAAACCACGGACGTTACTCAAAGTGACTTGTCACGGACTTTGACCGTCGGTTTTTTTCAATTTTTTAACTTTACAAACTCTTAAACTTTGTTGCATTGGATACCATTTTGGATATGAAAACTATTAATGTGTAAGAGGGGCCATAAAATCCTAGTGTCACCTATATGACATTTATGTGAAGGTGTATATATACACTCTCCATTGGAGATGCCCTAATGTGTTCTTATAAATGGTAATAGTCAACTGCTTGAGTTGACATGAAAATTAGAGAATGACATGACATATCTCTAAATCTAACTATTTTAAAGAGGATGGTTCGGTGAATAGTAACATTTTCCTATAATATCCTTATGCAATTTCTATTATTACAATTATTATTAAAAATAGATATGTAATAAGATATGTTATGGAAGGGTAAAAGATTGGCATTTGACCTGGTAAAATTTAGACGCTTCTATCTTGATTTAGCACATTACCCCTATATTATCAACAAATTATGAAACTGCCATTCATCTAACTATTTTAATTTACAAAACAGCTCCTATACTTTATTTAAATTACAGAACAGTCCATCTCTATATTTAAATCAACACGTAGAAGAGAAACTTTCTACATCAGCTCCTGGGAAAAAAAAGATCCGTACTGATAAAGATAATGACATACAATTATTGTCAACCCCATCTTCCGTGCCCTTTCCACCAATACGACTTTTACTACAACGCGGGCAGGACTAATTAACCTGTTCCAACTTCGGTTACACACAATTCGCACCTTCTCCATCACATTCCTACTCCTATATAACCCCTTATAAATCCCCTCTTCTCTATTCATATCTTCATCTCAAAGAATTTGCTTTGTCTCTCTTTTTTAATCATGGGTGAATCAAAACAACCAATTTTGAATGGTGCATTCTATGGCCCTTCTGTTCCTCCTCAACAATCCTACCATAGGCACGGTCGCGGTAGAGGACTTTGTTGTGGTCCATGTTGCTTGCTAGGCTTCTTGTTTAAAATCATCATTACAATTGTAGTGATGATTGGCATAGTAGCACTTGTGTTCTGGCTAATCTTTCGCCCAACAGAAGTCAAGTTCCATGTCGTTGATGCCACCCTCACTGAGTTCAACCTCACAGACAACAATAATCAAATTCGATACAATCTTGCACTTGATATGAGTGTAAGGAATTCAAACAAGAGGATTGGTGTTTACTATGATCGAATTGAAGCTAGAGCTTATTACGAGAATGAGTTGTTTGCTACGACAACATTGACTCCGTTTTATCAAGGCCGTAAAAATACTACCATGCTACGTCCAGTCTTCCAAGGAACTTCTACAATCACACTACGAGATTCAGAAATCACAACTTTTGATAGGGAGAAGAACGATGGAAATTTCAATATTGATATTAGGCTATACCTTCGAATTCGTTTTAAGGTTAACAGAGTCAAGACTAGACGTCTTAAGCCCAAGATCAAGTGTGACCTGAACGTACCATTCAATCGCGCCTCTACTGTTGCATTCAATACCAAGAGATGCAAAATCGACTACTGATCGATCGTCCCTCAGACGAGTTCATATACACATTGTTTTTGTTATATTCATACTAAGATTTGTTTGTTCTTTTTCTATATTTTAGTTCTTTAGATTGCTTATCAGAGATGGCTACTGCCATCGACTTTGTATTTGTTTTGGTTTATTATATGATCTGGGTGTACATTATTTTACACCATTTTACTTGTATGTGAATAAATAAAATTTTAATTTGGTTCTCTGACTGGGTATGAAAGTATATCTGAATTCTGAAGTGGTTTTTTTCTTCTCAAGTTGTTCATTGAAGTCTTTGCAATCAGCTTCAAGTCCAGCGCTTAGTTTGATTTAATGAATTGTTCATTATTATCACGCTTTTCGTCATGTAAACGGAGTTGGTGGGCGAACTCGGTTTATTGGTTAAGGAATTCCACGCATTGACAACTTTTTTGGACTCAATCTATATTGGGCTTATTTAAGCTCTAATTGGCTGAGCCCAAAAACCTTGAGCATGAATGCATATATGACTTCTCTTCTGCACTTCTACCCATAATGCGAATCAACTTTGTAACTTATCGGGTTCGAATGATATCTCATATCTCTACTCTGAATTTGATCCAGATAGGTGAACATTAAATGTAAGTAGAACAAATATAAGGATGATGCATTTTGGTTCGAATTATGTTTCTCTTCAATAATAACTTTCTAATAAAAAAATGATTGTATTTTATTTTGATTTATTGCTTTTTCTAATTTATAAGTTTTTATCGTTGGTACTAAAGTAAAATGTTATCGTGCCGGATGCAATTGTATTGGCCATGGACTCATGGAGTAGGATGTGGCTTACCTCTTCGCAAGCCCATAAATCAAATATTCTCATCAGCCAAGCCTTTATTTACCATCAAGTGAAGGCAAGTTGAAGTTTCTAGTCCGAGGACAAAAGCCCATACCATAAACCTCTCAAAGGGACAGCAGGAAGAACTGGCCTCAAATCCTTTTCTGCAAGTTGGTATGACAAAAGTCACTTCGCCAGTTACTAATATAATGCCACATGGCATCATGTCGACAATTGAGATATTTTTTGGTGTAAAAAAAGCCGTCCAATAAATGGACAAGACCTTGCCACGTTTCAAAAATACAAGCCATAGCATGGCCCACGTCGTCATCTTAGACTTATATTAGTTGCCTATTTTACAACTTCAAATGCGAAAATATGTGCTGCTTTCATTCTTCCATACGTTCTCATACACAAAAAGTATCCACTAACCATTTCGAAAAGTTTTCCAGTGGATTGAAGATATACATCACTATATTCTTATTGTTCTTTGTTTTATATCCAACTCAAGTTAAGGGTGGTGTCATGGAACCAATTAGAGAAAGAGCAGCCAAAGAATTGATGGATGGCAAAGTTTTGAAAAAGCTTTCTGAGGAGATTATTCCTCACATTTTGAAACTGTCAGTCTTTTCTTCTTTTAAGCTCATCATTCATTATTAAACAATACATTGGTGATAATATATAAAACTTAGTTCCATCATAACAAGTTAAATAATACACACAGTCCCAAGTTGGTTTTTCATTTCTTCCCATTATTTGAGAAAATAGAGCAGTTTTGATTTGTTCTATATTTTAACATTGTTTTAGATATGGAGGATCTGCAACAGCTCAAGATTTTCAGATTTATGCTCCAAATGCAACCTTTGAAGATCCACTTATGTGCGCTAATGGGTATGATTAATTAATATTTCTTTTCTAATCTGTTTTGGTTGGGTAAGTCTAGTCCCAGGGTACATTTTAACATTTTTAATCCATTCTCTATGTGTGAAATAAGATCACACCTCAATCTGTGCGCTACTATTATATGTTATCGTTTTTTTATTAAATCAAAATAATGATTATTATTTTCACAAAATATATTTCTGAAATCAAATGTTGTTTTCCTTGCAGAGTGAAGCAGATCAAGTCTGCATTCTATTCACTTGGCAAGGTTGTATATATAGTTTTATGAACTTCAACTGTTGTAGTTTTATTGGTTTGTTGAAACTGTATTCGGCCAATTCTAACTCCAAATCTTTGTTTTCTTCATTGTAACTTTATGCTATTAGTTAAAACAATTACCCTGTAGCAAAAAAATTGGGTTTGTTGAAACCACATTATATGCATTTGTTGAAACTATGCTATTGACACCAGAGAAAATAAATGTATGGTTTATTGCTGCTTAGGATACAATTCCCTCCTAATGGCTAAGGAGGGAAGTTTTTCTCCTCTTGTACTGCTTATACTAACTTTTCCTTGCCATATTTTAGGTATTTAGTGAATCTAAAATTGGTGAATACACTGTGCAAGAAAACGAAGTTGCACCTGGAAAAGGACAGGTGAAAAACCTTTTTCGGGAAACCAATATTGTGTACATATGGATTTTTGTATCTTCATTTTTACTTATTTCACTATTTGGTCGTGTATATAGATACTAATTGACAACAAGCAACATTACAAAATAATGGGGAAAAATGTTGATGTGATTTCACTCATCACCCTACACATCGAGGGAGGAAAGGTTGTTCGCCATGAGGATTGGTACGTAGTCTCTCTTCTTTATGTTATCCTTAATACTGCTTTCAATGTGTAAATAAATTGGACATGTAGATCAAGTAACACTAGATTATTGATCTTACAATAAAGACCTATGAGATACTCGAGAGTTCTTCCAGGAATAGAGAAAGGCTGATGATGCTGACGTTTTAATACCATAGTATTACCAGACTTTTTCTTTTTTCTAAAAATTAAGCTGGGGTTAAGGCAGACCCCCACCTGTTATATTGCAAATAGTTAAATCTTACAAAACCTCCCTACGAGTAGATCATTAAAAGGAGGAACACAAAGACACAACAATAACGATAGGCTTCAAGTCTAACATACTTAAAAGATAACACATTGACCATGCTACATTCGAACCTACTTCCTAGTCATGATGTCTTTAACAATCTTAGGATGATCCTTCCTAAGATGAGTCTGCGCTTTCTCATAGTTACAAAAGAATTCTTTGCAAATAAACACAACACACATAAGTGAGTCCCAAAGTAGCATCCCAATACTCTTTAATGTAGTCCTCAAGTCGTCTCATCTTTTTGCTTTTTGTTAGCGATTTTACCTTCTTCATCATTGCAAGTGTATGCTCTATTTCTCCCAAAGAACGCTCTTGAATCATTTTGCTTCTTTTTGGCTTCACAATAGTCTATTGATTTTGATCCTCAGAAGGCACTTCATACCTTAATGAGCTCTTATTAGACAAAACAAGTGCCACTTTATCACTAAAGAACTCAGTTCCATTCTCTGAGAGATCATCATCTTCGTCCTCATATCTAGTAGCTAACCCTTCTTATATATTTTGTTCTCGACTACTCGGCAGTTGGTTAACCGGTAAAACTCTATGTTGATGACTCTCATCTGCACTTGCCACTCTTCTATTATTTCCTTGTCTAGGGCTTGCAGTTTGAGGGTTTCTGGCACCACCTCTTTCTGTAGCAATGATGAGGGTTCACACATTCTCCCCTCTGATTTAAGTTTCCCTCAATGTCTGCTTCTCTGATGGCCAATACTTGTTCTGTAAGTGAGCTCATAGCAACCACTATGGCAAGAGCTTCAACTGCTCCTTCAGATACGCGGTCACCTCCTTGCTGCACTTTTATATCACTCTCAGTTTCCCTATGAATAGTCCCTTCATTGGTTGCTCCAACACCATTTGGTTGCCCATTTTGTTTTCTTGTCCACACCCTAGTAGTTCTTGCACCACACTGATCGGTACTGTGACCAATCGATTACATTTCTCACAAGACAAAGGCTTCCATGGATATTCAAGCGGAATCACAATCTCTCGGGTTCTAGCTTTGATTTTTATAGTTTCTTTATACTCGTAGTTTATAGGAAATTCGATACAAAAGCAAGCAAAGTTCCATCATAACATCGGTGAGTGTCATCCATGAACATCGGTGAGCCTCCAACCAAGTTAGCAAGGTACGAGAGACCATCAAGTGTCCACATTTCTTTTGGTACATCCAGTAGTTTAACCCAAAGTGGGATAGTAGCCACCTTATTTTTGTAACTATCCATTTCCACTGACCATTGTTTTATCACAAACACCCTTCCAACAATGAACACCGGTCTGACGGTCCTCAGAACTTGTAAAGTTCATGTAAAACAAATCCTTATCAGTAGTAAGGTCAAATGACCCTTTCAATTTTCATTTCTTTTCTAGAAATCCTTCACCATCGGAAATGGCAATATTCTATCAAGGAAGTATCCAACCAAGTATTCATCCCATTGTTTTATGCCTTGTTCTACTAGATCGTCAGGGACTTGAGCTACCCCATCGATAATAATATGAGAGAATGATTTTAAAGCAACAGTTGCATCTTGGTTACTAGTTCTACCGAAAAGAGAACTCCGAAAGTTGTTTCTAGTACCCCCATTACTAATAGAGCTAGTAATAGGTGTGGGATTGCTTGAAGATGCCATAAGATCCAAGCTTTCTTAGTCCAAAGTGAAAGTTACCTGTTTGGGCAAGTTTTGGAGGGAAGAAGAGATAAGGAAAAAATCACCAAACAATATTTACTACTTGGGGTACAATTTGATGCATTGGAACAAAGAAATTAGTGTAGGCTTAAGTAACACCCAATCACCCACTCACGGTCCCCATTTAAGAAACACAGGACTTGATATACTGCAGTTTGCATTTTATACTAAGTTGCAACCAGGGCCAATGTCTCAAATTCCTGAAAATTTGTAGATTTTGTTAGAGTAAACGAAAAAACCTTCCATGCAATAGGGGGATTAAAATTTTGTCAGTTCTATATGTAATTTGTCATACTCAAAATTAGAAGCAGACCGCAAAACAATTTTTTTGTACTCAGCTGCAAACTAACTTCTTTTCTTCTACTTTACCAACATTCTTGGGTACTAATCATTAATGTTCTTTTGGATTTCGGTTTTTGCTATCTGAATTGTGTATGAAATGTGTCACAGGTGGGATAAGAAGCCTCTTTGGAACAGGGAGACAGTTAAGTTGCCTCTGTTTGGCAGGATGGTTGAATTGACGCGTAGAGGCTCAATGCTTGCAACTCATGCCATGATGGGGTTTGGGAAGGATCCAAGCGCATAACGTTTCATCTCAGTGAATTTTTGCTTGTTTCTTAGAAGTTTCTACTTTCTATATAGTACTATAGTCACTGTCAATTTCCTTAAGTTCCAAATAAATCATTCAAAAATGCCAAGTGCACATATGTAAATGGTATTCTGGGTAATGGTTAACGTTTAGTTGTCAAGTTGTTTCTCTGTGGTGCTTTGCCAAAAAAAAAGCATTTTCTTTGTGAAGAGTTGCAGAATGTAGTGGCTCGGGCGTTGCCCAGTTTTAGATGTATTTAGGCTCTTGATGTTAGACTGTTAGTTGTGGTCAATTCTTTGGAGAAAACTTTCTCCTTAAAAACTCAGGAAACTAGTCTTTGAGGCTATAGGGAGGGGGGGAGTTGGGTTGGGGGTTAAGTGAAGCATCATGGAACCCTCCACTAATGGGGTTTGTCAAAGCAAACACTGATGGTTCAACTCTTGGGAACCCAGGATATAGTGTTGCGGGAGTGATTTTCAGAGGTACCAATGCAGAGTTGCTGGGAGTTCTAGCTCATTGTATGGGAATGACTACAAGCTATGATGCCGAATGCACAGTCATTGTACTAGCAACAGAAATGGCTGGAGGAAAAAACTGGAAACATGTAGAGAAAAAGACATTTTTCTCTCTTTGGTGTTAAGGGCGCACCCGGGCTCTAAGTATGCCTGGACAAGGCGCGTGGCGCGCTCATGCCTTTGGCGACCTCAAGATTGCTAAAAGACACTCGACTTTGCTTTGTTTTACGCGACCAGCCCAATCAGATTTCAAGAAGATAGATAATTTGTTTCGGAAGTTTTTTTTGAAACAGTATAAATATAGGTTTTTTCTGTAAAAACCTAATCAAACCAAAACCAAGAGAGAGAGATTGTAAGAGAGCAATTTTTTGTAAGTTGAGTGTTCATTCTTTGTGAGTGAATTGAGAGCTCTTGTAATCTTTACTCCGGACATCTAATAAAGTTTGGAACTCGCAGTGTGGACGTAGGCAAATTGTCGAACCACGATATATCTCGTCTTGTGGTTTGTTCTCCTTTACACTAATTGTTTTACTTTATATGCTTGTTATTTGATATTGAGAAGTGTTGAGATATTACTTGAAGGGTGTTGAAGTCTTATCTAGTGAGAATGATCGATCTTTGTGTAGGATTGATGTATTTGTTGTGGATAAAGTTGTTTCCGTCATTGTCATATTTGCAACAATTGGTATCAGAGTGAGGTATATGACCTAGGATTTTGAGTTTTTGTGAAAAATCATAGTGCTCGAAATTTGTGTAGACAAGGTGTTTGATAAAATTCCGAAGTGAAATTGTTTTTTGGGTTATTGTGTATAGCTTGAAAGATGGCTCCCAAGATATCAAATTCTAAGTTTGAAGTAGAAAAGTTTAATGGGAAGAATAATTTTGGGATTTGGAGAGTTCAAGTTAGGGACATCCTTATCCAACAAGGTTTGCACAAGGCTTTAAAGGAGATTAACTTAAAGGTTGCGAGTATGAGTAATGATGATTGGGAAGAGTTCGATCTACATGCTTGTTCATCAATCCGGTTGTGTCTTGCTAATGAGGTCATGTATAGTGTGATGGGAGAAAATACCGTTGCTGGTATTTGGCTCAAGTTGGAATCTATGTATATGACCAAGAGCATGACGAACAAGATGTACCTTAAGAAGCGTCTTTATCGGTACATGATGGTGGATGGTTCAAGGATGCAAGAGCACGTTAGTGAGTTTCGTCAACGCCTAGCGTATTATTTGAATGTTGGCATGAAGATGGATGATGAGGATCAAGCGGCATGTTTAATATTCTCTTTGCCAGAAAGCTATGAGCATCTAATGACTACATTTATGAACAGAGAAGATGTTGATCTTGACAAAGCTCAGAGTGCACTTCTTTCTTATGAGTTGATGAAGAAGACACATGTAGAGAATAACATTGATGCAGGTCAGGGGCTAGTGGCAAGAGGAAGGTCGCATGAAAAGGCTTTTACAAGTATAATGAGAAGTTTAGGTCTAAGTCAAAGAAGTATTTGACACATGTGAAGTGCTACAATTGCGATGAAAAGGAACATTACGCAAGTAATTGTCCTCACCCGAAGAAAGAGAACAAGAGAGATGGTAAGAAGAAAGGTAAGGCTAAAATTGAGGCAAGTTATGCTTTAGGTTCTGAAGAGGACGAGTTGAGTCTCTGTGAGTCCACACAAGACTATATAGCCGAAATATGGATTCTTGATTCCGGATGTTCCTACCATATGTGCCCGAATAGAAGTGGTTTACTTCTTATGAAAGCATTGATGGTGGTTTTGTTTTGATGGGTAATGACGTTGCTTGTAAGACGGTAGGAATTGGAACTATACGGGTCAAGATGTATAATGGTGTAGTGAGGACTTTAACCGATGTGAGCTGAGACATGTTCCTGAGCTAAAGAAAAACTTTATTTCTCTTGGTACCTTGGATTCCAAAGGCCACAAGTTTGTGGGGGGAAGGTGGAGTCCTAAGATTGTCAGTGGCTCTTTAATTGTTATGAAGGGTCAAAGACATGGAACCTTGTATACTTTGATAGGTAGTACGGTGATAGGTGATGTAGCAGTGGTTGCATGTATTAATGATTCTGAGTGCACTAAGATGTGGCATATACAACTAGGGCATATAAGTGAAAAGGGTTTGTCTGAGTTGTGCAAGCGAGGGTTCTTGAAGGACTTGAAGAAGCCAAGTATGGGGTTCTGTGAGCATTGCGTCAATGGGAAGCAGTGTAGAATCAAGTTCAAGTTGAGCAAGCACATGATAACATGCATCCTTGACTATGTGCATACGGATGTTTGGGGACCCTCCAGAGTGGCTTCAAAGGGAGGTAACTGTTATTATGTCTCATTCATTGATGATCATACTCGCTATGTGTGGGTGTATATGATGAAAACGAAAGATGAAGTGTTTTAGACATTTAAGAAGTGGAAGGCAAGGGTTGAGAATCGCACAGATAGGAAGGTAAAGACACTACGGTCTGACAATGGTACTGAGTATACCTATGGGCCTTTCCAAGAGTTTTCAGGCGAATAGGGAATTGCCGCATTACTTAGACAAATAAGGGGCGCCCGCCAGAATGGAATGGCGAGAGGATGAATAGAACCTTGCTTGAAAAAAGCGAGATGTTTGTTGCCTAATGCCGCCTAGGCAAAAGAGTATCGGGCAAATCAAAGGCCCCATGGCGGTTTACCGCATAATAGGTCACCAGTTCTAGATATAGATTGCAAGACACTTTATGAGGTGTGGTCAGGTAACCCAGCTGATTATAGTATTTTGTGAGTGTTTGGATCGACTGCTTACTACCATGTGAGGAAGAGCAAGCTAAATCCTAGAGCTAAGAAAGTAATATTCTTAGCCTTCACAAATAGGGTAAAGGGATACAGATTGTGGTGTCTAGAAGACCACAAGTTCTTGGTTAACAGAGATGCTACCTTTGATGAGACTTCCGTGTTATCTTTCAGTAAGCCGGAAAGAGTTGGGCAAAATGGTGAGTCTATAGAAGTTCAAGCCACTGGGCTTGAGTTGTCTAATGCAGCAGATGACTGGTTGGTTCATGAAAAGGTACCAAATCATGAAACCACACATCAACATAAAGAAGAGCAAGAGCATCCGCAACTTGTAGTGGCTGACCCTAGGCCAAAGAGACAAGTTAAAGAAGTGCACAAGTATTGGCACGAGAAGCCGGTGAAACACTATGGTCAGGTGGATTTAGTGGCATATGCACTGAATATCGAAGATGATGAGCCAGATAGCTTCAAGGAAGCTATTAGAGATGTTCATTATAGAGATTGGTTGGTTGATATGCAAAAAGAGATAGAGTCTCTTGATAAAAATCATGGGACCTAGTTTTATTGCCAAAGGGCAAAAGGACTAGTGAAATGGGTATTTAGAAAGAAAGAGGTCCTTCCCGAACCGACAAAAGATCGGGTATAAGGCAAAGAGTGGTAGCAAAATGAAGGTATGAGATATTTTCCCGATGGTCAAACATACTTCCATTCATGTGTTATTAAGTTTAGTTGCTCACTCGACTTGGAATTAGAACAACTTGATGTGAAAACTTCTTTCTTGCATGGAGACTTAGAGGAAGAGATCTATATGAGACAACCTGAAGGGTTTGTTATTGCTGAGAAAGAAGATCATGTGTGCAAGTTGAATCGATCACTGTATGGTTTAAAGCAATCGCCAAGGCAATGATACAAGCACTTTGACACAATTATGATGCAATATGAGTACACCCGAAGTAAGTATGACTGTTGTGTTTACTTTCGTAGGCTTCGTGGTAATGACTTCATCTATCTCCTGCTTTATGTGGATGACATGCTTATTGCTTCCAAAAGTATGGTGGAGATAGACAAGTTGAAATCTTAACTTAGCTCTGAGTTTGAGATGAAAGACTTAGGTGGAGCCAAGAAGATATTGGGCATGGAGATTGACAGAGATAGGAAGAAGTTTACGGATAGTTGTATCTCAAAAGAAATACCTTCGTAAAGTAATTTTCGTTTTGGTATGGAGAATGCAAAGTCGGTTTCTACACCTTTAGTCGGGCATTTTAGGCTTTTCGCCTAAGTTTCTCTTCGTTCGATTGGAGGAACAAAAGCATATGGCTAATGTTCCTTATGCAAGTGCCATGGGAAGTTTGATGTATGTTATGGTGTGCACACGCCCAGACATTTCACAGGCAGTTAGTGTTGTAAGCAGGTATATGGCAAATCCTGGGAAGCAGCATTAGGAGGCAGTGAAATAGGTACTAAGGTACTTGAAGGGTACCTTGGATGTGGGATTAGTTTATGGTGGAGGCACTTGTTATGTCAATGGGTATGTGGATTCAGATTATGTAGGTGATCTAGATAAACGACAATTGACTACTGGTTATGTGTTTATGATGCATGGTGCACCGGTTAGTTGGAGGTCTGTGCTACAAGCTACAGTTGCTCTATCTACTACTGAGGCAGAGTATATGGCAGTGGTAGAGGCAGTGAAAGAGGCACTATGGCTTCGAGGTCTTCTAGATGATATGGGTATTAAGCAGAACATTATTGCTTTGTATTGTGATAGTCAGAGTGCTATTCATTTGGCGAAGAACCAAGTTCATCATGCTCGGACCAAGTATATTGATGTCCATTATCACTTTATACGGGATGTCGTTGAGGATGATGATGTAGCACTTGAGAAAGTGGACACCCATGACAATCTTGCTGATATGCTGACAATGGTTGTCACCGGAGTTAAGTTCCAATACTGTTTGGACTTGCTCCAAATCCTACATGCTTGAAAGAGCCCTTTGTGGGCATGGCCTTCGGGGCGGTTGACTGTGAGTTATGGATAGATGTGTTATTTCTGGATGTGTTTGGCCCGGTTTTATGTGTTAAAACCTCACCGAGGTGGAGAATATAGAGAAAAAGATGTTTTTCTTTCTCTGGTGTTTAGGGCGACCAGCCAACCGACTTTACCGGCTTCAGCGCCAATCCATGCTCCAATCAGATTTCAAGAAGATATGATCGTTTTGAATTTTTTTGAAAC